>NW_012118533.1:1139261-1164378 GCF_000951035.1 Colobus angolensis palliatus
TTTTGAGAAATGTCTGTTCATATCCTTTGCCCACTTTTTGATGGGGTTGTTTGTTTTTTTCTTGTAAATTTGTTTGAGTTCTTTGTAGATTCTGGATAAACCTATTAAAGTAGCTGATTTAAATTATTTGCCATAAGTAGGTTTAAACTTTTCAAAGACCCTGTGGATATATCCTTCTCCATGTTTTTCTTGTAAACTTTTTGATTAGTCTTTTGTTTGCTTTAATTATTATCTACTGCCCCAGGGACCTGCAAGGTTAAACAATTACCTGTACTTTTCTTCAAACATACACTCCAAGGAAAAGGTTTTTCATACTGGGTGAGCTCAAAATAATGTAAAAAAAAGACAGTTTTGTAAATGAGATCTTCCAGAGAATCACCTGGCAGGTCAATAATGAAAAGTATGTTGGACTTTGACAGCGTTACAACTCTTTCTGCTGCTCTGTTGGCTGTCAGGGTTGTTGGTTTTCACTGTGATTACAGACTGGTGGTTTTCAGGGTTGTTACCAAGATAGAGAACTGGGATAGTGATGAAGAAAAGTTGAAATGCCACAGAGGTCACTGTTCTTACTGAGATTCAGCTGTTATTATTGGATATATAGCCCCAGAATTGCTGCAAGCCTTTGGCTAATTTCCAGAGTTCTGAAAAAGTGGATTCTGACAATTGTTGCAAGATTCCTAGTTGCTTACATGTAGAAGAAAAATTTTGGAAGTTTCCAATCTGCTGTTTTCACTAAAGTCATGTCTCCTGAGAACCTATTTACTTGGAAGGTAACTTTGTTTTCCCCTTCATGATACAGTAACAGATTTTAAATGTATTTTGAATCAAACTGTTTTTTCAGCAGAAGGGGCCATGAGCAAACAAGATCCAGATCATTGTTAACTGTCATCATTCATGGCAATATAATTGGTTTAACAATCCTTACAACAAGGTTCCATCAGCATTATGAGATAAAAAGAATCAAAGTAAATGTCTAAGCAACATGAGAACAGTTTTATAATTACTTATATAATTAAATATCACATACAAATAATCTCAAAAATCAACATTAATTAGGAAAATATGGACTCTAAGGCACTGGTAGAAACCAAATTGTACACTGATGTACATATTCTGAAATATGATAGGAAAGCACAAATCATGTTATTTTAAATAGTGACAGACGTCTTTGCAACTTATGTGTTCTTGGAAGTAGTTCAAATGTAAAAGCATCCTTTTGAAGATAAGCATTGAGAGATAATAGTTGCTTTAAATTTACCAATCAAAATCTTTCACTTGGAAAATAGAAGACTGCTGTCTCAAGTATACAGTTTCAAGAAAATCAAAATCAGTGGAATACAAAAGATATTTTTGAGAAACATGGAGTACCAGGCTGGAAAATTTAGAAGTAGGGCCTATCTAATTCAGAAGTCAAAGTGGCGTTTATTAAATGTTTATTGGAGCAGATCTAATAAACATGTTTGTTGTACTATAAAGAAAACTTAAGTTTAAACAATTCAATTAAAAATTTCCACTGGGTAATTCATGATAGAATGGTTAGAGAAAAGCCATATTGTATAAAATTTTTAATTGTTGTGCATTTAAATGTGATATCCTAAATGTTGGGAATGCAAGTAGACAGAATTACTGTTTCATTTAAAAATTGTGGCATGAATGACAACAGTTTTTTAAATAACTCAAGGCTTACCAACTCAGAACCATTTTTATCAGATTAATTTTATATTCTATACCATTTGCCAAACTGTCCTACATGAAATCTCTAAAGTCCCTAAGCTTGTGGTCATTCAAAAAGTCATTTGTCAATTGGCTTTTTGTCAATTTGTCATTTGTCAATTATACTTTTTCCATAAACATAATCTTATAAATCATAGTTTGATTTTAGATTAGATCACAGATTTCTAAAAATAAAATGTGTGATATATATACAGTAATGGTGATAAAGAGAGGATTATAGACTTGAGAATGGGTGAATTGATTTAAAAGGGGATAAGTTTTGTTTTTTTTTTTTCCTATTTATGGAAGACTGACCAATCTTCAGAAACTTTAAAAGGAAAATACAAGTTTGTTTTTAATGAATACCCTACCTTCATTTTAGTCCTCCCTTTTAACTGCTTCTTGATGTATTTTTTTCATACATCCAGTCATAATTTTTAAACAAGCAAAAGATAATCTATTCTCTATGCATCAAATGTTTTTACTTTCCCTGTACTGAAATTCCATGCTACCAGCTATTATCTAGAAAGCAGTCAGACAGACTTAATTCCCACAACATTATGATTGATATTTGTAGTTTTGCAATGGTTAAATGTGAGGAGAAGGATGGCTATCTAGTTTGATTATCTATTAACTTGAATCTGTGCTGTGTCACTTACTAGTTGCATGATACTAGGCAAGTTTCTTTTCATACCTCAATTTCTCCATCTATAAATATCAAATAATAATAGTCCTATGTCGTACTGACTCATATCATTGGGAGTAATCAATGATATACTATATCACTGCATTTAAGACCTATGCCTGCAATAGAGTAATTAGCAATAAAGATCAATTTTTACTCTTAGTAAGGGAATCTTTAATTTGTGAAACTCCATTGTAACCAAGTAAATTGAATGAAAGTAAGAGCATGGCTGGAGGACATTTTTTATCAAGAGATGACAAACTCAAATTATCTTTGCCTGGGAGTGGCTTCTCTCAGTTTGTCGTTGCCTCTTTTCTTTCTTCAATAATTAACCAGAATTTGGCTCTCTTGAAGGTCTCATTTGATTTGCTTGCTTGGTTTTTGTTTTTTTGTTTTGTTTTGGGATGAAGCTTTGTTCTTGTCACTCAGGCTGAAGTGCAATGGTGCAATCTCACCGCAACCTCCGCCTCCCAAGTTCAAGCCATTCTCCTGCCTCAATCCTGAGTAGCTAGGATTACAGGCACCTGACACCACGCCTGGCAAATTTTTATATTTTTATCAGAGACAGGGTTTCACCAGGTTGGCCAGGCTGGTCTCGAACTCCTGATCTCAGGTGATCCACCCACCTTGGTCTCCCAAAGTGTTAGGATTATAGGTGATAGCCACCATGCCTGGCCTGTTTGCTTGTTTTAATAGTAGTTTCTCATAGCTGCTCAAATAAATTATCACAAACTTTGTGGCTTAAAACAACTCAAATTTATTATCTCAAAATGCTAGTGGTCAGAAGCCTAACAACAGGTCTGTAAGACTAAAATCAAATTGCCAGAAGAGCTGTGTTCTTTTTGGAGGCTCTGAAGGAGAAACGTCTTTGCTTCTAGAGGGCATCCAAATTCCTTGGCTTATGGCCATCTTCCAGCAATGGCATCACCCTAACATAATCCTCTGCCATCATATTTCCTTATTCTGACTTTTACCTTCTTGCCTCCCTTTTATAAGGACTCTTGTGATTAAATTGGGCAGACATGCCAAGTAATCCAGTATAATCCCCCATCTCAAGATCCTGAAATTAATTACACACAGTCCCTTTTGCCAACCAAGGTAACATATTCACAGGTTCTGGGTACTGGAATGTGTGCATATTTGTGGCCCATTTCTCTTTCTCTCACAGTATTACAGCAGATGAGGAGAAAACAAAGTAAATTGAAGTCTTCCATATATACATACACATACATATGTAAATTATATAAAATGGAACATTATATATATTCATATATACTTATAAATATATGTATATTAAAATGGAGCAGAATATTTACTAGTATCCCTTAATCACTGACTCTGCTAAGTTCTTTATTATAATGCTGATCACACTAATCTATGAAGTACATATTACTACTTCGTTTTATATAGATAAGGAAACAGATTTGAGAGGAGTTAAATGACTTGATCAATACCTCAAAGCTCATAAGTAGGAAAACACATTCAAGTGAAAGACCCTGCTTTTCCATGTTGGTAATAAACCTTAGCCTATTTTGCAAACATCCCCTAAGAGTAATAGTTCTTAATTTCAGACTGTTCTGGTTATCTATCTATATGGATGAAGAGCTTTCACTAAAATGGGGTAACAAATAAGAATTTTTTGAAAACGAACTGAGGTAAGTGAAACAAAATTTTACCACTAGTGGTAGACTAACTTTGAATAAATTAAGTCACATACTCTCTGATCTTCCATTTCGGTACATGTCAATGATTAAGAATGAATATATCTATATATAATATAAATATATATAATATATATCATATAAATATATTTTTATATATATGTTATATATATTTAATTCTCTAACCTCTAAGACCACTCCTGTCTTACTCAGTAATATGATTCCACTGCTTAGCATATAGTAAGCATGCACTGCACAGCATAGATGCTCAGTAAGTATTTGTTGAATTAATATTCTATCTACCTCACGAGACACAGCATAACATCTTTCTAAATAATCTGAAATGTTTAAAAGACAAGTCTTCTGGTCTATACATACTGGTATCTTCATTTCACATTGAAATGCCCTTTCTTAGGGCACTTAATAAGAATATACTTATTGTATATTCTTACATAAATCTGGTAGTTAGATACAATTGCCCAACTATATTTCCATAAATAATTGAGAGTTTGAATGATGGACTAAATTTGTAAGTAACTGAAGAATCATGAGAAAATAAAAAGCAAACATTTTCTAGTGAAGTTGGAAAGTGGCTAGGTAAAAAGAATTAGGGAGTAGCGAAGGATCTGAATGCAAGATGAGAGCTCTCAGGAGAAAGTTGTTTATATATACTGCAATGTTGACCAAAGTAAACAGCAACTGATGGGGGGTTATAATGGAGATACACTATGTAATATTTGTGAGACGGTGAAAAAGGCTTAGAATTGTAGTTTGAAAGACATGATTTAAAATTTTGCTTTGTTATACTGATTGCTTTTCTGAAACAGATACTTTATGGTTTTAAAAATGAATTTCACATTTACACTGTTCCCGATGTAGTCATAGTAACATTTTTATATAAAAAGTGTATGCTGCCGAATCACATTAACCACACATTATTCATACATGAGAACATGTTCTTGTTCAAGTCAACTGCCTAGCTGAGTCTTTTATACTTGTGAATTCCGTTATTAGGATGCAACATTCTGTGTTTTGGGAAAATGAACAGAGAAAATAAATGATAATTTTTCACAGGCTTAAAGTGAAATTGTTTTTTATTAAAAAGATGTGCTTAGATGTACTATTCCCAGATACACTGGACTTAGCCTCAGCAGCAGAGAGCTGGGGGCAATATGAGAAAAATTAAAGTCTTGCTTCTCCAGGGAACAAAACTCTTGGCTAGGAGCTGGGGAGAATGGAAGCCCAGTGTCCTTGGCTGCAGCCATCTGGAGTGGAGTCTCTGCCTTGCTGAGTTGGGGTTATGGAGCAGTCCTGGGGCAACTGAAGGCGTCTGGCCAAGGCCACTCCTCGGTGTTGCTAGAAGGCCCCCAGACTGAACCCAGTTCCCGACCGCCCACCTGTCAAGGCATCAATTAAGACCTCCAGACTTTTCTCTGGTTATCTTTCCTTTCTTCTTTCATGGTTTGAAATAGCTCCTATCTCTACTTTAATAATGTTAAGGATTTTGATATAGGCTGCACAAATGTTGTTAAGTAGAATCAGCATTTGGCTCAGCAATCAGATATGCAATTCAGAACCACATGATTTCCATTTGTTCTTAGAGATGCCATCCCCACCCAACAGTCGCGGGTGCAGGCTGCCCACAGTGGCTCCTCTCCTCACCTCCTCCCCTCCAGACTGGGGCACCTGGGCATGTTCACCGAGTGCATTTGTAGTACCCAAAAGGGTGGGAGTGAGCTGCACACATCACCCCTGGCCCAGGGCAGTCTCGGGTGCCAGGGACGCCAGGCAGCTGGCTGGCCAGCGCATCCCACTTGCCATCCCCTCCAGCTAGGCACGCACAGAGTCTTTCTTCCCCTGGCCAAGGAGTTCAAATCGGTCCAAACTGGTGGAGAGATACAGTGATTAAAGGATCCCATTTGCAAACCTCCCCCTTTTATCCCTTAAGCTGTTTCATTTCCTTTTTCCTTTTCTGTGTAAGAGGGTGCTTTTCCTACCTTGGCACTGTGCTTATGATGGGGAGGCAACAGAGGAGTGGCCCCGACTAACTAATAACTGCAAGTTTGGTAGGGCCCACCGGGGGCTTACTCTGAATGGACCCCCGAGACACCTTTTTTTTTTTTTTTTCCTCAAACTCGATTACAAGCTTCGGGTTGAAGCCCTGGAAAGGAAAACCAGATCTGAGGGATCCAAAATGAGACACCAGGCACACTGTAAATGAGCAGGACAGATTGCTGCTGATTAAGCTCCAACTTCATAGAAGGAGGCCATGCTCCATGGCATAGATAAAGCCCAGGGAACCCAACAGTTGCCGACAGTAGTGGGGATGGAGGCACAGGGGAGTGCAGACAATTCCTATTCTCTAGGCCCTCAATGTTTCACAAGTGCAGGCCTCAGTGGCACCCGTGGGTGGCGTCCATCTAAGGTTGCCAGGTCTCAGGGATAAAAAGATGGAAGAGAAAGCAAGGATGCCTGCCTTCTGTCTCCCTCACACAGCAAGTTTCTGCTGAAAAAAGGAAGGGAAACAAGGGATGCCTATTTTCCTGTCTTTCGGAATGGGCAACCAGCTGTCTTCACCACCCGCAGTCTATACTCCTCCGGAGTGTATCCTGAATCACTGGGACTGCTTTGACCTTCAGACTCTGGAGGAAAAATGCCTTATAGTCCTCTGCACAATGGTTTGGCCAAATTATTTATCTGCAGGAAGGACTGGGTTGGCCTCTGGAAGGAACTATTCATTTCAATACCATCCTGTTGTGGACCTTTTCTGTAAACGTGAGGGCAAATGGTCTGAGGCCTCACATGTGCAGGCTTTTCTTTTTTTTTTCTTTTTATCTTGCAGGATATTTCATACTTTCCCAACAGTATAAAATTGATCCAGTCTTCCTGTTTGCCATTTCAGGAAAGGCTGCAAGGGGCAATCCCAGGGAACTAAAGAAATGAACCCCAGAGGCCCCTTGAGAAGGTGAGCGAGCCCCAGCTAGCCCTCCTCTGGGTCCACCCCATCCTCCCTATCCAGATTCTCTCTCTCTCACTTGCCCCCTCCTAGAAATCCTCACCCTAGGCAAGCCCAAGTCTCACTCTTGCCCCTCCAAGAGATGCCAGGTCCAGGTCTTCTTCTCTCTACAGGACTTAAGGCAAATTAGGGAGATCTTGGCAAGTTTTCAGATGACCGTGACAGATATATAGAGGCTTTCCATTATTTAACTGAAGTATTTGAATTCTCCTGGAAAGACATTCTGTTACTTTTGAATCAAACCCTGACTAACACTGAAAAGCAGGCCACTCTGCAAGTGGCAGAGGAATTTGGGGATGAGTTTTGTATCACATATAGTGTCAGGAAAGGGGTCCAACTTTATCCAACTGGAAGAGAGGAAGTACCATTACATGACCCTAAATGGGATCTCAATGACAAGATGGGAGAATGGAAGAGGAGACACTTTCAGGTGTGCATAAGGGAGGGCTTACACGGAACTAGAACCAAACCTCTCAATTATACCAATGTATCCATGGTAGACCAAGGAATGGATGAGAATCCCACTGATTTTCTGGAACGGCTAAGAAGGGCCTTGATAAAGCACATGTCTCTATCTCCTGATTTAGTTGAGGGACAATTAATCTAAAGGATAAATTTATTACTCAGGCAGCCCCTGATATCGAGAGGAAGCTGCAGAAACAGGTCCTGGGACCCAACAGTACTTTAGACAACCTCCTGAAAGTAGCCACCTCGGTCATTTATAATAGAGATAGGGAGGCCCCTGAGAGAGAGAGGAGACAGAGGGAGGAGACATAGGCTTTAATGGCCACCACACAAGCCCCAAAACTCCAGAATCCCTGAGGTGCCCCTGTTAATTCTACAGATGTGGCAAGCCAGGGTATTTTAGGCAGGATTGCCCCCAAATGGTTCAGCAGCAGGACTGATGGATCATAAGATTCCCATCTGTGGCTCTGGTGATCCAGATTACCATTACCGTCCAGGAGCCCCAGATAATTCTGGAAATAAAAGGGAGGAAAGTGGACCTCCTTTGGGACACCGTGGCTGGTCTCAGTTTTCCTCTCCAATCTGGGCCCCCTCTCATCTCTTACCATGATCATGAGGAGCATCTCAGGAAGGCCTTTAACCCGATATTTTTCCCAGTCCTTTAGTTGTAATTGGGAAGACCGCTTTTTCACCTATGCCTTTCTGATTACACCTGAAAGTCCAACTCCTCTGTTGGGCAGGGATATTCTGACCCATATAGGTACCACCAGACTGATGGCCCCAGGACAAACTCTTTGTCTCTCCCTAGTGGAGCCCAATATTAAACTAGAAGTTTGGGCAATTCAAGAGAAAATTGGCCAAGCCACAACCACCATACCGGTCTAATCTACCTTAAGAATCCCATCTCCTTTTCTAACCAGAAACAATAGCCCCTGAAACCAGAGGTTAGGAAAGGAATATAAGCCATCATTGATAATTTAATGCTGTAGGGTCTCCTTAAACCCTGCAATAGCGCTTGTAATACCCCAATATTGGAGGTACAAAAACCCAACAGGGAACGGAGACTAGTTCAGGACCTCCACCTCATTAATGAGGCTATGGTTTCAATTCACCTACTGGTTCCCAAATCCATATACCCTGCTAGCTCAAATACCTGAGGGAACTAAATGGTTCACAATCCTGGACCTAAAGGATGCTTCCTTCTGCATACTGCTGCATCCTGACTCCCAATATTTATTTGCATTTGAGGATCCCTATAACCAAACCACCCTGTTAACCTGGACAGTTTTACGTCAGGGATTCTGCCCCACTTGTTTGGTCAGGCATTGTCAAGAGACATCTCTAAATTCCAATATCCTCAGGTTAAAGTTTTATAATACATAGATGATATTCTCCTCTGTGCTCCAACTGAGGAAATGTCTAATGTGGGAAGTAAGACTTTTCTTAATTTCCTGGCTAACAGAGGATATAAGGTTTCCAAATGTAAAGCTTAGCTCTGTCAGACATCAGTGAAGTACCTAGGCCTATTCTTGTCAGAGGAGACTATGGCATTGGGTGAAGAAAGGATTAGGCCCATTTCCTCCTTTCTCCTTCCCAAAATCCTCAAGCAACTGAGGAAATTCTTAGGCATTACAAGATTCTGCAGGCTGTGGATACCTGAGTATGGTTAAATAGCTTGTCCCTTATATCACCTAATAAAGGAGACTCAGACAGCTAAAACCCAGTGTCTAATTTGAGAACCAGAGGCTAGAAAGGCCTTTGACCAACTAAAACAAGCCTTGCTTAAGGCACCAGCCCTTAGTCTTCTTATAGGGAAGATGCTTAATATTTATGCATCAGAAAGAAAGGGAATGGCCTTGGGAGTTCTAACACATGCCTGAGGTCCAGTCCAGCAGCCTGTAGGTTACTTAAGTAAGGAGCTTGATTTGGTAGCCAAAGGATGTCCAGTCTGCCTCTGAGCAGTTGCAGCAGTAGCCTTGCTGGTACCAGAGGCTACTAAGTTAACCATGGGAAAGAACTTAACCATTTATACTCTGCATAATGTGGCAGAAGTGCTGTCAGTGGAGTCTCTGGATAACAGACAATTGCCTCCTCAAGTATCAAACTCTACTATTACAGGGATCTGCATTCCAATTAAGAACCTGTCCCTCCCTAAATCCTGTCACCTTCCTCCCAGAGTAAGGTGGGGAGCTTGAACATGGCTGTGAACAGATAGTAGTAGGAACCTATGCAGCCAAAAAGGACCTCAAAGAAGTCCCCTTTGAGAATCTAGACTGGATTTTCTTTATGGACAGAAGCTATTTTGTAGAACAAGGGACCCTTAAAGCCGGGTATACAATAATTACTCTTAATGATATTCTTGAGAATGCACCTTTCTGCTAGGGTACAAGTGCTCAATTAGCCGAACTAATTGCCCTCACAAGGGGACTCAGATTAAGCAAAGGAAAAACAGTTAACATTTATACTGATTCTAAGTATGCTTTACTAGTCCTCCATGCCCATGCCACTATCTGGAAAGATAGTTACCCATTCCTTACAGCTAATGGGTGTGCCATTGAATACCATCAGGAAATTAATAGACTATGATCCTAAGTTTTCCTTCCAGAGGAAGTGGCAGTAGTATATTGTAAAGGCCACCAAAAAGTGATGGATGAAGTAACTGAGGGCAATTGGTTGGCAGACTAAGCAGCTAAATCAGTAACAAGATGGTCCCAGATTTCTGATCCGCTTGAATGCCCACTGATCTGGGTGGGCCCCATGAGAGAAATAAAACCTCAATACACTTCCATGGAAATAGAATGGGCCACCTCTTGGGGATATATTTTTCAGTCCCCAGAATGGCTCCAGTAGGAGGATGGCAAGCTTTATCTACCAGTTGTCAACAAATGGAAAATTCTTTAAAGCCTTTACCAGACCTTACACCTAGGTAAGGATAAAACCTATCAATCAGCCCGAAGATTGTCCTAAGGTAAAAACTTGATACAAATGATTAAACAGGTGGATAATGCTTGCAAGACCTGCCTAAGAAATAATCCCCTTAACAGACAGCTTCTTGCTCTAGGAACCCAAAAGACAGGAGGCTACCTGGGGAAAGACTGGCAAAGGGATTTCATCCATATGCCAAAGACAAAGGGCATCCTGTACCTCCTAGTAGGGACAGATACTTTCACTAACTGGGTAGAAGCATTTCCATGTCAGACAGAGAAAACCTCTTAGATGAAAAAGTACTAATTAATGAGGTAATTCCTCGCTTTGGACTCCCTAAGTACCTCCAGAGTGATAATGACCACTTGGCAGCTTCCCTTCAAGGCAGCTATCACCCAGGGATCTCAAAGGTATACTGTATACTAGGTATACAATACCATCTTCATTGTGCCTGGGGTTAACAATTCTCGAGAAAGGTAGAAAGAACAAATGATATTATCAAATGATACCTCAGGAGATTCACTCCCCTCGACTACCCTCCCTGCCATAGCCCTACTACGTGTTCGAAACACCCCTTCAAAGCTAGTCTTGAGACCCTTTGAGAGGATGCATGGATGGCCTTTTCTCACTGATGATTTCTTGCTAGACCAAGAAACCTCTGATTTGATTAAACACATAACTTCTTTGGCCTATTTCCAGCAGAAACTGAAACAACTGTTAGAGGCTCAATCCTGTGAACTAGGGCCACCTCTGTTCAACCCAAATGACCTGGTGCTGGTAAAGTTACTTCCTTCCCTTTTTCCCTCTAAAGGCCCAGATTGGCAGGGACCTTACACCGTACTTCTTTCTACTCCTACGGCAGCAGAGGTCACTGGAATAGACTCTTGGATTCATTACACCCAAGTGAAGGCCTGGAAAGCTGATGGAGCCACCTCTGTCAACCCAGAAGAGCACCCAAAGTACCAATGTAAAGAGATTAGGGGCCGGGCATGGTGGTTCACGCCTGTAATCTCAGCACTTTGGGAGGCTGAGGCGGGCGAATCACGAGGTCAGGAGATCGAGACCATCCTGGTTAACATGGTGAAACCCCATCTCTACTAAAAATACAAAAAATTAGCCGGGTGTAGCAGTGGGAGCCTGTAGTCCCAGCTACTCGGGAGGCTGAGGCAGGAAAATGGCATGAATCTGGGAGGTGGAGCTTGCAGTGAGCTGAGATCACACCACTGCACTCCAGCCTGGGGAATACAGAGAGACTCCGTCTCAAAAAAAAAAAAAAAAGAAAAAGAAAAAAAAGAGTTTAGGGATTAGGGATTTCAAGCTAAAAATTATAAAAGATATGTGTTAATAATTAACCTCCCATGGATATCCTCTTTATATTCTTGCCCAAGCTTGTTGTTCTTACCTTTGTTCTGTTCTATAACACAGGGTACAATGTTGTTTTCAGAATGATTATTTCTGTAATCTTTGACATTGGTTTCTCTCCTTTTTAACTCCTTTATGTATAATATACATATTTGATCCACGCATACTGAATCTTACAAAACTTGTTTCTTCTCACCTAGAGACTATGAAACTCCAACCAGTCAGGCACCAGAGCCTCAGACGATGGCTCCCTTTTGCCAGGGATGCTTAGGTAGACCTCTGGGAGGAATCCAACTATCATTTTCCCAAAAACAATGCCCCCTGTCAGCAGGAAGTAACTAATAGTGGTCATTGTCCATATTCTAATAATAGTTAGATGTGCCTCTTCAGAGAGAGAATATGATAGGGACAGGAGGCAGAGAAATTCTAGGCAGAAAAGGAAGGGGTCCCTGGCAAGGACCCCACCCTCATGTTTGGAACCATGGACCAAAGTGTGAACTTTACATCCCTGTTTTCCTGCTCATATACTGGCTTTTCCAAAACCACCCCTGGTGCACCCTGTCCCCAATCCAGTGCCCATTAAAACCCCAGGCTCCACTGGCAGAGGGCAGAGAAGGGGATAAGAGAAGAAGCAGGAGAGAAATAGTTTGACTTCAGAGGGACAGCTTGATGGTGAGACTTCAGGGGAAGAAGACCTTCCTGCTCCATCCCCTTTCCAGCTTCCCTTCCCACTGAGAGTCACTTCCATTGGCAATAAAATCTTCTGCATTCACCACCCTTCAATTTGTTTGTGTGACCTGTTTTTTCCTGGATGCCAAACAAGAGCTTGAGTGTCGTGGGGACAGACACTAAAGGCTGTCAGACTGACCTTCTATCCTTGTTGGTGGAGAGCAACCACCTCACGTGAAAAGGCAGAGTGCTCACTGAGCTGTTTAACACTTGAGCCGTCCATGAATGACAAAGCTATAAGAATGCACTGTAGTGCATGCCCTCTGGGGCTTTGGGAGGGTCATGCATACTCTCCCCTAAATTCTGTCATAGGGCCCACAGAGTTTTGCTCCTGCCAGTGCCCATAAACACTCGCCCTGGCTTGTGCACCCACTCACCTGCATGCTTCCCCTTCTGCAAGGGGTTGAGAGCTGCAGGCTGAGTAGCAAGATTCCCCTGTTGGGAGACCCATGATAGGGTCAGGGAAAATTTCCTGTTTCAGGAGAGAGAGGTCTTGGTCAACTACCAGATGCTTGCCACACTTACCACATTTCCACAGATTTTATTAGGTAGATATAAATAATATCTATAATTAGATATTATATATACTATAATTAGATTAGAAAATATCTAATTATCTATTTATGGTATCTATATGTTATATATATCTTATATATCTATATCATATATATCATATATATCTTACATAATAATCATAGATATTATTTATAATATCTATAATTAGATATATCTATAATTAATTAGATAATATCTAATTATAGATATTTCCAGCTACATATACATATGTACATAGCTATCAATATATCTGTGTACATATGTGTATATTTAGAGATGGATATTTTTATCTATATATCTATCTATGTTTCTATCAATGTATCTAATCTATCTATCCTATTGTTATTTCTCTGAAGAACTTGACTAATATAATACACTCATCTTCAAAATTATATTCAGAATGGTGACCACATCTCATCACTACTATTGCCAGCATTCTGGAGCATGCTACCATTGTTTCTCATTTTCTATTTGCCCTAAGAATTACTTCTGTGGGATTTAATCAGAAGTAGGATTAAATGGTTGTTTTAAAAATAATTTTCTGGCCAGGGGCGGTGGCTCACACCTGTAATCCCAGCACTTTGGGAGGCTGAGGCGGGTGGATCACGAGGGCAGGAGATCGAGACCATCCTGGCTAACATGGTGAAACCCCGGCTCTACTAAAAATACAAAAAAATTAGCCGGATTTGGTGGCGGGAGCCTGTAGTCCCAGCTACTTGGGAGGCTGAGGCAGAAGAATGGCGTGAACCCAGGAAGTGGAGCTTGCAGTGAGCTGAGATCACACCACTGCACTCTGGCCTGGGCGACAGAGCAAGACTCTGTCTCAAAATAAAAAAAAATAAAAATAAAAAATTAATAATAATAATTTTCCCCAGTTTCATCAGGGAGTGTGGGTTGGCAGACCTCTTTATACTGTCAGGCTGGAAGTTGATTTCCTCTTCCCCCATGTAAACTTTTGAATATGCTATTTTTAATCACAAAAATCTTTTTATTTTTAATTACGTGATTTTCCTATAAAACTTCTCAACAATATAGACCTTTGTAAAAATAATATAGTCAAATTCCTCTTACCCTCCAGTCAATTCCATGCCCTAGGATAAACTACTGCTAAGTAAAGTAAATAAATAATTTTTAAATGACATAAATTGAACTTGACAGTAGCAGGTATCTCCTGTAAACTGCACGTGACACAGTTATTTCAACCCTTCTAATATCAGTTCTGTAGTTTTCAAGTAGCATAACTTATAGGCCAAGCTGTGCAGAAGACTTAATCTGTGTTAATTGTTTCTAGCTCTGGCTTATTTCTGCGAAAAGAAAATAAATCTTGGGGTCCCAAATCACTATGCTAAAGGGAAAAGTCAAGCTGGGAACTGCTTAGGGCAAACCTGCCTCCCATTCTATTCAAAGTCATCCCTCTGCTCACTGAGATAAATGCATATCTGATTGCTTCCTTTGAAAATGCTAATCAGATACTCAAAATAATGCAAATTTGTCTCCACCTACCTGTGGCCTGGAAGCCCCCTTCCTGCTTCATGTTGTCCTGCCCTTCATTTGATTTGACCCAACTCTTTGCACAGAACCAATGTACATTTTACATATATTGATTGATGTCTCATGTCTCCCTAAAATGTGTAAAACCAAACTGTTCCCCTACAACCTTGGGCACATGTCACCAGGATCTCCTGAGGGTGTGTCACAGGCACACGTTCTCAACCTTGAGAAAATAAACTTTTTAAATTAACTGAGACCTGTCTCGGATATTCAGGGTTCACATTTCCATAAACTTTAATTAAATCCAGTGTTCAATTCCCAGAACTCATTGTATCTGAATCACTGCAGACATTTGATAGAGTTGAGCACACCCTCTTTCCTGAAACACCTTTCCACTTCCTTTCGGACTCCTAAACCTCCTAGTTCTCCTTATACTTCTATGGCTGCTCCTTCTCAATCAGTTGTATTGGTTGCTACTCTTTTCCGTGACCTAAGAACTTTGCAGTCCTGACTTAGATCTCTGAATCTCTTTTCTGTCTATGCTTAAATCTTTTCTGATTTTCAACCGGACTGATAACTTTAAACGTTATCTATATACACTGATGATTCCCAAATGTTCAACAACAGTTAGACCTCTCCTTAAGCTTCAAACACATGTATCCAAGATGCATGATCTTAGTTACTAACGAAAATCTCTAAATTCACTTAGTCAAAGATGACAGCCTAATGTTATGCTTCTCCCCAGTCTGCTTCTCTCACAGCCTTCTCCAGCTCAGTAATCAACAACATCGTTCTTCCAGGTACTCAGGTCAACAATCATGGACTTAACTTCTGTCAAACCGTATATTCAATTATTTAGAAAATTTTGTTACCTCATTGTGGTGGTCCAATTTATGTGTCAACTTGACTGGACTAAGGCATGAACAGTTATCTGACAAAAAAATATTTCTGGGTGTGTTTGTGTGGGTGTTTTTAGAAGAGATTGGCATTTGAATGGGTAGACTGAGTAAAGAAGTTCCACCTCGCCAATGTGGGTGGACATCACCCAATCTGTGAACAGCCAGTTTCACTCACGTCTGTGTGAAGAGACCACCAAACAGGCTTTGTGTGAGCAATAAAGCTGTTTATTTCACCTGGGTGCAGGCGGGCTGAGTCCAAAAAGAGAGTCAGTGAAGGGAGACGGGGTGGGGCCATTTTATAAGATTTGAGTGGGTAGTGGAAAATTAGTCAAAGGGGGTTGTTCTCTGGCGGGCAGGGGCAGGGGTCACAAGGTGCTCAGTTGGGGAGCTTTTGAGCCAGGATGAGCCAGGAGAAGGAATTTCATAAAGTAATGTCATCAGTTAAGGCAGGAACAGGCCATTTTCACTTCTTTTGTGATTCTTCAGTTACTTCAGGCCATCTGGATGTATACCTGCAGGTCACAGGGGATATGATGGCTTAGCTTGGGCTCAGAGGCCTGACAGCCAGAATAGGACAAAAAGGCAGACGAAGGATGAATTCTTTCTCTTTACTTGAGCTGGGGCTTCCATCATCTCCTGAGTTTGGACATCACAGCACTAGACTCTCTGGCCTTTAGTCTTCAAGACTTATCCCAGGAACTCTGCACCTCTGTGTTCATACTTTCAGACTCAGATTGGAAGTTATATCCTCTGGTCTCAAGGTTCACAGGTCCTCAGACTTAACTGGATTTCCTTCATCTTTATCGGTTTACCAGCTTGAAGGAGGAATATTGTGGAATTTCTTGGCCTCGATAATCATGTGAGCCAATTTTCATAATAAATCTTCCTCTGTTTCTTTTTGTTTCTTTCTCTCTCTCTCTCTCTATATATATATATATACAAATATTTGTGTCCATATGTTAGCTATACATATAGATACCTATATCTATATTTGTATCTATATACAGAATCAAATATATCTGGATTTGTATATATAGATATTCTCTTTGTATATGTATGTATATAGATTCTATATATCAGACTGTCAATATATCTGTGAACATATGTATATATAGATAAAAATTTCTATGTCTATGTTATAGATAAAGTATCTATATTTTTGTTTCTATCAATCTATTTATATCTATCTATTCTATTGGTTCTATATCTCTGGAAAACCCTAATACAATACATTCATCTTAAAAATTATATCCAGAATGGTGACCACATCTCATCACTGCTATTGCCAGCATTCTGGAGCATGCTACCATTGTTTGTCTTTTAGATTATTGTAACAGACTTTTAATTAATTAATCTCCCAAAAGTAAACAGATAACATACCAAAATATGTTAATTAGAAAGTTTATTTATGAAGACATTTTATAAAGGTATGTGTAGTAGTCTATTCTCACGCTGCTAATATAGACATACTCAAGACTGGGTAATTTATAAAGGAAAGAGGTTTAATCGATTCACAGTTCAGCAAGGCTGGCGGGGGGCCTCAGGAAACTTACAATCAGGGTAGAAGTCAAAGGGGAAGCAAGGCACCTTCTTCATAAGGCAGTAAGAAGGAGGAATGCCTAGGAATGGGGGAAAAGGGAAAAGCCACTTTTAAAACCATCAGATCTTGGGAGAACTCAGTCACTATCATAAGAATGGCATGGGGGTAACTGTCTCCATGATTCAATTACCTCCACCAGGTCCCTCCCACAACATT
Organism: Colobus angolensis palliatus; assembly: GCF_000951035.1. Classification (NCBI taxonomy): domain Eukaryota; kingdom Metazoa; phylum Chordata; class Mammalia; order Primates; family Cercopithecidae; genus Colobus; species Colobus angolensis. The sequence goes on from NW_012118533.1 coordinate 1,156,519, forward strand.
TGGGGATTATGGGAGCTACAACAAAAGACGAGATTTGGGTGAGGACACAGCTAAACCATATCAGTATGAGTATAAAGAGAGTGGAACCGGAAGTAGTGACAGTGAGGCTATTTTCATCTCCGGTCCTGGATACCTGTGAATGTGATCTTATTTGAAAGTAGGGTCTTTGAAGGTGATTGAGTTAAGATTTCTTTTAGGGTGGGTTCTACTTTAATATGACTGGTGCCCTTATGAAAAGCAGAAATTTGAACAGATATGTACGTACAGATGGAAGAAAATTGAACACACAAAGAACCAAGGAAGCTACAATCCGAGAAACAGCTGAGGCCATAAGGAACCTAGGAGAGAATCACGCAACAGATTTCCTCCAGAGTCTTCAGAAGGAACTATCCCTGTTGATGCTTTGATTTCAGACTCCTGGCCTCCAGAATTGTGAGACAATAACTTTCTGTTATTTAAGTCACTCAGTTTGTAGCACTGTGTTATGACAGCCCCAGGAAATTAATACCAATGAGAAGAATGTGCCAAACCCAGGTTAGAGAGTTGAATAAATTTAGCAGATTTGAAAGTGTCACTGACCTTTTATTAAATAGTATAACCTGCCATAGGCAAACTCATGGGGTAAAGCAAAGGAAATAAACTCTGACCTCATTCTGCTGCCTCCCTCTGATCTCCCAGGTTCTCCTGAAAGTTGCTGATGTAGTGCATACAGGTTTGCTTCCTAGGGCAGAGAAAGGGTGAACAGGGTGGAAGGTGTTCTAGAAAACTAAAAGGCAGTTTTCTGAGACACTTTCTAACTAGTTCCCTTCATCTTCTCTTTTCCTCCTATTGCTTCTTCCAACACAGGATCCAGAGTGATGTGGCTGAAATATAAAAACAAACAAACAAACAAACAAAAAATGAAAGACATGTCACTCCTCTGCTTAAAACCCTCCCAACATAAATTTAATCCAAAAGCCCTTAGAAGACCTCTAAATTCATACATGTGTGGCTGGTCATTGCCTCTTACCTTACCTCCTAGTATCCTCTCCCTTGTTCACACAGTTGACCTGGCCTCCTCACTTTATACTTGCTCTGTTTGAAGTCCTTCCTCAGATGTCTACATGACTTCCATTCTCTTTTTATTCAGGTCTTTACTCAGTAAGGTATCCTCAGAGCACTCTGTCTAGCATATTAAACCTGTATTCTACAAACACATTGCCTATTCTCCTCCTTAACATTTATCATTATCTAAAAAGCTGTGTATTAACTGAAGGACTGCCAATTTTGGTCTGGCGTATAAAACGTTTAGAGGTTGCCATTCCATCCTAACAACAAAATGCTGAACAACTTACAAAATCAACAACTCTTCTTAGGGCTGTAAAAGAAGTGAGGTTATAGGGCAAACCATTGTCCCTAAAATTGGAGAGACAGAAAAGCAAATACAGAGAATCACAATTTTTGTGAATATTGACAAATTAATTTTATATTTTACATGGAGAGGTTAAAAAATCCGGAAGATCGGCCAGGTGCGGTAGCTCATTCCTGTAATCCCAGCACTTTGGGAGGCTGAGGCAGGTGGATCATGAGGTCAGGAGATCGAGACCATCCTGGTTAACATGGTGAAACCCTGTCTCTAGTAAAAATACAATTAGCCGAGTGTGGTGGCACACACCTGCAGTCCTAGCTACTTGGGAGGCTGAGGCAGGAGAATCACTTGAACCCGAGAGGCAGAGGTTGCAGTGAACAAAGATTGTACCACTGGACTCCAGCCTGGGTGACAGAGCAAGACTCTGTCTCAAAAAAAAAAAAAAAAATTCCAGAAGATCTAGCACAACATTGAAAAAGAATGAAATCAGGAGACTGATGCTACTCAACTTCAAGGCTTATTATATAGCTATGGTAATCAAGACAGTGTGATATTGGCAAAAGAATAGACAAACAAATAAGTAGAATGGAATAGAGTCCAGAAATAAACCCACATAAATACAGTCAACAAACCTTTGACAAAGGAGTGCTAAAATGATGTTTATTTTTAAAAAACTATATATTTTCCTTATTTATCCTGTTTCTTGTCTCCCTCCTCCACTGTAAGCCCCTTCAAGGTAGAGCTATTTGTCTATCTTGTTTACTGTTGAATTTCCAGTGCCTAGAATAGTGCTGGGTTCTGAGCTCTAATACATATATGTTGAATGCATGAATAAATCCCTTCCCTTCTTGTTTTTCAATCTTATGAGCTTAATCTTCTTTAGTTACTGCAATATTTTTCAAGTCTACTGTTGCTACCATAAAATTTTCTGGTATAAAGAGATACAATGAGACAGATGGCTTTCTTGTAGTTGATATTTAATGTCTTGCTTTAATGAATGGTGAATCCCTAAAAATCCAAATGCCTGCACAGATCCTGTACATTCTGTCTTTCTGATAAGCCTACAACATTTCTTGATAACAAGCAATGCAATTTCAAAGGAATTTTATGTATACTTTTCAATTGGAGAGCCATTTTGTTTTTAGTTTCCCTTTCTTTTCCAAGCCACCCTATTCAAGGTAATACAATATGTTCCTTAAATGTAAGCAATGATGGCAGATGGTATTTATTGTTTTGTCTAGAGCTATTTTGAAATATTTAGTCAGGGACACACATTGCATTTTAGCAAACATTTCTTTTGGAAGAAAACTATAAACATCAAGTACCACCAAATTGCACTGTCAACTCTATGTATAACTATAAGGAAAAAATAATGCTATTTTTATTGTTATTCTTTTTATAGATTTGATATTATGGATCCTGGGTAAACATATTATTACCAAAAGCCTACAGGAGTTGACTGAAATATTCCTATTCTTTGCCAGGTTTTGGACTTCAGTATAGATTATTATACCGATTTTTGTTGCCAGTAATCCTGGATATACTTTTCTTCCTCTCAGTGCTCTCATTTGCCTTTTGTCTTTTTTATTCTAATGCAAATCACTGCCATGTTTTAGACTCACTGTCACTGAAATGTAGATTCTTATAAGTCTCTCATGGTGTGTCTGTGCAAACATTCAGTCTTTTCAAAGGTTACATTATGTGTTCTTCATAACACCAAGAGAATGTGAATTAGAAAACACAAAGAAAACAGCTCTCAAGCAAATTTTATAACTTTTAAATACATATTTGATGGCTTACATTTTACCAAGATTTGAAGTTTTCAATGAAATTCAGAAAATCTGATAGTCATATGGAAAATTAAAATTAGCTCTTTTTATGGGATAAAAGTTGTTTATTTTAACAACAAATTAAGGTTAGTAGGTCATGAAAGGTCCATATTCTTATACTAAGCCAACTTTTTTTGATAGCATAACAGTGTTCCAAACAGTGTTTTAAATAAGACAGCTTTCTCTGAGGATGAGAAAGAAATTTTGATTTTTTTTTTTCTAAGCTCCCCTTCATTCCCTGATTGTAGCCTTCCACCAGTTTCCTTCAATTCCAAGTTGTTTGTCTCTATATACTCTATAAAATATTTTTTCTCTCTGTAGTTCTGGGTAATCATAAATGCCAAGGATGTGTTTTGCATACTCCTTCCATGCATTGCTCGTGTGTGTGTAAAATTTGAAATAAAATTTTCATCAGTTCATCTTTAAACTTAAAAGCAATCTATGTAAAATTAAAAGAGATATGCTTATCTTTTTTTTTTTTTTTTTTTTTGAGACGGAGTCTTGCTCTGTCGCCCAGGCTGGAGCACAGTGGCCGGATCTCAGCTCACTGCAAGCTCCGCCTCCCGGGTTTACGCCATTCTCCTGCCTCAGCCTCCCGAGTAGCTGGGACTACAGGCTCCCGCCACCGCGCCCGGCTAGGTTTTTTGTATTTTTTAGTAGAGACGGGGTTTCACCGTGTTAGCCAGGATGGTCTCGATCTCCTGACCTCGTGATCCGCCCGTCTCAGCCTCCCAAAGTGCTGGGATTACAGGCTTGAGCCACCGCGCCCGGCCAGAGATATGTTTATCTCTTACCATCTTTGACTGGGTTTATTTGGTTTAGGGAAGTTAGGGTGGGGTGCTCAGAATGCTGTTTGAATTGAAATCTGAGATAAGATCCTTTTCTGTGGTCTCCAAGACCCGGATGGAAGCACAATCACATACTGGAAAGCGTTCTTAGGGCTATGACCTTCAATGTCTCTTCAAAAGATGAAGCAACTAATTTAAAAATAAAATGCAAATATTGCCTGTTAATTTTGTGTGATATATTCATGTATCTTTCTGAAAAAAAAAGTCACTTAACTGAACTCAAATATTGATAGAAAAATTACTTAAACCAGTGTAAATATTGGCATACTTTGGAATACATCAAGTTCTTTTAAAGTGAATTGCTGCATTGTGCAGGTCTTAAGAATAAAATAGGAAGGAAAAGAGAAGTCTTTACTTTTTGAAATACAATATTTAAAAAAATAATAATAAAAAACTAGACAAAAAAAAAGGAGCTCTACTTAGCCAGCAATAGATTCAATCAAACTATTTTAAAGCAGTTTTCAGAGCAAAGAGTATGGAAGACATTTATTCCTCTACATATTTTCCAGTTATCCTTTAACTTCAAGGATACTGCTTGCTGCTTCAGAATAGCTCTGCTGAAGTTGTGGGTATAGAGAGGTTATAGAGAAATGGGCGTGATTGCTCATTGCAGGGCTAAGTGGCAGCTTAAGACTTAAAGGCACACATCTATAAAGTTCAGAGCTTTCTCAAGTGTCAGTTCGCATGTACTTGATGTAGTAGCTCAGTGAGGAAGCCAACTGGCCTGCAGTCATACTAACTGCAAGATCAACGATTAATACCAAAGCGTTCACATATTCAAAAGAGAAGTTTAATCCTGTGAAATCCCTTACTGTGCTGCTGTCAAGTTTGATTGGGGATGACAGGTGCCATAAGAGAGCCTCTTGACTAAGAGTGAAAAGTTGTAACATGATAATGAACAGAACGTGCTTGAAAAGAACAAGAGAAGAAAAGAAGGGTGGGTGGTGGCAGGAAGACATCTGAGGAGAAGTCTCTCTTGAAATGTGAAGGTTGCAAGCTGTTCTCAAAATAGAGAAAACATAGAGAATATTTGTATATACACTTTAAAAAATTTTCTGCCAGAAAATTAAAGGTGAGATAAAACATTTAGTTTTATTTCTCAATATGGATATATCATGTCCTCCATTTTGGAGCAGTACAAGAAAAAATAGAAGTAAAGTATGCTGATGGATCTTCATCCCTATAGTGAAACCACGTTTAAACTTTTGTAAAATAGAGTTAAGCATAAGCACTTTGGATAATTTTAAGATTATTATTTTCTTTTAAAATAACATCCAAAGTATATAGAAATCCATACAGAAATGTGGCAAATTGTTTCCCTATATTTCTTTCCATCAACTAATATACATGCCACTTAATAGTAGTTAATGTAACATAGAGCTCAACAACAACAATGACAACAAAATCACTTAGCAATTGAATACAAACTCCTTCAAGCCTCAGGGCTGTCATCTAAAATTTGAAATAATAATCCAGGTTCTTAAAGGTCCTATGAGGCTTAAAAGAGATAAGAGATATAAATTAAAATGTTTTTGTGTAGTGTTTAGCACATTCTAAGTGATTAACAAATGATAGATACTGCTATCATTATTTGAGGAAATAGTAAATTAAAATTTCAACTTAGATGTCAATTATAATAGATGATAGATAGATAGATAGATAGATAGATAGATAGATAGATAGATAGATAGGTAGAATAGATAAAGAATTCCCAAAGAAAGGTATGAATGGTTTCAAAGTACGCCAAAAAGTACTCCTTGGGCAGCTCTAAAATTCAAAGAAGATAATAAAAGGGCTAAAGGAAGAGACACTTTTGAAGAGAGTTATTGTGACATAGTTGCTGAAGTGATTTGACTCTCACTCATTCCTCTTTAAGGGACAGGTTGAGGTGTTCGCTTCTAATTTCAATTCTTGTGTGCACTCCCTTTAAGAAGACAATTCTGAAAGCTTGGCAGGTGCCCCAGGAATTGTGGGAAAATATTGGTAGGGTTATCTGTACACGTATGAAGTATCTAAAGAATGGAACAGCCCAAAGCCACAGTGTAGAGGGAGCTACTGATTAGGGAGCAAGAGATCAACCTGGCAATGGTGGAGAAAAGCGCAATACCTCCAGAGATGAGTTGTGCAAAACCCAGTGAGAATGCAGGTATTTGTTATATGGGATCTTTCCAAAATGCCTTCTGTCAGAATGTCAGGTGCCCAACAAGGAAAGTCTGTGTAGCTAGGCCCTAGAGGAAACCTGAAGCTGATGTGGATGCAGAAGCAGCTACCCAAGGCAAAAGTGCTAGGGTAAGAGGAGTCTATCAGGGCATTTCTAAAGAATCTCCCAAAATGCCCTCAAAGGAAAAAATCAGAATTAAACAGTAGCCATGCTCAGAAGCTGTAGAATTCTGTAATTACAAGGGTCAAATAATAAGTTTACATACTTCTTTCCCTCTTCCTTTTCTCTGTTTCAATCCCAAGGAGCCAAAAACCACATGTATCAGTCAGATTAGGTGACTTGCAACAACAAACAACAAATCTTATTGGCTTAAAATAAAAAATTAAATTTTTAATTTGTGTCATATACCCTTTACAAGTCAGCAGGAAGTCTCTGCTTATTACAGTACTTGGAAACATATATCAATGAAATTGTACATAAATAAATACTTCAGATTATACAGAAAAGAGACTCAGGAGGATCTCATATCAACAATTAAATGCCAACACTTTATCACTCATAACCTGTCCGGAACTAGTCCTGTGGTCCACCCAATCACAGTAGTTCAGTAAGAACAATGCCCCCTTATATATAGAAGATTGAGAGTGAGGAACAGTTGATAAACATCACTAACAACTGCCATAACCTGCCATTTGGCCAAAATTAAAAATTTATATACTCTCTCTTTCACAGTCAAAACACGCTACCCTCTTCCCCACAGATACAACCTCAAAGCCTTACCTAATTCTAAAACTGCTGGGGGATGATTAATAGTCTCAGTATCAGGTCTGATATGTTTCCTCTTGACTTTGAGGCCAATGGAAAAAACACAAGTTCTCTGCTACCCACATAGCCAAATTACAACAATGAAACAGGGACAGAATAACCACAGGAAACAATCCTATTTGTAAAATGTCTGGCCGATAGCAGACTTACAAACAGATATTTTGTTTTATTTTATTTTTATCTTTATTTTTATTTTATTATTATTATTATACTTTAAGTTCTAGGGTACATGTGCACAACATGCAAGTTTGTTACATATGTATACATGTGCCACGTTGGTGTGCTGCACCCATTAACTCATCATTTACATTAGGTATATCTCCTAATGCTATCCCTCCTTCCTCCCCCCTCCCCACAATAGGCCCTGATGTGTGATGTTCCCGTTCCTGTGTCCAAGTGATATCATTGTTCAATACCCACCTATGAGTGAGAACATGCGATGTTTGGTTTTCTGTTCTTGCAATAGTTTGCTGAGAATGATGGCTTCCAGCTGCATCCTTGTCCCTGTAAAGGACACAAACTCATCCGTTTTTATGGCTGCATAGTATTCCATGGTGTATATGTGCCACATTCTCTGAATCCAGTCTGTCACTAATGGACATTTGGGTTGATTCCAAGTCTTTGCTATTGTGAATAGTGCTGCAATAAAGATACGTGTGCATGTCTTTATAGCAGCATGATTTATAATCCATTGAGTATATACTCAGTAATGGGATGGCTGGGTCAAATGGTATTTCTAGTTCTAGATCCTTGAGGAATTGCCACACTGTTTTCCACAATGGTTGAACTAGTTTACAGACCCACCAACAGTGTAAAAGTGTTCCTATTTCTCCACATCTTCTCCAACAC
>NW_012118533.1:1165301-1166218 GCF_000951035.1 Colobus angolensis palliatus
TAAGTTGGATTCCTAGGTATTTTATTCTCTTTGAAGCTATTGTGAATGGGATTTCATTCATGGTTTGGTTCTCTGTCTGTTACTGGTGTATAAGACTGCTTGTGATTTTTGTGATTGATTTTGTATCCTGAGACTTTGCTGAAGTTGCTTATCAGCTTAAGGAGATTTTGGTCTTAGACAATGGGGTTTTCTAAATATACAATCATGTCATATGCAAACAGGGACAATTTGAGTTCTTCTTTTCCTAACTGAATACCCTTTATTTCTTTCTCTTGCCTGATTGCCCTGGCAGGAACTTCCAACACTATGTTGAATAGGAGTGGTGAGAGAGGGCATCCCTGTCTTGTGCCAGTTTTCAAAGGGAATGCTTCCAGTTTTTACCCATTCAGTATGATATTGGCTGTTGGGTTTGTCATAAATAGCTCTTATTATTTTGAGATACGTTCCATCAATACCAAATTTACTGAGAATTTTTAGCATTAAGGGCTGTTGAATCAACGAGACAGAAAGTTAACAAGGATATCCAGGAATTGAACTCAACTGTGCACCAATAGGACCTAATAGACATCTACAGAACTCTCCACCCCAAATCAACAGAATATACATTCTTCTCAGCACCAAATCACACTTATTCCAAAACTGACCACATAGTTGGAAGTAAAGAACTCCTCAGCAAATGTAAAAGAACAGAGATTATAACAAACTGTCTCAGACCACAGTACAATCAAACTAGAACTCAGGACTAAGAAACTCACTCAAAATCGCTCAACTACATGGAAACTGAACAAACTGCTCCTGAAAGACTACTGGGTACATAACAAAATGAAGTCAGAAATGAAGATGTTCTTTGAAACCAAGTGGAACAAAGATACAACATACCAGAATCTCTGGGACACATTTAAAGCAGTGTGTAGAGG
>NW_012118533.1:1166268-1166525 GCF_000951035.1 Colobus angolensis palliatus
TTTTCCCAGCACCGTTTATTAAATAGGGAATCCTTCCCCTATTTCTTGTTTTTGTCAGGTTTGTCAAAGATCACATGGCTGTAGATGTGTGGTATTATTTCTGAGGGTTCTGTTCCGTTCCGTTGGTCTATATCTCTGCTTTGGTATCACTACCATGCTGTTTTGGATACTGTAGCCTTGTAGTATAGCTTGAAGTCTGGAAGCGTGATGCCTCCAGCTTTGTTCTTTTGACTTAGGAATTGTCTTGGCAATGTGGG
>NW_012118533.1:1172362-1224473 GCF_000951035.1 Colobus angolensis palliatus
TTGCCTCAGCCTCCTGAGTAGCTGGGATTACAGGCACGTGCCACCAAGCCTGGCTAAGTTTTGTATTTTTAGTTGAGACGGGATTTCACCATGTCAGTAAGGCTGGTCTCCAACTGCTGACCTCGTGATCCACCCGCCTTGGCCTCCCAAAGTGCTAGGATTACAGGCATCAGTCACCGCACCCAGCAGATTTGTTGTATTTCTATGCTTTTTTCTACTCTTGATTATTTCTTTCTCTGGAATTAACTGTGGGCATTTTGAGCGTTTTATACACCTATGTGATAGCAGCAGGAGGCAGACAAACGCCTAGGCAGATAGGGGCGTGTCCCTGGTGAAATTCCACTTTGAAGCTCAAAAAACAGCCTGAAGACTGTAAGACTGGACTGCTGGTCCCAGATGAAACCCGCCACCCAGAGTGAGAACTTCTGTTCCTGTTTGCCTCCCCTTTTCCTATTGATTTTTCTGAATAAGGCCTTTTAACCAATTGAATGTTGTCTTTTCGAATACTACCTATGGACTGCCCCTCCTCTATTCTGAGACCATAGGTGCCCAGGACTGCCCGGACTGAGCCGCACTGGGGTAACTTTTCAGTCTTTGGATAGGGGGACCACCTCCGCATCGCCTCTCACAGAAAGCTGTTTCATCTCTCAATAAAACTCCCTGCCTTGCTTACTCTTCAATTGTTAGCATATCCTCATTCTTCCTGGATGCTAGATGAGAGCTCAGGACCCACTGAATGTGGGTACCCCAAAAGGCTGTCCCATTGCCCTTTTGCCCTTGCCAGCAGAGGGTAGCTGCCCCACGCAATGGGGCCAGGGGCCGACTGAGCTGTGAACCCACCAGTGTCCATCTGGCTATGGACAGCAGAATTAACAGAGCTAATTAGCACACTAACACCCCCGCTGGGACTTCGGGGTTGTGGGTACCCTTGCCTGGGTGCTGCCACGTTCCCCTTTAGGTGATGTGCCTGGTCTGGCTGTGAGCCCCACATGGAGCTTGATCCTTTGTCGGTACTTGGAGTGGCTGGCCGGATCCTGCGCTCACTGGGTCGCTCCCGCCCACAAGGGGCTGAGCATGGCAGGCGGAGTAGACGGGGCACCCCTGCTGCAAGTCTTGTATAGAGGCTGGGAGAAAATTCTTGTGTCATTTGGGAAAGGCACACATTGATCTTATATTTCTGAGTCATGTTGTCCAATTCAAAGCAATTGAGCACCACATTTTCAACTAGATCTTTGCCCTAAATCTAGTTAAATTTATTTTGTGGTTTTAGCAATACACATGAGACTATGCTATTGATTTGATTCTTGCTACAAAATTAAATTTTAATTGTCATTGTTTCCTCAAAGATTTTCTTGGTTTAATTTTTTTCTAGTACGTGATGAAAAGCAGTTGGATTTTCATTTTTTGGCCCTGAAATTTCCCAAATTTCAGTTTCAGGACTCTCCTGATTTCTTATTCCTGTTCTAAAAGCAGCAAATTATTTCCTGACAAACACCTTCCTTGCAGTAAGTTGCCAAACTATAACTCAGTCAACAGCAACCAAAACACAATGGTAATATTTTGTTTTTTAACCTTTTCCCTTCAAGCTAATATCAGTTTCTCTATTACTTGCTACCTGGTCCCTAAACCAGTGCCACATATTTCTAGTCTAGGTTACATTGTTCTTGTGTAATGACAAAGTCCAAAATATCAGTAGTTTAGTAGAACAGTCTTTTTTTTTGTTTCTATTACATTTCCCTTGTGGTTAGTGGAAATGGGAAGTGAGGATAGGAAGGGAGTGTCTTCTCAGAAGAGACCTAGGTGAATAACTCTTTTAAGTGTTTGTTCATCCAGTCCAAAGGAGAGATTTTTGGAGGGTTCTGTATCAACCATTATATATTCTGTTACATAAGTGACAGACTTATGCTACTTCCTACTTGCAGCTTGTTGGCTAGAATTATTGACACAGTTTCATCCAGTCACAAAGGGGCCAGCAAATGCAGTTCTCCCATGTGCATTCAGGTGGAAAACATCATGAATGGCTGAGGCAACATGGTTGTTACCAGAGTTAGGAAAGAAAAAGATCATGAAACCAACCTCCCAAGCAACAGGTAGCCTGCTCAATGTTGACCTCTGCCAGGGGAGGAAATAATATTTAATTGTAAATAATGTTCAGAGTTTTGATTATTGCATTTTACTGAGATCACCCTAAGTCAATTGTGTTTTATGACTCTAGGTGACATTGGACTGTTTATTATCTAATAGCAAGAAAAAATTATGGATCTATCTATAGTTTTCATCCAGTGGCCCTACTGGATAAATTTCAAGGTGACAAAAGTGGAACACAAATTTTCCTTTTGATGACAAGGGTTGTACCTGTTTGGGCATTAAATGATCATTTAAATCACAATTAAATGTCCGCCTCCATCATCATCATCAGTTGCACTTACGTTTAGGAAAGCCTTGGATTGGTGAGCACAGCAGCTCAAGCTCACCTAGCTGTCATCAGTCAATAATCCATAAAGGACAAGGAAAAATTTCCTCCAGAATCAAAACCCATACCTGGCTCTTTGATTGAAAGTACCATACAACAATTCATTTTTAGGGTTTTTTTTTTTTTTTTTAATTCCCCAAAGCACTCCGTCCCAGGTTGCAAGCACTACCAGGTGACTTTGGCAAAATTAAGCTAAAATATATATATTTAATGGGTGGACATGAGGTAGCTCACAGGTTTTTTTTTTTTTTTTTCCTTTGAGACAGAGTCTCGTTCTGTCCCCCAGGCTGGAGTGCAGTGGCGCAATCTTGGCTCGCTGCAAGCTCCGCCTCCCGGGTTTACGCCATTCTCCTGCCTCAGCCTCCCGAGTAGCTGGGACTACGGCGCCGGCCACCTCACCCGGCTAGTTTTTTGTATTTTTTTAGTAGAGACGGGGTTTCACCGTGTTCGCCAGGATGGTCTCGATCTCCTGACCTCGTGATCCGCCCGTCTCGGCCTCCCAAAGTGCTGGGATTACAGGCTTGAGCCACCTCGCCCGGCCGCTCACAGGGTTTTAATGAGGGCTAGAGAACTAAACTCAAAACAGATACAAAAAGGAAGCTGTAGAGACTCGATGGCACTAATTGTTAGGTTGTTTCTACATTGTTAGGATGGATAAACAAATTCCAAATTTTCTCTTGTCTTAGTCACTCCCCTAATGATTCGATTTCTGAGGAGAGAGGGTTGATTGGTTAAGCTTAGTTTGCTTGCATGCCCACTCATTCTTTACTGTATCTTTGCAGTGAGAAGAATTGTGTAGTTTTAATGGAAGACGTTTCCAGGGTTTCAAATTTTCTCTTCTTCTCCTGGTGGCAGAGCGCAGCACCTTATGTTACCATTCTTAGGAACAGTGATATTGGTTGTGTGGTAGCTGTAAAACAAAACAAAAATGCCTGTAATCAGTTCACCCTGTTACATGAATGTAAAATGTTCGAAGAATATAACTTCAATAATTTTTTCCTTAATGTAAAGAACAACATTTTCAGGGAAACCATTCTGGGAAGAATTTTTGGGTCAATAACATGCTTCCTAGGTAAATTATCAACAATAAGGTACAAAAAGACATGCTTGAAAAAAATGATAAAATAATCTTATCTAAGCCACTTGATTCTTGATCCCCTCTTTCCTGGTGTTGTACTCTGCTTTGAAAACCAAGCCGAGTAGCAACTAAAAGTTGCAGGCTTTATAAAGACATGTCTTTGGCAAAATTTCCTGCTCTGTCCCCAGATTTAGTCATTCCCTAGATGCTTGTAACTTAATGTAATTTCCTCAATGCAAATTAACTGATTTATTTGAGCCTTTCCCTGACACTGACTATTAATTCTTGGTGGAGGCGAGGCCCTGAGGTTGGTAATGTGATGGTAGCGGAGGGAGTGAATTATGACTGTGTTGATTTCTTGGAGCCTTCTATAACACATTGAAGGATTATTCAATGCCTTGTCATTACAAATAAACTAGTACAAAACAAAGAAGCAGAATTCAGTCCCTCTATAATACAAGTATTAGAGCTAACATGGTAGAATGGGGGATCCCAGCTCTAGAAAGAAAAGAAAACTATGTTTTCTGTCTGCATGAAAGACAGCAAGAAAAAACTACTTTAACATGCATTGTATGTTAACGTTTTCTGTGCACTTCTCTGCCTATGCATAAAAAATTAAACCTTTTGACTGGTTAGCAGTTGGGCATGATTCATTTTTATTCACCACTGTCCATAACTGGGTTGAATAATTACAATTTGTCTTACCATCTGAGACTCTCCCTGACATTTGGATGCCTCTGCCCTGCTGCTCACTTATGCTTAAGTTTGTACCTGCTCATTGCCTGATTTGTCCTAAAAATAACTTTGAAAGTCTCAGTTCCTGAGCTGTTAGCCGTTAGCCTACAAAGCTAAGGTTATAAAATCAGCATCTGGCTAGAGCTCAAAAAGCTGACTCTGTTCTCATTTTTAAGGCTAAGATAAAGAAATGTATATTTAAACCTGTTTCTAATTAGCTCTTAAACTGTAAAACACTGAAGGCTATCATAAAGGAGGTATCTCATTGCACCAAAGAGTTTGTTACTTCATTCCTGGCTTCAGAATTCATTACGGCATCTCTCTTAGACATGTGAAAACTACCATCTCTTGTCTATCCCACAAAATCTCAAGGTAAAATACCTAATAATGGTGCTCTGTTTTGTCGTTAAATATTTCCATGCAGAAGTTTTGCATTTTTGAGAAACAAACTTATCAGCCTACTTTAAATTGATTTAATTCTAGATGTTTCAGAATCACTGCATTTGGGGGTGCTAGAATTTATTTGATAATATTTACATTTCATCTTTAAGTATTTACAAGTTTGACTAAAACGATTCTTAACTTTCATAGTAAAAGACAATTCAGAGATAATTCCATGTATATAAATATTCTAGAGAAAAGAAACATTTTCTCTTCTCCTATGTTCACATGGGGGCATAATGGGTCATTTCCTTTCTGAAAAAGAAGCAAAACTATTTTATATTTTAATACTAATTAATTAGACATTTAATTCAGTTAATGAAATAGACTGGTTAGCAAAATCAAGCTGTGGGGAAGAGTAGAGCACACAGTTTAACAATTTGAAGTATTAGAGTTTAAAGTTAAATTGTATAACATTTTGTATAAGTCTTCATCCACCAATTTGTCACTTGTAGTTTGTACAATTGTTGGTTCAGAAAACATTATTTTGTATTCTAAACTATGTGAGGACAGACATCTTGAAGTGCTTTTCTTTTTATATCTAGCAAATAACTTAGCATATATAATGAATGAGATAAAAATGCTTATTAATCGCATGCATATTCTATAATTTTTAATAAACCATCATCCCAAATATTTATAGAATTCTCATAGTGTGTCTCTTTTTGTCTTCTCAGACTGTTTATCTGAACAAAATATGATACAAATGTGCAATATGTTCATTCCTGGGCATAGGCTGAAATTTATAGTTTATAGTTTAATCAAAGATGGTAACAGCCCTTTCCCAAAGCAGACCTCCTTCTTGCTTGGGGTCTAGATTGCCTTTGTAGGACAAACATTAGTCATATGATTAGAAATTATGGTTTAAGAATCATGCAGCTGGAGGCTACAAGATTCTGACCCTTCCTAAACTGCTCCTAAATTCAGTGTTTGAGATATTTTGCAGACATTGCACTTGATGGATTAGCTGGCATCACCCAGATCAATAAACTGGCTCAACAGATCTTATGGCCCCCATCCAACAACTGTCTCAGTGCAAGAAGACAGCTTTAGCTTCCCATGATTTCATATCTGACCAATCAGCACTCTTGACTCACTGGCTCCCCACAGCCCACCAAGTTATCCTTAAAACCTCTGCTCCCCAAATGCTGGGGAGACTGATTTGAGTAATAATAAAGCTCTGGTCTCCCACACAGCCGCCTCTGCGTGAATTACTCTTTCTCTATTGCAATTCCCCTGTCTTGATGAATCAGCTCTGTCTAGGCAGCAGGCAAGGTGAACCCCGTGGGTGGTTACAGTAAGGTTAAATCCTTCTCCTGTGATCTGGATTTTCAGGTTCCCCAGTGAGGATGTGTGCTCGAGGTGGACTTTCCCCCTCTCACACTTTGGGTACTCAGTTTTTTGGCTGTCTCATGGAGTTTGCAGCCACAAGCTGCTTCTTTCAAAGGGTCTGTGAATTCTTTCAGTTTTCCTGGTACGTTCCTGTGGTAGTTCTTGGGCAAACATTTACAAAGTGAGTCTCTACATGCTGTTCTGTCTATCCGAGTGGGAACTGCAAGTTAGTACTGCCTGCTATCTGCCTTTTTTTCCTATAAGTTATTTTTTGAGTAAATTTAGGTAATTTATATTTTTCTAAAAAATCTGTTTTATCCAGATTTTAAGGCTAATATGAATATGTTTTAGCAAAGGGTTGTCTTTTCTTTTATTTCCCAATGTAACAGTTTTTCCATTTTTATTTTTAAGCTAGCATATTTTTTATCTTTCCAGTCTCCCTTGTTTAACTAGTAGATTTTCTAGTTTCCAAAAAGAACTTCTTTTTTCTTCAAATATTCTTTAAGGTTTTAAATTTATTAATCTCTACTTTTTAAAATTAAATGATCTCTGCTTTCCTTACACTTCTTTGCATTTTCTAACTTCTTTAGGTAATGTTTAATTAATTTATCAAGACTATATGCTTCATCTAAAATGAATCTTATTTCACATTTTTAATCTATAAACACCTTCCTGTCAAAAATGCTAAAATCAATTTGTTTATATTTCATTTTTTTCTAATTTTCCCCTTGACCCTTCTCCCCTAAATTTTATGTTCTAATTTTGCTGTAGTCTCATTTCTATATCACCAGAATATATAACATAAATATTATCTCAATAATTACATTTCCCATAATTTCTTAACATAATTGAATATAGTTTTCTGTTTTTAAGTTTTTGACACTCATTACCAGGTATTTCAGCATAGCTTTTTCATTCCTTTCCTGATTAAATCAACTTCATCATCTTAAATTTTTCTAAGAAAGAGTCTTAAGGTACATTGTTATTTTTTGCTTGCCTAATGCATCATATTTTAACATTTTAGTAATATACCTTCTTATATGAAATCAACCTCTCCTAGTCTTAGTACTTATGGCTTACATGAAGCTGGCTTTAACATCTAGCAGCAAGAATAACCCAAATATAACCAAATAGGTGATTCTGTCCAATTGGCCACAGCAATTGACTCAATCTTTGTCAAGATAGAATAGTGAGATTTAGTGTTTGAATATTTACTGAAATCAAGGGAACAAAGTGCTGGCTTTGGAGACATGTTTAGTAATAAATCTGTACCCATCATTGCCATTAGGAGAAGTATTCTAAGAATAAAGACAATACAGAGGAAAGCAAAGTTTGTACATAAAGAGAAAGAGAATCTTGATGTGATTTTTTGAGGCTCTGCACTCAATTTTAGTTCAATCCACCTGCAATCTCCAGTGATATTAATACAGAGCCAACTCTCACCAGCATCACCACTCCAGTGTCCTTTCCATCCTGGTCATTTATCACTGATCACAGTATTGAGTGATCCACCTTTCCCTTTTTATCAGGAATAAGAATTATTTATGGCTCACAGTTAATCCAATATTTTAAAGGTTTTTTGCTTTTTGTATGTAATGAGTTAAGACTAAGATAACTCATTATAACAGTATTTTTACCAGACACAAATCTAATCACCACCCGCCAACACTCCTTCAATCTTTCATGCTAACAATGTGCATCAAGTGCATTCAGGGTCTTTTTATTCAGCCCAATTTACTTGCTGTAATATAATGTGACACAGAGTTACATGTCCTCCAGCCTTCCTTCATGCTACCAGAATTTCCTGTTCCAAGAATCTACAGACCACTGGTTAGGAGCTCTGAGAACTCATTGTGAGGTCCTTGTGTGTCTTCTGCTCAATTTTATCTAACACTCATTGTGGTTGACAGCTATTTCTTATAGTTTGTGGTTTGCAGTTTTCTCTGCTTTCTGGTTTTGCCAAATATTAAATTTTTTCCTCAATTCGTATGGTAGTTTGGCCAGAATCAAAGAAGAGGGTGGAATAAAAATGTCCAGGGGAATTTTTAGGTGACTCCAGCATTAATATGTATGCTATGATACAAATGTTTTCTGAAAGAATGCAGATATTACATAATTTTTTTTTTTGCCATTCTTGTCATCATTCTTATGGAAGTTATGATAAGTTGTTATATATTTATCATAATTCTCTATTCAACAGATACTAACAAAAGACTTGTCAATTTGCTTCACACTCTGCATATTGTACATAAGCTTTCCTTATCATTTTGTATTCCCAAATACAATGTGATTTCTAGGAAGAGAGAAACTGTTTCATTTATATTTAACACAATTCTTGGTAAATATCAGGCATGCAAATAATTGTTGTTGAATAAATGAGTAAACAGACAAAAGCTTAGAAGAGAGAAGAAGATCTTGTAATAATTTTCCATCGAAGAAACTGTATTATTCAGTTTCATCAAGGATACATTAAATCAATTTATAAGTTGGCAATGAGATTCAGTATGTATTTCTGTCCATTTAAGCATTCTTTTAAAAATGATAAACGCTATCCTCATGATATTTAAGATAGTTAATAATTGCTTAATAATATAAAATAGTGTTCAAGTTTCTCTATTTATTTAATTATTTGTTACCGTTGGTTGTTTAAAACAAGAGAGTCATTCAATTTTATTTTTTAAAGTTTTTATTCAGAGACATAGAGTTATATTTTGGTAGATACATTCTTCCTTTACTACAGAAATGTATGCAGAAATATAATTTAATTAATTTATTGGCTTATAATATTTCTTTTAGCTCTTAGTTTCATTATTTTACCCCCATCTTCTCTCTTTTTACCATATGGTTGTTTTTAAGATTTTTTTTGTCTTTAGTTTTCAACAGTTTTACTAAAATTTGTATAAGTGTATATTCTGGTTTGATTTATAGTACTTTTTGAATCTGTGCTTCGATGCCACTCATGATTTAGAAAAAGAAAAGACTATTTTATTTTCAAATATGGGTTCTGTACCTATTCTGTTTCTGAAATTGAAATTATATGCATATTATAATTTTTCATTTTACCATCTACAGAGCTATACTCTTTTGTGAATTTTCATTTTTTTCTTTCTGTACTTCATTCTGGTTTTTTTAAAACATATTTTCCAAGTCACTAATTCTTTCTTCAGATAAATCTAATTTGCTATTAAAACCAGCTGTTGAATTGTTTCTTTCAATTTTTATATTTTCCATTTCAGAATTTTTATTGGGATATTTACTATGATTTGTAGTACTCTGTTGATATTTTCAATCTCTTCTTTTATTTTCTGGAACTCATTGCCATATTAATAGTTAAATCCGTATCTGATATCTTCATTATCTAAATACCAAATGGGCTGTTTCTATTCTTTATTTTTAAAAACAGTTGTGAGTCATATGTTGTTACCACCTGTGCCTGATTATTTTTATTGAATTACATATACGAATTCATGAATTACATACATTTTATAGCTTGAAACATTACGGAAGTAACTTGAGACATCAGATCATGTTATCTTTTCCACAGAGAATTACAGATATTTCCTCAGGAGGACTAAGTGCACTCAGATATCCCAGACCCCCGTTTCTCAACCAGGAATTGAAATGATTCAAAGCTGAGCAACAGTCCTTTCAAGGGCTGTTTCCACTTTTCCCTTAATCCTCAGATATAAGCCTGCACAAATCGTGGCAGGTTTGCCAAGGTCTAAAGGCCTGGTGCTCAAACTACATTTGTTTTTCCTAGTCCTGTGAGTCTTTTGAAAGCTCTGCTCAGCTTATCAGCCCTTTAGTCATCTTACCATAATATAAATGCCATATACATCCTTCAGTTAAAAATAACCTTCAATATCAGAGCCCATATCATTGTCCTTTCTTGTTCCAGAAATGGACTCTCTAATTCCTCATTGCCTTGCTATTCAATGTATTTAAACATTAAAGTTTTCCGTCTTTTTCAGTGGCTCTCAGCTGACAGTTTAATCTGAAGTAATTAGTCTTTACCAGAGGAGAAATGCTGATTTTTCTTTGTGCTTTCTTAATTTTGATTTTTTATGTGTTCTGACACCTCCCAGAACGTTTTGATATAACTGAATTTACAGTTAAAAAGGTACTGAAGATATTTTTAAAAAATAGATTCTTTCAATTTTGAGGGAGCAATCATTTTAAAAATCATATTATACTGACAAAAGCATAACATATGGATGATAGTTATTAAATTCTGGAGTGGTTTTTCTACCATCCTGTATTTCATAATCAGAATAACTTTCTAAAAAACAATTTTTATCTTGCCACTCTCAATTTAAAAGCCTTCCATCTTAGCTGTATTTATTATATGTATTCTCTCTTACAATTAAACCAACTTATGATTTAATTCCTGAAGAGGGCTTTGTACATTTCTATTTTCTGCCTTTGCTTAGATATTTCCTTCTTCCCAACCTTACATGTTTTTAATGACTAACTTAAATGCTACTTCTTTGTGACTATTTTCCCAAGTATACTCATTGAAAAGTCTGATCTTATCTCACTTTTAAAGGGCATATTATTCATTGTACAACATACTTATGGTATATAGATTTCTATCGTTTGTATTGGTGTCTTACATCTCTTCCTTAGTTTCAAACATCTTCAAGGCAGAAACATGTTGTATTTGCATGCTATTTAGAAGGCAGTGTACTGAATGGTACAAGTTTTTTCAGATATAAATATGAGGTACTTATCTGAAAAGAAAGGATGATACACATACACAGGTAGGTATGATGGGGTTGAAATTGTTTCCTTGAAACTTAGTTGAAGAAAGTTTTCCTACAAAGGTACATGTTATTTTTTTAATCAGGCTTAAGTGTGGCATATTTTATTGAATTTCATATTTTTCCTAAAGATAAATCATTTAGAGCTGTGTTTTACATTAAAATTAATATGTTATGGTATATGTATAAATTCTGCACAAAGTCTAAAGATAAAACACGAGAACTCAAAAAATATATAAACTGCTATTAGTTTTATTTGTCAGTATCTAAGTCTTCCTGCTATCCTCTAAGTAGGATAGTTTAGAAAGAAAATGTATGAAAATAATTGTATTAAGGGAAGTGCCACAGCGAGGGAAAAATTTGACATTAAGGAATCTAATTAACAGTAAAAAGCACTTTAAAAAAACACTTGGTATATGAGACACTGGAAAAACTCTTCCTTTACAAATTCCAGTGTAAATGTAAAAGTATATGCAAAAGTTCAAGAATATTAAACTAATGGCAAATTATATCTTGAAAAATTGGAAAGTTTTATAAAATTTTGTAGCTATAAAACTGAACTCTTATATTTTGATAGGAGCTTAAGAAATCTACATACCACCACAGTATTTATTTTGAGGTAATAATAATTATATTTGTAACATAATCTTCACTGTCTTAATAATATAATTATATGGGAACTAATTATGTGTATTATTACAATAAAAGATATATTAACAATTTTTTGATAAATGATTTTTTTCTTCTATAATGATAGGAATAGCCTTTTCTAAGCATATAAATGTTGCCAATCATCTTCATCTAAAGTTTTTACTGTTGTTTCACTCTTAAACAACCATCCAAGAAATCATGCAACCAGTAGCAAATTATATTGCACATTGGACAAGTCCTAAATTATGCAAGATAATAATAAAAATTTACCTGTTTTCAATCATGTTCTTCCACTGGTTAAATGCTATTTGAAGTATTTTTAATTCTTTGTATCTTTTTTGGAACATGTAACTAATGAAAAAATGTTAAGTCTCTGTTTATTAGACAATTTCAGCCTCAAAACATGCAAAACCATGACACACTGGGATGGTCAAACCAGGCTCTTCACTCTCCATTCAATTTGCCATTTGCATTTCTTCTCCTTCAGCCTCTATAATTATATTGTTTGTCATTTAACATACCTTTTCTTAATCTCTACTCACAGGATTTACAAATCCTAAAATGTCACTTGAATCCCTATGTTGACAGAAGAATTCCTCTTTTTGAATTCTGAGAAGCTATTTTTTGGGAACCTATTATGTCTCAAATGCTATGTACAATGACAGTTGCTTCAGTTCCAGAATATTCAGTTTTGCTATGAAATTGATTGATTAATTGGAGAATTAGGTATATCCTTTTGTGTGGCATTTGGTTTACAGATTCAAATTCTGTATATAATAAACTTATTATGGGAAGAAATCATTTCTCAAACTAATATAATAGTTACTCAAAAAAGAAACCATTTATACATTTTAATTTAATAAATATTTATCATTAATCTTGAACAGGATTTTCTGATAGATTATTTTAAGGTCTAGAGAGAGAAATGCGGGGGAAAGATAAAGCAAGCTTCAAATATAATTATAACATAATTTGTTCTGCAAGCGACATATAAAAAATACAAAATACAGGAGTCCAAAGAGGAGGTTCTTATTTGGTTTTATGTATTAGGAAATTTAAAGGTAGCTTTTAAGATGAATACATTTTTCAAGCTATAAAGATGTGGTTAAGTATAAGGGGCTAAAGAGATAGCAGAAAAATAGTCTTATACAAGAAAGTAAAATATATTGAATGATTTTGCAAATTATTTGAGTTAGAAATTATTGGAAATAAACATTGTAGACTATTACAGACAAGGGGTAATAAAGACCTTTAATATGGCGACTATTACAAAAAAGGAAGATGAGCGCCAGCATATATTTCAACTATTGAATGAATAACACATGACAACTGATATGCAAATAGTTCGGAGGGAGAAATCAACATTTTTAAGACTGTGGAATGGAAGATTTTTGGTGTGATTAAGTCAAGGAGAAAAGTCAGGGGAAAATGGGCAGGTAATAGTGGATGAGGAGAACACCTAAATCAGTGGGGTTCTTAACATTGTCTGCACATCATCTGTGACATTTTTAAAACCACTAGTGACTCAATTGCACCCACTGAAATTCTCATGTAATGAATCTAGAGTGTGTCACGGGCATAGGTATTTTTAAAAAAGACTCTCTAGGAAACTCTCTTATTAAGCTAGGAAAGTTCTGATCTAGATTTTGTTCACTTACCAAAGAAATTCACAAGCCAGTAACATCCACATTATCTGGTAACTTGATAGAAATCCAGATTTTTCGTCTCCACTGCAGAATGCCTGAATTAGACTCTGCAGTTTAAATGCTTCCTCAGGTGATTTAACTTTTTAGTACTGCTTACTTTGAACACACTAGAATTATCTGTGGTGCTTTTAGAAAACAACTACCTAGTTCCTGTAACACAGGAACAGAAAACCAAACACTGCATGTTCTCACACATAACGGGGAGTTGAACAATGAGAACACAGGGAGGGGAACAACACACACCAGGGACTGTGGGGGTGGTGGGGACCAAGGGGAAGGAGAACATTAGGCAAATACCTAATGCATGTGGAGCTTAAAACCTAGATGATGGGTTGATAGGTGCAGCAAACCACCATGGCACACGTATACTTATGTAGCAAACCTACACATTCTGCACATGTATGTCGGAACTTAAAGTAAAATAAATTTTTAAAAAATGTAAAAAAAAGGTAGACAAAGGGCACAAGGCAGTTAATTAGCACAAATAAAATACACATTGTCAATAAGCAGAAGAAATATTTAACAATGACCAAAAGCAAATCCAAAAGACATATTTTTACTCTGAAAAGAAGTAAGTATGGTAATAAAATATAAAGAAGACACCATTGTTGCTAGTAAAACTATATAATATATCCAGAGTAATTATCTAATGATGATAAACAAAACTATTTATTTTAATAGAAATTTTCTAACTTGATTTTTTTTTAATTTTAAGAGAACGACTCTATGTAGGGTTAGGGTTAGGGTTATAAAGAAAGAGTTCACTTATGTTTGGACATAATATACATGATATGTTAAAATAAGTATTTTGCAAAAAAATACTCATATTGACACATAACTAAGTTTGGCAGAATGCTTCATCAACCTTCCTTTTCTTATTAAGGTGTCATAGTTTTCTTTCTCTTAAGCCTAAAAGAGTACATTAAATACAGATAATAAATTATTCACTGAAAAAATAAAAAAAAGACAACCACCTGTAGGCCCCACCCACAGAAATGCTGATTTAATTAGCATAGGGTGGGGCTAAAGCACTGGTATTCTTTTAAACTGCCTCCAGAAAATACAAATATGAGCCAGGTTTGAGAGCTATAGGTAGAGAATGGTGTTAACTATACATCCAAGAGTCTGACTCCCTAGGCAGTTTTCTTTTCCTTTCATTGTTTATAACAGCATTAATATGTAACTAGAAGGAGAATGAGAAATGTTTTCTTTCTCTAAATGTATTGCAAGATAGAAGAGTATTTAATGAGAAGCCACAGAAATATTTTACGTGACTGGAATTGTAGCTGTATTTGAATCAGTTTGAAATAAAATGGAAGCATAAAGTTGTACAAAATAGATCTCCCAGAAAGCACAATAAATATCCATACCATCAATATACAGTAATCTACTGAGAGTTCAGGAAAACTTTTTAGGCATCTCTGGTTTTTTTCTTTTGAACTGATATGGATAGCAACCCTGTTTCAAGGGACTTTATAATGACAGCCAATGTGAATTGTTGCCACACTCAATTTGCAAGGGCAGAGTTTCAAGCTAGAATAATTGCCTGTTCCACTCCAGAGATGGGATGCTGACTGCTTCATTACCAGCTGGATGAACCAGGGCATGAGCAATTTCAGACAATGTGAACCATGCTCCTTTACACTACCCATGGGCACTAGTTCCCAAATCTACTTACTCTCTGTCCCCAGGAGACGACAGACACATTTTGCTTGCTGAAAGGTGCTCCTGATGGGGCTAAAAGAGATGTGCAAATGCACCTGTGCCTTGCTCTGACATCATTCTACAAAGTGAATCATTAACCATATTGGAATAGCAAATAGCCTCGCGTTGGGGAATCAGTCATTGGGGTTCTTCCATTTTTAATTGTTTTCCATCCAACTTTATCTTACTTCTGAGGCAAAAGGATGGGCAATTATGTAATCTATTATTAAACAGATTGCATACTAATATTGGAATATAGCAGGCCAATAAATATGACTAAGAAGGTTTAACTCACTATTTAGTATCTTGTGATTCCAGGTAGTTCTATAAGAACTACTAAGAACTGCTGATAAGCCTGGGGAAATAATTGCTTTAAAAAAAATCTGCATTTAAAACTTTGCATAGTTAATATAAACTGTTATGAGAATCATTTTAGGGCACAACTTTTTTTTGCTCAATTTAAATTACTTATAATAGGTCAAGTGTGGTACTTAAATAACCAGACCTCTTTAAAAGACGATAATTGTTTCATTTTGATTTAGAGCAAACATTGCTTACACCACAAGCCAACGTCAGATTTTTTTTTTAGTGAATTATTAAGTACAAACTTTAAACCAGAATCAGGCATATACATTAGTTTTCAGTACAGCAGAAACTATGATGGAAATATTGGTAAGAATGAAATTGAAGTAATCATACACAATCTATTTGTTGTTTTATTAATCCTGAATTACTCGATATTTTATCTGTCTATAAACATATGTGCATATAAAATATGGATGCAAAGTATAAACAAATAAAAATCTAAAAATATTTATGTCTATCACCAAAATTAGAAATACAACAGTCTCAACTTTCCTAAGTCTCTGAATGTCTTCTTCATCCCTCATGCTCATTATACTGCCTAGACATAAATGGTTTTTTTTTTTTTTTTTTTTTTTGAGACAGAGTCTCACTCTGTCGCCCGGGCTGGAGTGCAATGGCCAGACCTCAGCTCACTGAGTAGCGGGGATTACAGGCGCCCACCACCATGCCCGACAAATTTTTTTTTTTTTTTTTAGAAATGGGGTTTCACTACATTGGCCAGGCTTGTCTCAAACTCCTGGCCTCAGGTGATCTCCCCACTTGGGCTTCCCAAAATGCTGGGATTACAAGTGTGAGCCACCACACCTGGCCCACGAATCTACTTTTGGTGTATATATATTTGCCTATTCTCCACATGTCAGATAAATGAAACCATGGACTATGTGATACTTTTGTGACTGACTTTTCACTTAGCATAAATGTTTTCAAGGCTCATTTATGTTGAAGAATTTGTCAGTACTTCATTTATTTTTGTGGCCAAATAATATTAGATTGTATGGGTTTACCACATTTTATCAATTTATCTGCTGATAAATATTTAGGTTCTTTCTACTTTTTTCTATCACTACTATGATAAAAATGTTTATATACAAGTTTCTTCATGGGCATATGTTTTTATTTTTGGGAGGGTACATACCTAGGAGTTAAATTGCTAGGACAAATGGTAGCTCTATGTTTAATCATTTTGGGAACGCTTAGCTTATTTTTCTTAATGGCTGCACAATTTTATATTCCCAAAAGAATTGTTAAGAGGATTTTAATTTCCCCACATCCTCACCAATACTTGCCATACTCTGATTTTTTGATTCTAGCCATTCTAGTGTGTGTGAAGTGGTACCTCATTGTGGCTTTGGTTTGCATTTCCCTGTTGACTAATGACATTGAACATCATTCTTGTCTTCATCAGTCATTTATGTATTTTCTTGGGAAAATTTTCTCTTCACCTTCTTTGCACATTTTTAAATTGAGTTAGTTGATTTTTAATATATTCAGTTGCAAACATTTGTATACATTCTGAATGCAAATTCTTTATTAGAATCATGATTTTCTAATATATTCTCCCATTCTGTAACTTATCTTTACATTTTTTTCATGGTGTCCATTGAAGGACAAAAGTGCTTATTGCTATTTACTTCTTCATTTGTCTAGTGATGGGCTGGATTATTTTAGTAAGGTCTCTATTTAGGCCACCGTGTTAAGCATCTGATGTTGCTCCTTAGGGAATCAAAGGCTTGGATATGCCCACAGTCACTCTAGCAGAGCAGTGGTTTTGGTGGAACTCTCTTCTTCTTTAACCACAGGCAGATGGCTAGCCCCACCAACTGCTGCCTATTGTTCAGCTGATTTCAATAATGCTCTGGGGCATAAACTGCTCTTCAACCTACTCTAATCATATTGTGGGTCCTTTGAAGGAATAATGACTGAGGTCATTGCTATATATATATAAAACATATTATATATATAAAATATCTATCTATAATATATGTAACATATAATATATTATATATATATATTTGTATCTATATATATTTCAGGAGGGTTACTCTCAGTTGATTTATTTCTATTTACCCCTACAAACCAACAAGCCTACCATTAAGCTTGTAATCTGAATCTTCTCTTAATTGCTTTTCATTGAAGCCTCCAGTGTTTCTGAGGGTACCCATAGGCTTGACTTTCTCCATGGTGTGTTGCAAATGACAACACAAATTCACTCTCTGATCGTTTTTGAAGCCAGAAGTTCAAAATCACTTTCAGTGGGCCAAAGCCAGGACTGTACTGTTTCTGGAGGCCCTGGAGCATAATATGTTTTTCTGTCCCTTTCAGCTTCTAGAGCAGCTCCGTTTGACTCATAGTCCCTTCTTCCATCTTTAAATTCAGTGTTGTAGGATCCTCTCTTTTTCACTCGGCTTCCTTCACATAATATTTTCTCCGTGTCAAATTGGCTTTACTCTTAATCATGTGAAATTGGCTTGACTCTTAATCGTGTCAAATTGGCTTTACTCTTATCAGAAACTTGTGAGTGTATTTAAGGCCCATCTAGACAATTCAGATAATCTTCTCATCTAAAGACCTCAACTTATTCACATCTTCAAAGTCAACTATATAACATTCCTAGGTTTCAGAGATTAGGTCCTTGATAGCTCTCAGAGGGGCCTACTATAGTGAGTATCCTTCTATCGCACCTCCAAGAAGACTCTCGAAATGGGAGTAGTGAAATGGTCTCTTTTCCATACAGAAACAGAAGAAACCAATATTTCTCCATTCTTCATCTGCAGATTTAACCCATAACACATGTAGGGCACTTTTCCTGCCTCTCATCCCATTGCACTGTAGGGCTGCTGGACACCTTAACACTGCAAAGTTAAGGTGGAGGTTGATTTTATTGTGACCATAATAGTACATTTGTCTGTGATCCAAAAGCCTTACATACATAAGTTTAAAAATCACATTATTTATCTTGATATAAAGGCTCAACTAATCTATTTGCAAGAAATGAAAAGATAAACATATGTGGTTAGGGATTTATTTTTTGAGACAGAGTCTTACTCTGTTGCCCAGCAGTGGCACAATCACAGTTCTCACAGTTCCCTACAGCCTCAGCCTCCCTGGGCTTAGGTGATCCTCCCACCTCAGCCTTCCTAGTAGCTAGGTCTACAGGTGTGGGCCACCAGGCTCTGCTAATTTTTCTATCTTTTGTAGAGATGAGGCTTTGCCATGTTGCTCTGACTGTTCTTGAACTCCTGGGCTCTAGCAGTCTACTCACCTGGGCCTCCCAAAGTGCTGAGATTACAGACATGAGCCACAACACCCAGCCAGAGATGTTTTAAAATAAAGCATTTGGAACTTGGTGTGGTGGCTCATGTCTGTAATCCCAGCTCTTAGGGAGGGAGAGGCGGGAGAATAGCTTGAGCCCAGGAGTTCGAGATGTGCCTGGGCAATATAGCGAGACCCCATTCCACACCAAAAGGAAATAAAAAAAAGACACACAAGAAATAGGGCATTTTGAAAGACTTCTATGAAACATTCATATGCAATGATGTTTTGTGATCCTAAATATCTCAAAATAGAGCGATTTATGACAAGTGACTCATCCTAGAGTGAAACTGCTGACCCCTTACAGTGATAAGCATATGTATGTATGGTGGACCCAGGTTATAAGATAACACCTGCTGTGGCCAGGCACCCCCAAGGGCTGACAAGAAAGTGAAATCAAAAGACAGATAATGGCTATGGACACTCTAACAACTGACAACTTTTCATTCACCTTGGTTGGAGTTCCGAAGGAAAATCATAGCTACTTCCTATGATTCTTTTCCTCCACTCTCTTATTACTGTCTGGGTGTGTTGAATATGTTGTCATGATGGTTGGTGTGTGAAAGCCTCTCAACAAACCATGAATTCAGAAGAATGTAACTAGCCACTGAGTCATTGTGAAACCTTCCAGCCTCCCTGTTGGAGTGAGTATAATTAGGCTGAGTCAACCCTGACACTAGAAACACTTATGTCTCTTTGGGTTGGACTTTGTGTCATAGGCCTGATGCTGTGTCAGTCCCAAATATCTTGCAAGAATGTTTTTGTTGTGCACTGGAAGAAAACACAGATTTTATATTAGATAGGCCCAGGTTTAAATCTTGACTCTGATACCCATTATTTAGGATTATTTTTTGGTTCCACCGGGGTCCTGTTGCTAGAAGCATGGGAATCCAATCACTGAGATAACAGGAAGAAAGACTTTTTTGTGGGTACTTCAGCCTAACCATTAAATTCCTCTCCCCAACCCACGAAAGTTAGGGGTTTATACAACAGGGAGGGGTAAGGAAGAGTAGCTGGTCAAGAGGCAGCTAGTGTGTCTCGTTGTCCAGATGTGGTGACCTGTAAAGATCCTTGACACCATCTGGGAGGCCTGACGGTCAGTCTCCTGAGAAAGGAATTCAGATAAGACAAATGTAAGTTTCTCAAACTTCAGTTTTATGGGGAAATTTGGCCTGTTTCATATATACATCTCATTTCATGTTTTCAATCATAGAGTGGTCAAAACCCTACCTCGTGAGGGTTATAGAATCAAAGAAAATGGCTGTATTTGGTACATAGCAGACAGCTAATAAAGATGGATATTGTCATAATGTTATGTTATGGGCCTGTAAATAAAAGATGGAAAAATAGGAGAGCTCATAAAGAGATCATTGTATTAAGTATTTTTTATGATTTTAGAACTTACTAATAGTTTATATGTGTATACACATGCCTATATATGCATGTGTAATTGCATATTTATCTTGTATGTGACATTTTTTCACATATGACATCTCATTATATATCGCATTTAAGATATATAACAATCATATATGTAACATATCTTTTTAAGAAAAAAGTAGAGACACACCCTCATTTTTATAAAATTAGTGAGTTTTTGCATCTTGAAAGTTTTAGCAGTTTAAAATTTACATTATCTTAGTTTATTTTTCCATCAAAGTTTAGAATAATCTTTATTCCTAGAGGAACTCTTTAAACATGTTTCTGAAAACTCTCATAATAAGACTCAAGCCGTACATCTTTTCACTAGGGGGTTATAGAGTATTCATTCATACAATCCCTTAACTGTTCAGGAATATATATTAAGAGATAATGAATCAGTAACACACCTATTTTCATTCCTTTAAATAAATGGGTTTATATATGAAGTAAGAAAGTTATCTGTGTGAAGTACTGAGTAATTCAAAAATTTTGACAACTAGACTACTGTAGCATTAAAAACACAAATACAGCTGGGTCTGTTCTGTTCTAGTTGTGGGTACATATACTTTTGTTTCTAAATTTAGCCAAAAGTATTTTTATTTTAAGTACATGCTTTGGCAAGTGCCTTTTTTCTTTTAAGGAACACATTATAATGCCTCATCTTGGCAGGAAGCTTGAGGGGGAAATATTATAAAATTGGGAAAACAAACAAAATGAAACTAATGAAATAAGATCAAAATTAAAGTACTGTTTGAACCCTCAGAATTGACTGCGTCTTGTGCAGAGCACAGGATGTAATTAGTGTGAGGTCTGGAACAAGTTATACACACATAATCACACTGGAGACTTTAGAATTGTTTTGAATTGGCTATATTCCTTTTATCCTTGTGATTTTTATAAAATAAGTTACCTGCTAAATCAAGTAAATCAGTTACTGTCTATACTATAAAATAATCATTTGGAATATATCTAACAACAAATATTTTTCATTGCCTAGGAATTGTGCAATATTATCAAAGAATGGCTGTCAAATGAAAAAGTTTGATAATGAACTTTTATGTAACTACTAGAAATGTACTGTAAAATTTTGGGTTAATCTACTTTATAGTATTTTATATATTACATATTACTAAGTGGTCTCTCCCTCTCTCCATTTATACACATCATATATATACACACACATGTTATATATACACATTACACACATATACATATATATACACATATATATGTATACATATATACTTTACATATACATGTGTACATATATGTGTATAGATAATCTATACATACATGTGTGTGAGTTTGTGTGTGTGTGTGTATATGTTTATATATATATGTGTGTGTGTATATATATAAAAAGCAATGACATTGAACTCACCAGTTTATTCTTTGGGCATTATTATGGATAGATAAATTAGACCTGGATTAAAAAAATGTATACATAGTAGTAAAATCCTATTACCTCTCCAAAAACAAACAAACAAACAAATAAAACCCAACAGATAGCATAATAGACAACAAATATACAAAATAAAATTAATTAAAATTTATATTTTATGGGTTCAAGTTAGTATCTACATCTTATTGTTCTAAGGATCCAAATTAAAGGTGCAGATGTTTTCAGAAATTTAGAAATTTCAGCAGAAATAAAAACTTTTATGAACTGGATGTATATATAAGTTGGTATTTATAATCTCAAAGTTAATTATAAATGAATCATTAGAAGTCTTTCTAATGAGTTATTATCAATCAAGTTCTGCCAGAGTCAGTCAAAATTGGTTCAATCATGGTTAATAAAATTCATTGAATTAAACTAATTTTAGTTCCTACTTCTTTTGTATAGCTCATGCATTAAATTTTGAAGTTAACTTTCCAACATATTATACACCTATGAAATGTTATTTCTTAACTCAACTTAATCTTAAATATAATAGCATATATTGTCTTTAGTAGGAATAAGAGAGAGATAAATAGAAGTTACAGGGCATATACTATGTTCACATATTATTCATGGTCATACCTTTTCACCAGCTCTCTTATTTATTCCTTAAAATATCATTGTGAGGTGTTTAATTATTATACCATTTTGGAGAAGAACAAAAAGGTTCAGAGAGCTTTAGCAGTTTTCTGAAAATTAGACAGTATGACTGAACTAGAATTAAGGCTTAGATATGTTCAATTATAAAGTTCACACCCTTTCTTCTAAACTATTACACTTTAGAAATCGGAATCACATTCTTCAAATTATTTTGCAGAAATATAAGATGCCTGATTTCTGGATAGACTAGGTTACCCTGAAGTAACAAATATTCTGATAATCTTACTGACTTAGCACAGTAGCTCGTGATACACCAACAGGTTGCCTGAAGGGTTGGTTCTCTAGTTACAAAGAGACCCAGGCTAATAGTAGTTTTAATTTTCCTAGTCTTCCTTAATCACCTCAGAAGTGGGAAGAGACATGGCAAACAGTGCACCAATTCTTAGAACTTCAGCTAGGAAATAACGTATATCATTTATTCTTACATTTTCTCAGCTAAAGAAAACCACACAGAGTCATGTATAATTTCACAGGTGAGAGAGAAGTCCAATTCTACCAGGTGCCTGGAAAGGGGAGAGGGAGAAATAAAACAATTTTATATAAGCATGAATGGCTACTTTTGCTCATCTTTTAGTAATAAATATGTAGTACACCTTTCTATAGGCAAAATATACTCATCCTTACTCAAGTGAGGCAAAGCCAAAATTTCTCATCTATTCACAGCTTCAATCTCAAAATTCAAGATTTCTATGTGATATCCAGTAGCATCAACATCTGTTTCAACATAGAGGTTCTTGATGTCAAGTTTTGTGAACTCAAAAGTGAAGTTCTGTGCCTCTTGCCTATCTAATTCTTAGAGGCCAAATGGGGATAAACCATTGTAAACTGTTTCATTCTGATAGAAGAGTGTGTGAAACTATCTAATTCTCAGTGGCCACACGGGGATAAACCATAGTAAACTGTTTCATTCTGATAGAAGAGGATGGAAACTATCTAATTTTCAGTGGCCAAATGGGGATAAACCATAGTAAACTGTTTTATTCTGATGGAAGAGGATGGGAAACACCAGCAGTTACTGCTCCTGAACTTCTGAAATCCTGCCTAGCAGAGGTTAGTAGGAGGTCTGAATTCTGCTCCCTTGTAGCAATCTTCAGTACCTTCGCTGTGACCTCTGGAAGCTTTTTGTTTTTTGTTTTTCCTTCTTTGTTATCTTTCTGGGCCACAACACATCTGAAGTTGGCATCAGAAAATATGTCCTTCTTGGGGGCTGAGCATCTTTCTCAGCTTGATTCCTGCCTGCACAAGATTTGAGATCTATAGGTAATTTTAAGGCTTAAATAATCAGAGACTTTTTGAGTGTAAGCTCATGCCTTAGGAGTATAACTCTGAAAGGTTTTTTTTTTTTTTCATTTAATTATACTTGGTTCAATAAAGAATACTAATAGAAGACTTCTTAGGTTTACTTTTTGTTTTCCTCCTTTCTTGGCCTTCATGTTTCACTTTTATCACTTAGTTTCAGTTACTTTGAGTTAATCCAACTGAATTAGTCTGTTCTCACACTGCTATGAAGAAATAACTGAGACAGAGTAATGTACAAAGAAAAGAGATTTTATTGACTCACTGTTCCACATGGCTGGGGAGGCCTCAGGCAACTTACAATTGTGGTAGAAGGTTCCTCTTCACAGGACGGCAGGAGAGAGAATAGCAGGGAAAATGCCAGACACTTATAAAACCATCAGATCTCGTGAGAACTCACCATCATGAGAATAGCATAGGAGAAACTATCCCCATGATTCAATTACCTCCTCCCGGTCCCATCCTTGACATGTGGGGATTATTACAATTCCAGGTGAGATTTGGGTGGGGACACAGAGCCAAACCATACCATTCCACCTGACTCCTCCCAAGTCTCATGTCCTCACATTTATTTTGTATTTTCTTATTTTTTGAGATGGAGTCTCAGCCTGTCACCCAGTCTGGAGGGCAGTGGCACAATCTCAGCTCACTGCAACCTCCACCTCCTGGGTTCAAATGATTCTCCTGCCTCAGCCTCCTGAGTAGCTGGGACTACAGGTGCCTGCCACAATGCCGGCTAATTTTTTGTATTTTTAGTAGAGATGGGGTTTCACTGTGTTAGCCAGGATGGCCTCGATCTCCTGACCTCGTGATCCACCTGCTTCGGCCTCCCAAAGTGCTGGGATTATAGGTGTGAGCCACCGTGCCTGGCCATGTCCTCACATTTCAAAACACAATCATGCCCTTTCAACAGTCCCCCAAAGTCTTAACTCATTTCAGCATTAACCCAAAACTCTAAGTCCAAAGTCTCATCTGAGACAAGGTAAGTCCCTTTTGCCTATGAGCCTGTAAAACTGAAAGCAAGTTAGCTACATCCTAGGTTCAACGGGGGTACACGCATTGGGTAAATACACCCATTCCAAATGGGAGAAACTGGCAAAAATAA
Source organism: Colobus angolensis palliatus (assembly GCF_000951035.1). Classification (NCBI taxonomy): domain Eukaryota; kingdom Metazoa; phylum Chordata; class Mammalia; order Primates; family Cercopithecidae; genus Colobus; species Colobus angolensis. The sequence continues at coordinate 1,196,845 of NW_012118533.1, forward strand.
ATGGGCCACACGACCCATCCAAGTCTGAAATCCAACAAGGCAGTCATTAAACATTTGAGTTCCCAAATGGTCTCCTTTAGCTCCATGTCTCATATCCAGGTCATACTGATGCAAGAGGTGGGCTCACAAGGCCTAGGACAGTTCTGCCCCTGTGGTTTTGCAGGGTACAGCCCCTCTCCCAGCCGCTTTCTCAGGCTGGCATTGAGTGTCTGCAGCTTTTTCAGATGTAGGGTGCAAGCTGTTGGTGGATCTATAATTCTGGAGTCTGGAAGACAGTGGCCCTCTTCTCACAGCTCCATGGGGCAGTGCCCTAGTAGGGACTCTGTGTGGGGGCTGCAACTCCACATTTCCCTTCTGCACTGCTCTGGCAGAGGTTCTCCATGAGGCCTCTGTCCCTGCAACAAACTTCTGCCTAACATCCAGGTGTTCTCATACATCCTTTGACATCTAGGTGGAGGGTCGCAAACCCGAATTATTGATTTCTCTGCACCTGTAGGCCCAATACCATGTGTAAGCTGCAAATGTTTGGGGCTTGTACCCTCTGAAACCTGAGTTGTACCTGGGCCCCTTTTAGTCTCAGCTGGACCTGAAGCAGCTGGCACATGGTACCATGTCCCAAGGCTGCATTGGATGAGGGGGACCCCTGGGCTCTGCCCATTAAACCACATTTCCTCCTTAGTCCTCTGGGCCAGTGGTGGGAGGGGCTGCTGTGAATTAACTGACATGCCCTGGAGACATTTTCCCCATTGTCTTGGTGATTAACATTCAGCTCCTTGTTACTTCTGCAAATTTCTGCTGTCAGTTTGAATTTCTCTCCAGAAAATGGGTTTCTCTTTTGTTTTACATAATCAGACCACAAAATTTTCAAACTTTTATGGTTTGCTTCCTCTTGAACATCTTGTATGTTAGACATTTCTTCCACCAGATACCCTAAATCATCTCTCTCATATTCAAAGTTCTCTAGGGAAGGGGAAAAATGCTACTAGTCTCTTTGAGAAAGCATAGCAAGAGTCACCTTTATTCCAGTTTCCAAAAAGTTACTCATCTCCATCTGAGACCACCTCAGCCTGGATTTCATTGTCCATATCAGTATCAGCGTATTGGTCAAAGGCATTCGACGAATCTCTAGGAAATTCCATACTTTCCCACATCTATCTTCTTCTGAGCCCTGTAAACTTTTCTAACTTCTGCCTGTGACCTAGTTTCAAAGTTGCATCCACATTTTGGGGTATCTTGGCAGCAGCACCCCACTCCCAATACCAATTTCCTGAATTAGTTTGTTCTCACGCTGCTGTGAAGAAAATACCCAAGACTAGGTAATTGATAAAGAAAAGAGGTTTAAATGACTCACAGTTTCTCATCACTGGGAGGCCTCAGGAAACTTAAAATCATGGTGAAAGGCACCACTTCACAGGGCAGCAAGAATGAGAATGAGTGCCAGGAGAGGAAATGCCATACACTTATAAAACCATTAGACCTCATCAGAACTCACTCTCTACACAAGAACAGCATGAGGGATAACACCCCATGATTCAATTACCTCCACCTGCTCCCACCCTTGACACGTGGGGAGTATTACAATTCAAGGTGAGGTTTGAGTGGGGACACAGAGCCAAACCACATCACCAACCTTCCTTGGAAAGCCTTTAGCCTCTTTTTCCTACGCTATTTTGTCCAACTGAAATGATTTACTAGGTAGCACAAACATGGCAGTGTTCCAAGACACCTTAATTCATTCAGAGGTTTTAACAGTGGGTGCTGTATTTGTTATCTGTTACTGCATAACACATTACTTCAGAACCCAGCGGCTTAAAATAACACATACTTACCATCTCACCGTTTCTGTGGGTTGGGAATTTGGGCATAGTTTAGCTGGGTCCTCTGTGTGAAGATTTCTTACGAGACTACAATGAAGTTATCAGCTAGTGCTGAGATCTCATTTGACCTGGGAAGGATCCACTTCTAAGCTTGTTTACATGATTGATGGAAAGATTCAATTTCTCCAGGGTTGTTAGAGGGAGGGTCTCATTAACTACATGACTCACTGCTTAGAGAGGGCCACCCTAAGCTTCTTGCCAAATACAGCAATTTACTCCATAAAGGCCAGTGAGAAAGACAGTTTGCAAACACAGTAGAAGCCACCATCTTAAGTAATGTAATCAGGGTAGTAACAGTCTATTATTTTTGCCACCACTAAGATGTAAGGTCCTCTCCAAAGCCAAGGGAAGAGAATTCCTACAGGGTGTGGATACAAAGAGGCAGCAATTATGCCTGTCTTCCAAGCTGCCTGTCATACATGTGATAGATACCTATAGGCTTGATTCAATCTTTGTGAGCATGTGAGGTTTAATTTGTACTTTGTCTTCTGTCTCTCTTAGGACTTCTCAGTTTAATCTTTTACCAGTTAGTATTGAAACGAAATTACCTCTTTAAAATGGTAAATTCCTGGTTTTGGGGTCTCAATCATTCTTTTTCACTACCACTTTCTAACTGGCTAATTACTGTGCAGTATCTTGCCACTTCAACCAGCTGCGTCCAACACACACTCCTAACGATCTGTTTCCAGTCTCTTCCCGAAGGCTGCTGTCCCATAAAAGTTCAGAGCCGAGAGAGTAGGTGAAACGGCATCAGATCTCTTTGCTCCTGGCTCCAAATGTAGCCATCCCCTCTACTATCGCCACACAAGGTGATACAGGACATTTCTCCAGTACTCCAGACAGGCAGCAAGAGGTAAATTCCATAAATTTCCAGACTGTGACACTTCTCTGCAGAGTATATTCCACCATCATCTTTTGAAGCCAACCATGAAGGTAGAAGTGTCAGAGGAATCCCCTCTGCGCCCCCACACAAGGAGGATATTCCTTTTTGATGCTGTAATTCATTCAAAGGCAGGGAAACTTTCCCTGGAAAGCTGATTAGTACATCTCTTTTTACTATTGCAAAATGTGTAGATTTTGGCATTAACCTTTCCACTTGAGAATTTAAAACCCCTTCTTTTCTCCTACCATTTCATTCATAAAAATGTTTTAATTTTGAAAAACTGAGGACTCCAATTTTATTCTGCGCTGGGATGTTTTCCTGGATAAGTTCAACTGCCTAAGCTGCTAAGATAGTTTGAAGAATGAAACACGAAGATAAAAGAATTATTAGTACTGAAAAATAAAACAGATAAATTTGAAACATTGTCTCATTAGGTGTGCTTTCTTTTATTTAGGTTTCCTTTATCTCTTTGCTTTCTGTCTTTTGCCTCATAGACTTTTTATGTGTCTTTAAATTCTCTAGCGTTTTTGGAACTGTATATTCCATTTTCAATTCTACTGCTTGTTATCTTTTAGTTTTTCAAAAACATTTTAAGCTTTCTTTTCCTATAATTTTCACTCTCTCTACTAAAAGCCATTTTTAGTATTCTGTCTTGTTTTATCTTATTCTTTTTATTTCATGTAGATGCTTTTGATCTCCACCCTCATTCTTTTTTGGCTCTATTAACTTGTAACTCTTGATACATGAAGGCCATAACTAACTACAATTATTAGGGAATACCATATTCCAGATACTTTCTTCTACATGTCACAATAGATCATCTCTTGAAGTATGCTGTTCCTCTAATTAATCTTCATATTGTTTTTTGTTTTTATGTTCTTCAATACTTACTTGGTTCCGTGTTTTCTTTTTTTGCCTCAATACTCATATTCGAATAATGTGAGATAATGATACTAGGGTAAATATTTTTCATAGGTAAGAGTCAAAAGATTGTCTTTCTACTTATCTGGCAGAGGAGATACCATGATCACAAAAGTTGTTTTCATAGGGTGAGGCTTATCCATTGTATTCCAGATATGCTGACCCCTGTGATTTTCCCAATTGTGGGAAACTTGACTGCATAATTTTGTTAGTGGTGGACTGCATTCACAATCTCCCACAGAGATTGTGATATCAATCTCTGATATTATAATATCACAGGCATCACAAGTTATATCTATGATATAAATTTTTAAAAGATGAAAAAGAAAAACATTGCTTTTGGCCCTACTGTTTATGCTTCAATAAATACTTGAAAAGAAACTTGATATGTTCAACTCCAAGGGCAATTGTAGGTTTTAAACAGGCTTTATATGATTGCTTACCTCTTCTATTGCTAAATCTTGCTCAGAGTTAGAGAATATTATAAATTACATGAAAAATTAGGTTTTCTACCCTTTTCCTACACTACTGTAAACTTTTATGAAAAAATTATCTTCAGTGAGTAAAGTGTGATGACTAAACACCCTATCATTCTTATTTTTTACCATATTGTTATTTAGAATTTATATCTTATCAAGGAAAACATGCGTGTGCCTGTTGGAGGGAGGTATACACATGTGTGTGTTGGGGTTGTAGCCTGAATTGAAATACAGAACAGACCCTAAGGGAGGAATTTATGCCACAGTTCAGATTTGTATATTCTCTGAATCAGGTAACAAATGACAGTTGAATGCATGTCTATCAACATTGTTTTCTAGATTATCTAGCGTAGTTGTGTGAAGCTGAATATATTATTGCCTAATGGACTTAGGTCTCAACAGTATTTTTTTTCCTTCAATTAAATTTCATAAGTCCTATAATGTTTTAAGTTCCTACAAGATTTTGGCTTGTCTCTCAGCACTAAATTTCAAGTTATTGATGTTTTAAATCTTTTTTGTGTCTTCCCAGTTATTTAGTGAGGAAGTGGAAGAGGATATCAAAGGCTCTTAATGAAGCCATTAAGCCTGCTTTCCCATATGTATAATAATATGATTATATTTAAAATTATATTTATCTTCCTATTTACAACCCTACATTTTAAAAATAAAAAGTCTAGAATAATAAAAGTACGTATTAGAAACCTGAAAAATGCCTTTGCAGAATTAGTTGAAAATTCACAAAAGTCACATAGCAATGGGGCTACTGCCCACTTAAAATACTTAAATCAATCAAGAGCAGTAGAATTAACTTGTCTCTAATCAGGCTTTGGCTCAAATGTCAATGATAGTGTGCTTCAGGAAAGCAGAAAGATGTAGTGTTAATACTTAAACAGATAATGTCAGTACAATTGAAATGTGAATGACTGTGCAACATTCATTGGATTTATATTCTATAAAATACATGAAAAATGTTGGTAAAATTATGTGATATTTCATTTATATAAAAGGCAACTCAAAAAGAGATGCATGTCTAACACACTCTTGATGTCAAGGATATTTTTGAATTATTTCCAATGCATGATAAATTATGGCAAAAATAAGTAGGCTTGGAGAGTAACTGAATCAGAACCTGTCTTCTAGATGTTTCAGTATCATACTTTGAATACTGAATATATATTTATATGGTTTTGGCTGTAATAATAAGATAATGAATCACCGATTTTATTTTTTGTCTAACATCAGCAAATAATAGACAGCCAAAATAAAGAATCCTCAAACAACGTATTAAGGGTGTCAAGGGATCTATAACTCAGAAGTTAAACTGTAGTAAAGATTTTCCTTTACTTATTTCACATCCATCACTTAAAGATATATATGACAATACATATCTTTCCAAGTAAGATCATTTGGAATCATATGAGTAGAATATACCTCTTCTAAATATCTTCTTGCAAAATTTTCCAAAAAATGATGGAAAATTTCTTTTGGAACAGTATTGCTTAAGAAATACAGCTCCCCTGAATCCTGTTTCTTCAAACAGCCTTGCCATTGTACCAGATGGAGAGAGATAACACATATAATTTAGTGGTGTCAGGCTAACACTTCAATGTGTTTTCACAAAAATGGAAATCTTGCCCTCCAAGAAGACAGTAATAAATAACAGGAAAACTCAAAATAAGAATGATTAGGAAGCTCTTTTTATTGTAATTCTTTCTAAATTTATATTTAAATTAAATTGCGTATGTTATAATATGCATGAAATAATTTTATATTTAAATTATATCCACAATTTAGAGATACAGGATTTATTTAAGGATGCACTACAGTATTCTTATGTACAGCAGCCAGTTATGCTTATTGCAGTATAAAAGAATATTAACTTCTCATATATTATTGTAGCTAAGAGAGTGCATTATTTTTTGACAAATGTGATATATTGTAATGGTTTCTTTGTGCCTCAAAATGAATATTCCATCAAAAAAATTAATTTTTTTATTCAAGTATGAATTGATATGTACTATATTTTATTGGCCTTTTTTGGAAACAGGTATATATTTCTGCATTTACCTTAAGTTTAATGTTGGCAACAAAACATGATATTGTGGTAGAAGCTGACAATAAATATCCTCTGTAGCCAACTGGATTTTGACACACAATTAAGGAGAACCTCACAGTGTAATTTCCACATAGATCAATAACATTAGATTCTCCACACAAGTCAGCCTCTGCTGATATAAATGAAGGCTTCATTTTAAATTAGTTCAGGTAAAATGGGATTGCTCAAGCAACATTTAGAAAAAATATCTTTCTTTAGCCAAATTGAAGGCTTCACATAGGAAAGATAAATATTTATGTATTAGTTTGATCATAGATTAAAAAGAATTATTTTCACACAGATGACTTCTTTCACAAGAAAGGATAACTTTATAATATAAACTGATAGATTGGTAGAAGTTGTTCACTGACAACAATGTACTTGGCTAATAGATAAAGTCTAACTTTTTTGTCCCCATAAATTCATTTATACATGGAAAAATCATCTAGGGACAAGGCAGGAAGAAAGGATACAATAGGCCTATTCTACCAATAGATTCGATTTCTTTATTTTTGTGTCTCCATATTGTCACGAAATTCTCCTCTGAATCATATTTTATCTGTCTAAATTATACTTTTTTACTCAGAACCCACTTTATCCCCTCTATTCCTTTCACAGGTTCAGAGGTGAAAGGGGACGATTTGCTCATAAAATGGAGCTCTTTCAATTGGGCTATGTGACAAGAACCTGCTATTATTGGAGAAAAAAAGTGCTTCTTGTACAAAAAATTGTAACCATTAGTTCGCAGTCCTAGAAGACTGAGTAAAAATCAACCATCACTTTTTTTGTAATGGATATTTTGACTGGATGAAAATGTCCTTTGTTATATGGTGCAAATCCTTGAGAACAATTTGATGAACCACTTCTTGTTCCACAGATCTTGTTCTTACCAAGAAGTTAATAATATTTATTCTTATGTAAAGCGAGAATTAAGTTCCAAAAATGTCTCCAGATTTTACCGGGACTGTAAACTTCCTGAAAGCAGAAATTCTGTGTGATTGGTTTTTACACTCAACAGCATCAAGCACAATACTTTGCAGGTAAATATTAGATCACTTGATATATTTCTACCTTAAAATATTAAGTAATTTTTCTACCTTAAAATATTAAGTCTATTGATTTGGACATTCATACTTTCCTTCTTGGTGGAAATAATTATTCTACTGAAAAAATTTTAAGGCAGAGAGAATATTAGTCACTTTCAAAAACAGGAAGGTTTAGGTTAAAAAAAAGTCTTGACAGACTTCATCACATCATACGTACATGAGACAAATGCCTTAGACTATGTGTAATGAGAGATCAGTCTAAAAAAGTTCCAATTCAATTATGTAAAATTAAATTTAAAAGATGCAGTAGAAATACAAATTAAAATATCAAATACATACAGAATACAATATCCAACTTTTTATTATTAGATTCTACAGACTTTTTTAAGTTTCTGTGAAATTTTCTAAATGCTTACTCTGTACATACTTATTTCATCATGAACAAGTAACAAGGAGGTCATAGGTGAACACCAATCCCCTAGCCACGCTTTGAGAAGCACTGTACTAGATTGGCTTTCTAATGTCAATCTTTATTTTCCAGTTCCTGTCACAGCCTTGGTCTCCTTGGTCTCCTTATTATCTAGTACAACACACATAAAAATCTGTGTGATACAGTATAGAAACAATATAAAAATATGTGTCTTGTAATATAAATATAATATTAAAATGTGTTTGTACTAAATAATGATATTTAATAATGTTGAGTGTTTAACTGCTGTAAGCACTTTACCTGCAAGAAACATTTTTTTTTTTATTGTGGTGAAATACAACATAAAATTTATTTACAATTTTAAGCATTTTTAAGTGTATAGTTTAGTGGCGTTAATATATTCAAAATGTTGTGCAGCCATCACCATCATCAGTCTTCATAACTCTTTTCATATTGTAAAACTAAAAGTTTTGCTCATTTAAAAATTATTCCCAATTTCCCCCCTTCTCAATCCCTGGAAAGTAGCATTCTACTTTCTGCTTCCATAGTTTTGACCACCCTAAGTACTTCATATAAGTGAAATTTGTCTTATTTACCTTTTCGTGACCAGCTTATTTCATTTAGCATAATGTCCTCGTTTTGTTCATGTTATATAGCATATATCATAATTTTCTTCACTTTTAAGCTTGAGTAATATTCCATCATATATAGCTCACATTTTGCTTATCCATTCATTTCTCGATGGACACTTGAATTGCTTCTGCATTTTAGCTGTTGTGAATACTGTTGCTATGAACATGGGTGTATAAATATCTCAAGACCTTTTTATCAGTTTTTAAAATATATAGTCAGTAGTAGTTTAGCTGGATTATATGGTAATTTTATTTTTAATCTTTGAGGAAATATTTTACTCTTTTATTCAACAGCAGCTATACCAATTGACAACTGGCATTCCTACCAACAAGGTATAAGGGTTCTCAATTCTCTACACACTCACTGATACTTGTTATTTTCAGGTTTTTTTTTTTTCTTTTTTTTTAATGGGAGCCATGTTAATGGGTACAAGGCAATATTTCATTACAGTTTTGATTTGCATATCCCTAATGATTACTGATGTTAAGCATCTCTTCATGTGCTTATCAGCCATTTGTATATCTTCTTTAAAAAAATATATATATACTCATTCCTTTGCCCATTTTTGAATTACGTTTATTTTTTGTGGTTGAGTTTCAATGATTTTCTACGTAACCTAGGTATTAATCCTTTATCAGACTTAAGATTTTCAAATATTCTCTTTCATTATGTAGGTTGCTAATTCTCTCGGTTGATAATATCTTTCGATGCTGTTGTGTCCAGAATTGGTTCCTTCCGGTGGGTTCTTGGTCTCACTGACTTCAAGAATGAAGCCACAGACCCTGGCAGCGAGTGTTGCGGGTCTTAAAGATGGTGTTTCCGGAGCTGGTTCCTTCAGATGTTCAGATGTGTCCAGAGTTTCTTCCTTCCAGCGGGTTTGTGGTCTCATTGACTGCAGGAATGAAGCCGCAGACCTTCACAGTGAGTGTTACAGCTCTTAAAGATAGCACGTCCAGAGTTGTTTGTTCCTCCCGGAGAATTCATGGTCTCACTGACTTCAGGAATGAAGCCGCAGACCCTCATGGTGAGTGTTACAGCTCATAAACGTAGTGCAGACCCAAAGAGTGAGCAGCAGCAAGATTTACTGTGAAGAGCCAAAACACAACCTTCCACAGCATGGAAAGGAACCCAAGCAGGCTGCCGCTGCCGGCTCAGGTGGCCAACTTTTATTCCCTTATTTGGCCCCACCCACATCCTGCTGATTGGTCCATTTTACAGAGTGCTGATTGGTCCATTTTACAGAGTGCTGATTGGTCCATTTTACACAGAGCTGATTGGTGCGTTTATAATCCTTTAGCTAGACACAGAGTGCTGATTGGTGTGTTCTTACAGAGTGCTGATTGGTGCATTTACAATCCTTTAGCTAGACACAGAGCACTGATTGGTGCATTTGTACAGAGTGCTGATTGGTGCATTTACAATCCTTTAGCTAGACACAGAGCACTGATTGGTGTGTTTTTACAGAGTGTTGATTGGTGCATTTACAGTTTTTTCACTAGACACAGAGGGCTGATTGGTGCGTTTATATTCCTCTAGCTAGACAGAAAAGTTCTACAAGTCCCCGTGGGACCCAGAAGCTCAGCTGGCTTCACCTCTCACTATTATACTTTGGACATTTGTCCCCCCAAAATCTCATGTTGAAATGTAACCCCTAATCTTGGAAATGAGGCTGAACTGGAGGTGGTTGGACCACGAGGATGTATCCCTCATGAAAGTCTTAGTGCCCTCCCCACAGTAATGAGTGAGTTTCCACTCTATAAGTTCATGTGAGAGCTGGTTGTTTAAAAGAACCTGGCATCGCCCTTTTGCTCACTCTCTATTGCCATGTGATGTAACTGGCTCCCCCTTTGCCTTCTGCCATGATTGAAAGTTTCCTGAGGCCTCATTAGAAGCAAATACCTGTGCTATGCTTCTTGTACAGCCTGCAAAACTGAGAGTGAAATAAGCCTCTCATCTTTATACATTTCCCAGCCTCAGGTATTTCTTTATAACAACATAAAAGAGACTAACACAGATGCACAGGTTTTAAAAATTTTTATAAAGAAAAATTTGTCTCTTTTTTCTTGTATTATCTGTGCCTTCAGTATTATATCTAAGAAAACACTGACAAATCTCATGTAGTAAAGCTTCAGCCCTATATTTTCTAATAAGTTTTCTTTAGTTTAATACTTTTGATCTATTTTGAGTTCATTCTTGTATATGGCTTTAGGTAAAGATCCACCTTCATTCTTTTGTAAGAGGATATCCAATTTTCCCAGCACTATATTTTGAAAAGACTGCCTTTTCCCTATTGCATGGTTGGCAACTTTCTGAAAAATTGTTTGACCATATATATGAGGCTTTATTTCTGAGCTTTCTATTCTACTCCATCTGTCTATATGTCTGTCTCTATGCAGTACTACACTATATCGATTACTGTGGTAAGTTATAAAATCCGGAAGTATGACTTTTCCACACTTCCTTTGCAAAATTGATTTGGGTATTTGGCATCCCTTAAGATTCCACTTGAATTTTAGGATTTTTTTCTATTTCTACAAAAAACATCATTGAGATTTGTAGAGATTACATTGAATCTATAGATGGCTTTGAGTAGCACTGCTATCTTAACAATATTACATCTTCTAATTCATGAACATAAAATGTGTTTGCAATTATGTTTTCATTTATTTCTGTCAGCAATGTTTTGTAGTTTTCATTGTGCAAGTTTTTTACCTCTTTAAGTTAATTGCTAAATATTTTACAGTTTTTTATGTTATTATAAATTAAAGAGTTTAATAATTTCTCTTTCAGGTTGTTCGTTGTGAGCATATAGAAATGCAACTGATTTTCACTTGTTTGTTTTACATCCTACTACTTTACCAAATTTATTTGTTAGCTTTTCAAGTTTTTTTTTTTGTGTGTGGAATCTTTAGTTTTCTACATATAAGTTTATATACTGTGTGAATGGTGATAATTTTACTTCTTCCTTTGTAATTTGTTTGCCTTTTATATCTTTTCCTTGTCTGATTGCTCTGGCTGGAATGTCCAGTAATACTATGTTGACTAAAAATGGTAAAAGCAGTTATCCTTGAGTGATTCTTCATCTTGGGGGAAAAGCTTTTAGTCTCTTACTATTGTGATGTTTACTGCAGGTTTTTAATGTATGCCTTTAATTATGTTGAGATATTTCTGTCCATTCTTATTTTGTTGAGAATTTTTATCATGAAAGGATGCTGAATTTTCTTGAAAGCTTTTCCTGTGTCAATTGAGATAACTATGTGTTTTTGTCTTTAGTCAATTAATATCATATATGACATTGATCAGTTTTTGTATGTTGAATTATCCTTGCATTCCAGGAATACATTCCACTTGCTCATTGTGTATAAAACTTTCAATATGTTGCTGAATTTGATTTTCTGTTATTTTGTTGAGAAATTTTACATAAATACTCTTAAGGAAAATTGATTGTAGTTTTCTTTTCTTGTAGTAATTTCTTCTGACTGGTATTAAGATAATGTTGGCCTTATAGAATGAGTTGGGAAGTATTTCCTCCTATTCAATTTTTGGAAAAGTCTGAGACAGGTTGGTTTAATTTTTTAAATGTTTGGTAGAATCACTAGTGAAACTATCGCCTCTAGGATTTGTCTGAAAATCTTTGACTGCTGATTCAATCTCCTTACCAGTTGCAGGCATATTCAGATTTTCCATTTCCTTGTAATTTAGTCTTGGTAGTTATTGCACTTCTAGAAGTTTTTGGTTTCATCTAGGTTATCTAATTTGTTGGTGCACAATTGTTCATAGTACTTTTTAAATAATACTTTTTATTTCTGTAGAATCTGTAGAAATATCTCCACTTTCTTTTCTGATGTCATTAATAGTTTTTTTTTTTGTACATTTAACTAAAATTTTATCAGTTTTCTGGGTCTTTTAAAAAATTACCTTTTGTTTCATTAATCTTTAAATTGATTTTCTATTCTCCATTTTTTAAATATTTGCACTAATCTCTGATTTTTTCTTTCTCCAGTTTGCTTTGGATTTAGTTTGCTCTTCTTTTCCTAATTCCTTAAATTATTAAGTTAGGTTGTTGACTTGGGATCTTTCTTGTTTTTCAATGTTACCATTTATAGCCACAGAAACCTCCCTTAGCACTGGTTTTAGTGCTTCAATAAATTTTGATACATTCTGTTTTTGTTTTCGTTCGTCTCTAAGAATTTTCTAATTTCCCTTGTAATTTCTTCTTTATTTCATTAATTGTTTAAAAGTATGTTGTTTCATTTTCAATAATTTGTGAATTTTCCATTTTTTTCTGTTATTGATTTCTGACTTCATCTCATTGTGGTCAGAGAATATTATATCTACATTTTAATCTACTAAGACATAATTTCAGGCTTAACATATGGTCTATTCTGGAAAATGTTCCATGTTGACTTGAGAAAAATGTGTATGCCATTGTTCATGGGTAGAATGTTCTGTATATGTCTGTTAGATTTAGTTGGTCTGATGCATTATTTGAGTGTTCTATGTGCCTTATTTTGTCTGATTGTTTTATACTTTAGCGAGAGTGGAGTATTGAAGTCTCCAGATACTATTGTTTACCTGTCTATTTCTCTCTCCAGTTTTGTCAGTATTTGCTTCATGTATTTTGATAATCTATGATTACGCATGTAAATGTTTGTGATTATTATCATTGTTATTTCTTGTTGCTGTATTGAATCTTTAATTAATATGCACTATCTAATTTATCACTTGTATGTTTTTTGATTTAAAGTTTATTTTGTTTGATATTAGTATAGCTGCTCCTGATATCTTTTGTTTATGATTTGCCTGAAACATCATTTTCCTTCCTTTTTACTTTCAATCTATTTGTGTCTTTGGTTCTCAAATTAGTCTCTGGTAAACAGCATATAGTTGGATTATTTTTTTTGTGTGTGTGTTAATCTGTTATGCGTATCTCTGTTTTTTGATTAGATAATTTAATACATTTACATTTAAAGCAATTACCAATAAAAAGAGACTTCTGTCATAGCTTTCTGTTTCTAAACATCTTGTAGGTTTTTAACTTTCATTTCCTACATTACAAATTTTGTATTTATCTGAAATTTTTGTAGTGAAGTGTTTGCATTTCTTTCTTATTTTACTTCTTGTATTTTCTGTAGCTGTTTTCTTTGTTGTTACCATAAGGATTATATTTTCCTGCATAAATTTATGTCAGATTAATTCTAATAAAATGCAAATAGTTTCTTTATAGCTCTGTCCCATCCCTTTCAGTTTTTAATATCATAAAATGATGCCTTTAGAGATAGTATGCCCCAGAACAAAGTAATAAGTATTTTTAAAGTCTTTTAAATTATGTAGAAAAACATGTGGAGTTCTAATTTAAGTTGTATTAATACTAGCTGTTAAACAATAAAATATTTTTTAAATGTATTTATTTCTTAAGTGATATACATTAAAAAGCAGAATTATAAACCTTTGTTAGAATAATGCTAGCTTTTATAATTGCCATATATTTTCCCTCATTGAGACATTTATTTAATTATATGGCTTTGAGTTATTGCATAGTCTTTTTTCATTTCAACCTCCAAGAAGCCCTTGAGAATTCGTGGCATTATAAGTCTCAGGGTAGTAGATTCCTTCAGATTTTCTGTATCTGGGGATGTCTAAGTGCTCCCTCAGTTTTGAAGCACAGTTTTGCCTGATATCAAATTCTTGTTTGACAGTTTTGTTTTGGCCCTTTTAATATATATGTCCACTGACTTCTTGCACCTGAAGCTTTGAATGAGAAATCTTCTGATAAACTTCTGATAAACTTATTGCTGCATTTGATCACAGAGGCAGCAATAAAGATGTGGGTGGTTATTGCTTTTGCACATCCCTTCATTGTTAAAGCCTCTCCCTTCTGCTAACATTACTTTCAGGAGATTTAGAGAGCCAGTACTCTTCCCCACTTTCCCTATTCTCTTTTTTTCTTTTTTGTGCACCAGACATTAAAGATCTGGCCATTCAGAAAATAACTGCATATATTGGAAAATCAATTAAAAGAGAAGAGTTCAGGCTCAGAGAAAAAACCTGATAACACCTTAAGTTTAGAAGTCAGTCTGATCCTGAGCACAGAGAAGACTTCAACAATTAAGAAAAATAGAAAGCAATAAACAAAGAAAAATAACCAAAACAGGAAACCTTAAGAAGGGGAAAATATGATTTCTAGAATTACCAGATTATTTGATTTAAATGTCACTTTTCAACAAAAAATTACAAAGCATACCAAGAAAGAGGAAAATATGGCCCTTTTATGTTACAAGTCATTTTCTTTACTGAAGCCTTCAAATTCTCTCTTTGTGTTTGGCTTTAGAGAGTTTGATTGTAATGTGCCTTGTGGATCTCTGAGTTCATCTTACTTGAAGTTCATTGAGCTTCTTGGGTGTTTATATTCATATCTTTTATCAAATTTGAGAAGCTTTCAGCCATTGTTGCTCCAAATATTCTCTTTTCTTTTATCTCTCCTTCTGGAACTATCATAATGCACATGTTGATTTGCTTAGTGGTACCCCACGAGTTTCTTAGGCTCTGTTCACTTTTCTTTAATCTTTTTTCTTTCTGTTTCTCAGACTTGATCATTTCAATTTCCTTACCTTCAGGTTCACTGATTCTTTATTCTGCCTGCTCAAATCTGTCTTTGAATCTCTTTAGTCAATTTTTTATTTCAATTTTTGTGTTTTCAGCTCTAGAATTTCTTTTTGGTCCCTTTTTATCTCTTTGTTGACATTTCTATTTTGTTAATATGTTTTTCTCTGAACTTTCTGCACATATTCCTTTGATTCTTTAAGCAACTTTAAGACATTTTAAAGTTATTGTCTAAAAGATCTACAATCAGGTCTTTTTCATGGCTGGTATGTGTCGCCTGATTTTTTCCTTCGAATGAACCATATTTCCCTCTTTCTTCGTGTGCTTTATAATTTTTTTTTGTGGAAAATGGGGCATTTGAATCAACCAATCTGATAATTCTGGAAATCATATTTCTCCCCCTTCTCAAGCTTGCTATTTTTTGTTATTCTTTTTTGTTTATTGTTTTCTTTTTTTTCTTAATCATTGCAGTCTTCTCTGGGCTCAGAATTAGACTGACATCTAAACTTAAAGTATTCTCAAGGTCTTTTCTGAGACTGAATCTTTCCCTGGACATGCATGATCACTTTTAATTCTTTCCCCTTATATGCAATTGCTTTCTGATGGCCCAATCTTTAATGTATGGTGCTTTAAAAGGAAATAAAGAGAATAATGAAAGTAGAGAAGAGTGCTGGCCCTTTAAATATGCTGGAAGTAATGTTAGCAGAGTTAGCAGAAGGGAGGGGCTTTAAAAATGGAGGAATGTGCAAAAGCAATGGCCACTCACACCTTTGTTGGCTCCTCTGTGATCAAATGCAACAGTAAGCAACCAAAGCACAGATCTTTGATACTTGGAGAACACATTTTTTTTTTTTTTTTTGCTTACCCTGGCTCCTACAACCTTTTAGTGAACTGCTCTTAGCACTCATACCCAGCTGCCTGTCATAAAATTAACCACAATTTGTGGTCCAAGCCTTTCCCTGTAAGTTACAAGCCTTCAACAGAATCCAGAGTTACAAAAAATTACATGAGACAGATTTTTCCAGTGTAATTATTGTTCAGATATGGAGACAGATTTTTGGTGCTTCCTACTGTGCCATCTTCCCAGCTCCACAATATACATTTAATTCTCAAAACAATTAGATGAGAGAGATATATGGAAAGTGAGACAAAGAAGTGCTCAATAGATTGAATATTGACCAAGGTTTTACATTTGGTTGTAGAGCTGGGATTTAAATCTAGCAGGTCTGATTCCTGAACCCACAGTCTTAACCACCATGCTATAGAACCTCTCTCTGTCACTCTTCATGTCCTCTGTGGCCCTCTATGATGACATACTTTACACTGTATTAATTAGCACTAGAAAACTGAAGTTACATTCATACTTTCAATTGTATACATTTTAATTGCACACTTGTATTTTAAAAGACTGTACAAAAATGCTTAGTGACTATTTCAATAAAGTCTGGCTGTCAAGGCTATAGGAAATTCTCATTCAATTGAGCAATGAGTCTTTCTTGTTAAGAATATGGAAGTTGTGAAATCTGTTTATTTTCTCTTTTCTTTGAATCTTTTCATGTGTCAGCTGTAATGCTGTTTGAATCAAAGACATTTGATTACCATCTATGTTCCTCCCTTAAACTGAATGGAGAGCTTTGAGGAAGATTGGCAGGCTCGCATAATGGACTATTTTGACACTTGCAAAGTATTGCAACAGGAGAGAACTTACAACTCCTCTGCTGTATGGTTGTCAAAGCACAATTCAGTGCCAGACTTGGCAGGGGTTTCAGAGCTTTTTGCTTCACCAAGTATTGGTTCCCTAAAAAGTCCAAGCCATCATCTCTTTCTGTTCTACAAAGGCAGGCCCATTGAATAGAGAGTATAAAAGTCTATAATAGTTGTTCCTCCATATGAAAGAGATCCCCATTTTTGTAAGTGCTTTTAACAGAAAACAATATATATATATATATATATATGTATTCTTTGGTTAGGAGAAAAAAAGGTAATTCAGCCTTTTTGTAATTTACCCATCCCTCCTTAGTGGAAGTATCACTTGATTTAATATGAAAGCGTTGAGGGTGAGAAGGCAGGAAAATCATACTATGCAACACTCATTCTTCCCCATTTTCTCAGCAGTTACACCGATGGTGCTTCTTAATTTTATCACTTTTCTGCTGCTTCATACCTGATAACAAATTGTATTATCAAAGCCTGTCACAAAAAAATTCTGTGAAATTTTAAATGCCAACTCCATAAACTATATAAAGTTTTTCCAGTTTAGATATCAATGTGATAAATTATACTGTCAAACACTTTTTAATACTTGATGACATAAATAGCTTTCAAAAACTCTGATGATTTAGGATTAATTACCTCCAAGTTCTCTTGACTAGCACAGTATTCCTAACTAGTTCATTTTTAGAAAAAGTATTTCTCCAATGCATTAGAAAAAATTGCTTCCCACATTCTATTCCAGGCCATAGTAGGAACAAGAAAAATCCTGTAGATCCAAAATAAGAAAGGTTATAAGGCAAAGTTTCTACAAACATATTGCCAACATGTATATCTGAATGTTGAACAAGATCTCTTTCCTTATAGGTGGAAGCACACTGTTCTTGCTATTTTTTTAGATCCACCTCAATGAATAGCAGCAACATATCCTATCATATCCAGATAACAGATACGTTTTCTAAATGTTGAATGATGAATGGCCTATAGTCCATCATGTGTTCCCTCCTAGAGAAGGTAACCAGCCCAGAGAAATATTTCATTCCTCAGAGTCTAAGCAAAACGTGGAAAAAAGTCACCATGAATGGTGGGAATCCAACAGAAGACAGAGAACTGGGAGAACAACAGTGCTAGGAAACAAGATTTTTAGAAATAAAAAAATTAGTTGGTCATCCAACAATGTAGTCTGAGTTAGTTGCTAGGGATTGAATCCAATACAATTGTTTAGATCTTAAATATATTTGAAATATTTTTCCAGATCAAAATATGCCTTTTTTTTTTTTTTTTTTTTTCCAGAGTCCTGTTCTGTTGTCCAAGCTGGAGTGCAGTGGTGTGGCGTTAGCTCACTACAAACTTTATCTCCCCAATTCAAGTGATTCTCCTGTTTCTTCAGCCTTTCTAGTAGCTGGGACTACAGGCACCTACCACAGTGCCCAGCTAATTTTTATATTTTTAAGTCAAGACGAGGTTTTGCTGTATTGGCCAGGCTGCTCTTGAACTCCTGACCTCAGGTGATCCATGTGCCTCAGCCTCCCAAAGTGCTGGGATTACAGGAGTGAGCCACCACACCTGGCAAAAATATGCTTTAAATGTTCACACCATATATAGGCAAATGCATTAAATGCACACATTATTTTGATGGATTTTAAAGTATTATTATATATTATAAGATTCACATGATTGAAGTAAGAATAATTGATATGCTAGAACTTCATCCTGAGCTGGTTATTAATCTATGAGGATTTCAATAATAAGGTTAGGATACTGCTGTCCATCTCAAAGGGGAGTTGTGAATATTAAGTGGGAGAGATTAGTCAAAAGGTGCCCAACAGAGAAATAGCTAATAGGAAATACTCGATAAACTTTTGTGCCCTTTCCCCACCTTATTATTAATAATGCTGCATTATAAACATTAAGTATTTTAATGGCACACATTTTTAAGTACATTGCTTCTGATACTGTTCTATACAGAGGGAAAGAGGTGAGTAAAAATAGAAGAAAAAATATTCATATATTTGTGGCTGTTTCTCTGAGCCAAACAGCTTAGGCAGGTGGATCATAACTGTGAGACTACTTAATATTAATGGTGTCAATGTCCTGATAATAATAAGCCTACTGTTGATTAAGAAAGTTATATGTGCACAAAAGGTCTATGTGGTATTTGTTGTACGAGTTTAGAAATTCAATTTCTATCTTTCCATCAT
Source organism: Colobus angolensis palliatus (assembly GCF_000951035.1). Lineage (NCBI taxonomy): Eukaryota > Metazoa > Chordata > Mammalia > Primates > Cercopithecidae > Colobus > Colobus angolensis. The sequence goes on from NW_012118533.1 coordinate 1,215,723, forward strand.
GACAATCTTTTCTTATATATAGAGATGTGACCTTAAGCTCACTCAAAAGTAGGTTCCACATTTGCTTCTAACAGTGGCTTCATAACAGCTTGTGAATGTGGCAAGTTGAGATGCCAAGTTGCATTGTTGAATACAAAAGAAACAATTTGATCTAAAAAGAAACACATTGTCAACCAATCTAGTTTTTAGAGAAATTCAGTACCCACTAAAATGAACTAATTTTAAAATGTTCACTTGACCACTGTGAAGAAATTTATCTGTAGAATATCATTTTTATGTTTTTAAATTTTAAATGTTGGAGAACATCACCAAACTACTCTTTTTTTTTTTTTTTGAGACGGAATCTGGCTCTGTCACCCAGGCTGGAGTGCAGTGGCCAGATCTCAGCTCACTGCAAGCTCCACCTCCCAGGTTCACACCATTCTCCTGCCTCAGCCTCCCGAGTAGCTGGGACTACAGGCTCCCGCCACCGCACCCGGCAAGTTTTTTGTATTTTTAGTAGAGTCGGGGTTTCACCGTGTTAGCCAGGATGGTCTCGATCTCCTGACCTCGTGATCCGCCTGTCTCGGCCTCCCAAAGTGCTGGGATTACAGGCTTGAGCCACCACGCCGGGCCGCAAACGACTCTTATAGCCAGCAAGTTGATCTGATGCATAAGTCTGCCTCTAGGTCAAGATATTAAAACCACATCAGTATAAAGAATGTTTATGTTATTATTTTCTATGCAATGCCAATTAAGCTAATTGTCTATTAGGTTGTTGATGTACAACTTGAAAAGGAAGATGCTAGAACATAGTCCAGTTTTACACAGTTTAGAATTTGTAGTAATGTTAGACAGCTCTTGAAGATGTTTAGGCAGCTGGGATTATCTAACGATTATACATTAATGAACTCCTATTTAAAGGATGCAGGATAGATAAGGGTAATCAATAATATGGTAGTATTTTTTCATTTATTTTATAGGTTAAGTGATATAGAATAAAAATATTAATGGTAGCTATCACTTATAAATGTACTGTAGGTCAGGCATTGTGTTGAATTCTTTATGGGTATTACTCATTTAACATTTAACCTATCCCTTTAAGAGATGGAGGACATTATTAATATTTTTAAACAGTGAAATTTAAACTTGGATTACAAAAGGAATTTGCCAAAATTTTACATTTCTAATTTAACTGGAATGCCATATGTATACATTAAAACAGCAGGACTGTATACAAACCTAATTCCAGTACCAATGGATTCTTAGGATTAATACAGCTTGTGTGTCTTAATGAGTATCACCTTTTCCTCATCCCTCCCACTGTTACTGGCATGAAAACTGAGAACTAAATAACTCCTAAAATCCCATCATGAATCCGACAACTTACTTCTAAATGCCTTTGTGATTGGAGCCAAATTCTTCTGATTTTTGAAAGCGTATATCTTTCTTTTGAGGCTGAGATATGTCAATTGCCATGAAAACATTTTTGACAGTAAAATCAATTATGCTCTGAAAATGTTTAAAATAGTAGTAACAGAAGGTCTATCCAGACAACATTTACAACATCAGAAAAAGAATACTCCTTATATACAATATTCTGGGAAGTTACCTCTGCTGTGAAATATTACAATACTCTTGTAGAAATTAAGAATTAAGTGAACCTAAGATAAGATCTAGGGAAACATAAATTAGATTTCTTTTTTGGTTTGTACCAGTTAAGGTGCTATAAACATGCAAGTAACATCTTAAGCATTAACAAAGGAACTCTGTAGGCTGAAGGTATTTTCTATAAATACTGTGTTGAGATCAATTAGCATCCCTAATGAAATATACACAGCAACTTTAAATGACATAAACTGAAGTATGCAAAAGCAGAGGAATGTAAGTTTTCTGGGAGAAATTTAATAAATTTACTTTGGAACCATATCAAAGCTTTTACCTTCTGTGAGCAACATCTAAAATCATGTCAAATAGAATGACATTAGATACATTGTCTTTAATTGGGTTATACTGTATTGAAAGGATCTGGAAGAATAAACTTCTATAAATATACTTTTAAAGTATCTAATAGAGTGGCTTGTGCCAACATTTACATTAGGGACCATTAAAAAATAAGAATGTGTGTTGGAACAGAAAAAAGGCAAGAAGATTTGTGCGAAAATGACCAGGACTTTAATGGGAGTAATGAATTAAGAGAAAAATTGTCAAGGGTCTAGATCTACCTGCATAAGAAAACAAGATGTTAAAATTCTCTTCTTCGTGTAATCCAGAAGTCAGAGAAAGAGATCAGATATATGATACTTCTATAACAGACCACAGGCCAACATACCCATTAAATCCTAATATAGAGCATCTGTTTTTAGAGTTGTGGCAACAGAGGATACAGAGGTCTTTAGAGCAAAGATGAAGGAAGGATGGATAAAGGGGAAACAAAAGGAAAATGCGGAGGAATTAGAAGGGGATTAGCCAGGAGAATGAGAAGTAGAAGAGAAGGAGGAAGAAAGTAGGGAGAGGTATTTTGAGAGCACCAAGCTAAATAAGGGTTCCAGGACCAGAGTGGCTAGCAATCCTGTCCTAATGGAAAATGAAGGGGAGTTGGGCAAATGCCTCAATCTTTCCTCTAAAGAAAGGGAGAGCCCAGTCCACTAGGCTTGGCAGAAGAGATGGATCTGAGTTATCTCTGGCCACTGGCTTGAGCTACTTGGGTGAGGTATAGAATTGGAAACTGTGTCAAGCATGAGTGAACATTGCTTCTAGTATAAGAAAGTTAAACTGGTATTCAAAATGGATACTAAGGCAACAACAAATTATAAGAATTCACTATGACACAGAAAAGTGACGCAAAAGGAAAATATCTCCTCTTGCAAAAGTAATCCAATTACATTCTTTTATGTATCACTCCAAATTAAAAAAAAAGAAAGTTGTATTTACTTCAGAATAGTCATGACTCTCATGTACTGCCTCAGTTTCTTTCCATTTTAATGATCTTGTCATTTCTCCATTCCCTGATACCTCAACATATCTGGATGTTACTTCAGGTCATTTTCCTCTGTCTCTTCTTTAAGCATCATAGAATTTACTTTTCTTTGTCTTTTTTATTTTTTTGGTTGGTCTTTTTGCTCATGCACTGTAATATAACAATTTAAAATAAAATTATTTATAAAAATAATTGCAAATAAAATTAAATGCCAAAGGAAATCTTGCAGAAAATATTTACCTTACATATAATAAACCAAAAATAAATGTCTTTAATACATTAAGGGATTATTCACACAAAGAGAAAAAATATATAATCTAGACAAAAAGGAAAAATACCATCTAGAAGAAAAAACATGGTCCGATGGTGAAAGAAATAAATATCCAGTAAATATACAAAAATATTTAACTTCTGTAGTCATTTTGTTGTTGTTGTTGTTGGGACAGAGTCTCGCTCTGTCGTTCAGGCTGGAGTGCAGTGGTGTAATCTGGACTCACTGCAACCTCTGTCTCCCGGTTTCAAGTGATTCTCTTGCCTCAGCTTCCTGAGTAGCTGGGACTACAGTCGCCCACCACCATGTCTGGCTAATTTTTGTGTTTTTAGTAGAGACAGGGTTTCACCATGTTGGCCAGGCTGGTCTCAAGCTACTGACCTCAAAGTGATCCACCCTCCTCAGTCTCCCAAAGTGCTGGCATTACAGACGTGAGCAATGCAGGTACTTAATCAATACGCAGAAACCTATGCAAAATGTGAAGAAATGAGCAAATTTCTTCAATTAACGCCATTATAATGCTTTATTATTGTCATCTATTAAACTGTAAATTGAAGGAATATTTATACTTGATTAGCAATTTCTCTTTTAGGAATCAACTTTAAGGAAATTAAGAGTAAAGAATATAAAGTGTGTTGATTACAATTATACTTTTAATGGTGTAAACCTAAAGCCTTTTTAAATCTCTCCAAAGAGAAATGTGGTTAATTATATGAATGGGCATATAGAGATATACATTAATGTATGTCAACAATGTTTTTAGATAATATCACTATTGATGGGTTATATTATTTTCATGTTTTCATATCTAAAAAATTTATATAATAATATGTCTACCGTACTTATACTCAATATATTTGCCAAGTTCTACATAATTTTCTCTAAATTGCATTATTTATTCTTCAAGATTTCCCACTGTGCATTTTTACCCATTAATGTGTATAAGCAGTTATACTAACTTTAGCTACTTTTGCCATTCCTCTTCAAACATGCACAGATACCTGTATTTTGGTTGTATAATGGGAAACTCCCTAAAAGCAAGTTAATCAGTAAGGAAATATATGGGCTCATAGGACTGGTAAGTTCAAGGGTGCACCTAGTGTTCTTTATCTAAGATTAGACTCATGTCATTGAAAATTCAGCTTCCTTGATTTCTGGGCAGGCTTCTTCTATTTGCTAGCAAAGAAGGCAGTAAAGAGTTCAGGCTTCCATGGATCTTAATGCCTACAAATAAAATAAAATACTTTCTTAAAATGTGAGCAGTTTAAATTCTAGATTAAGAATTTTGATTGGTTCTATTAAGTCATATACATTTAGAACTCTGATTCACTAGTATGGCTCTATTGACCTCTCTTTGGCAGAAGAAGAAGAGCTCCTTAATTGACAACCCTACTAGAGGGAGGAGGAGGTCCTAGTAATAACATGAATTTATTGTTAACAGTTCAGGCAAAAATACAGTTTTTAAGTACAGTATACAAATATTGTAATTCTTTCCCCAGATGTATTTCTTACCTTAATCTCTTTTTCTTTTTCTTTTTTTTTTTTGCCGCCTTCTGTCTAATTTATACCATAATTTTTACAGAAGTTTTAAATCATATTTAATTGCATATTCAGATGGGTTCTTTCTTGCTGCATTCTTATGTATTTTGAGAAATGGCTCATTTCTTCACATTTTGTATAGGTTTCTTCATATTGATTAAGTACCCACATTGCAGTAAAATCACAAACCATGTCTGATGTTAACACTGGTCAGAAATGTAGCTTTTTGTGACGAACTACTTTTATTTCAAAAAGTAGGATCATGGCCGACTGCAGTGGCTCACGCTTGTAATCCCAGCACTTTGGGAGGCCGAGGCGGGCAGATCACGAGGTCAGGAGATCGAGACCATCCTGGCTAACACGGTGAAACCCCGTCTCTACTAAAAACACAAGAAATTAGCCGGGTGTGGTGGCGGGCGCCTGTAGTCCCAGCTACTCGGGAGGCTGAGGCAGGAGGATGGCGTGAACCTGGGAGACGGAGGTTGCAGTGAGCCCAGATCGCAACACTGAACTCCAGATTGGGTGACAGAGTGAAACTCCCTCTCAAAAAAAAAAAAAAAAAAACGAGGATGCCATCGATCCCAGAAATAGCGGGAACAAATGTCCATCATTCCATTCTTCCTTTAATGCCACTGACCTATCCTTGGTCCCAAGGATAGTACTTCTTTGAGGTCGTTTCCTTGTATACTAGGCCTCATATCCTTTAGCTTATTTATTTGTCTTAATTTAAATAAATTATGTTTCTTTAATTTTAAAAATTAATTTTTAATTCATAAATCAAACATCAAATTTTAAATATATAAATTTAAATTAATATGTTTGTTTGCTTTATGAGTGGTGTTATAGAAAATAGTGCAAGTTGAACATTAAAAGACTTACTTAGGCAACCCTTTGGATTGTCCCTTTGTCTTCCCATCTCATGTTCATTTTGAATTATCAATATTCTAATTCTTTCCAGTGTTCACTACATGCTCTTTGGAATATACAGTGTATAACCCATACCACGTTCTTAATGAAACTTGTATTCACAATGAGATTTTGTCATAGTAATATTTATTTTACTGTGAGATGTGCCTAGGAAGACAGCTGCTTTAGTTGTTAAGGTAAAACCCTGTAATTAAGGAGTTATACTGTGGTTGGCTACAGCTTTCATATTTCTGGTTTTTACTTAGTTAAGAACATCACAATAATTTATAGAGCTTTTGACACGTGAATGTTGATTAATCTTGCAGATTACCACTATCCAAATAAACAATATTCCTGCTGGAGAGGCAATAAAGAATGTTGATTTATTCTTAAATATCGAATGTAGAGTCAACTGTCAATTAGCTATATTAATTACAGAGATGGAACACTAAAAATTCCCAGGTAATTTATAAGCATTACTTTTGACAAATAATTGAAATCTATCCTCTGTTATTTATTCCATAACAGAAAGCAAAATTGAATGAGTTGAATTACATGTTTTTAAATTTCTCTGTGCTAATGAAGAGAAAAAAAATGGGCAAAAGTCATTTAGCAGAAGGAAGGAGAAGAAGTCAATGGCCTGGATAATTTACAAACTTACAATCAGCTCTCAAACAATCATGAGTTCACTGACTCTCTTCTGGAAAGTGATATAAGGGAAAAGAGTATCGAGGTTAAATAATATAACTGGAAATTTCATTTTAGACGATATTTATTTCATAACTCTTGCTAACTTTATTAGTTGTCTTTGAAGTCAGTTACATTAAACTTATATAAAAATTTGATAACAACTTTTTTCAAGGGAGGGCAATATAAGAAAAGAAATTTGACATTGGATGTCCTGCCTTTAAGTCCCAGCGAACACTAATGTGATATTTTACTTTAGACACTTGAAGTAAACTTAAACTATTGAACCTTCATTCGGTGTAAGTTCCTCTGATAATTATGAAGCAAAGGCACAAATAAATCATATTTTGAGAGAAATGTGTAGCTTGTTGTAGGGGGAAAAGACTTGTTTATAAATAATTCTAATACAAGTTGCTATGAAGCAATGTACTAAGGAACAATAAGAATTACTAATTACTTACCAGAAGGAAAACAGTCACTCCTTCCTGGAGAAAGTAGTATTTAAAATGCTCCTAATGGGAAGGATTCCAAAATTTAGGGATCATGAAGAGGGACAGTAAAAGGTAAATCAAGTTATGATAATAGAGTAATGGAGGAAGAAATTCTGAAGGCTTGCTTAAGGGTTGTCATAAGTTTCAATAAACTACGGAAGATATGAAGTCAATGAATGAAATTAAAGTTGGAAGAAAAAACAAGAGTTGAAGCCAATTCATGCAGGGCTTGCAACATTGTGGACTTTAATGGCAGATAACTTGATAATCTGGGAAAAAGAGTTGCCTTTGAAGTGAGAACATGATTTCACCTTAGATTTGCACCTGATGAGCTGTGTAAGCAACGCAACTACTCCATGTTTACATTTACTCATCTACAGGATTATAATAATACTTCTTGGATTAGCAGAAAGCCTGGAAACTCTACAAGTAAGGGATCTACAGCACTGTCTGCACCGGATAGGTATTGCCTGCTCTGCAAAATATAGGGAGTCATGATCTAGGATTACTATAGAAAAGTACAAGGGTATCACTGTGGGAAAGCGGTTTGGATAAACTGACTTTAGAAATGGAGAGACCAGATGGAATATTAAACCAATACTCCTGAATTAGGTAAATGTGATTATGTGAATAGTGTAACTGATAGGGATGAAAAGAGCTTTGTAAATCAGAGGAACTTGAATCTGGAAGCATCAGTTGGGCAGCTTTTCACTAATCATTCAGAAGAAGGTTTGTAGAAGGGTACAAAAGTACCCTTTACCCCACTAAAAATTACATAGGTGAGTGATGTTTTCCTGGTACTGAAGAGCACTTCTGGAAAGAGCATCAAAATTCTTGAAGTTAAACTGGGGCTTCCAGACAACCTAAGTGGAAGAACAACAAAGGACATAAAGGATGTACATTGTTTTTACATTTATGAAAGAATGCATTGATATTTGTTTAAATAACTGGTGTGCAATAAAAAATAAAAATTTTAAAGATGCAAAAGTTTATATTAACTGGCTCGTCTTTCAAAAACTATGACTTGCTTAGGCACCAATATAACCAGCCATAGTACTTCATAGCAAAATCTGGGATTGATATCTACTAATCAAATATTCATATGAAGTTACATAACAATAGACATAAATTTTACAATAGTTATGCTGATGCTGATAACAATAACACCACCAATAATAATATAAAAGTAATAATAAAAAGCCAGTATGTATTTATTACTCAAGACATGATAGAAATTAAGAGGATAATGTTAATTTCCTCAGATTATAAGAGAGGAAATTCACTCCCAGAAAAGTTAAGTAACGCTGAGTGGTCATGCTAGTAGAAAATGGCATTATATTTTACCTTAAGTCCATTCTTAAAATCCCCCATTTCCCACCACTCAGACTGGAATAGAAGTTTCACACGCAATTTGCAGGTCTTGAGTGATGAAAACCAGTCAAGATAGGAAGAATAGTTAAAGGATAAGTTATTTGATTCTTATATGCATGTCTGCATGTCAGAGTCCTGGGCAATACCTACTATTTGAAATAGCTCAAGATATTTTATCACACTTTTTAAAGTTGTTCTCAGTCTAACCTTAGTAACTCTTATATCTTTGAATAAATGTATTAACCATTAATGAAACTGTATTGGAGATAAAATAAGAGGAAGAAAATAGGAAAGAGAAAAACCTGGGCAGCATTGGTTTTGTCATTTTTCATGCACAAATCAATTATAAGAAAAAAATATGTGATTCAAATCCCCACACAATACAGATAAAGAAGAAAATAAAATCAAAATATAACAGCACTTTTTATTTTATTTTATTTTTTTATTTTTATTTTTATTTTATTTATTTTTATCTTTATTATACTTTAAGTTCTAAGGTACATGTGCATAACGTGCAGGTTTGTTAC
>NW_012118533.1:1226238-1267857 GCF_000951035.1 Colobus angolensis palliatus
TTTCTAAATTTAGAAACATAGAAATATAAATGACATCAGAAGTTTTTCTCTCAATTATTATACATTAGAGATAACTAAGCAACTTTTACAGATGTTTTAGAGTTAAAACCTGTCACTAAAGATGTCTATGTTGTCAGGATATCATTTGGGAAGCATGAGAGGGGTATCCCCATGTGTATAAGAAATCAAGAAGTAGAATGCTCATGTATTTACCCAGAAAAAAAATACTGAAAGTTTATTAATGGTCCTTCAGAGATTGATGAAAATAATTAATTTAAGAACAGAAAAGCTACAATATATTTTAAAAGAACACGTTGACAGAATCATGGCCAACAGCAAAACACCAACTCCAAATAATTGATAAAAACATGAGTTAAAACTTAAAGCAAATGTGAAAATATTATGTAAATATTCAGTATTCAAAGTTAAAGAATTTATTACAGTTTGGATCTGTACTAATTTTTTTTTCAAAACTATAAAAATAGGTTGAATGATAAAGGAAGTATCATTTTATCTTGTTATGGAGAAAGCATGTTCAATATTAAGATTTATTTGAAATAGACAAGTTTCTTTAAAAATATAATTTAGCAAAAGTGAAACAAGAAGAGAGTCATAATGTGAACAATTTATAACTATCAAAGAATTATTTACAGAGAGTAAAAGTGAGATGAACATGTCTTCAGAAATATATCTACAAAGCCATTTAGAAACAAATGAAGACAAGACTATATTAAAAAGGTGGGAAAATTTATAAGTTAGGTATAACTTTGGAATCAACTTTACGGTGACATTACAGTTCAGGAAAATTACAAGCCAATTTCATTAATAACCACAGGTGCAAATCCCTACACAAAATATTAACACATCAGATGCAAAAATTTATAAAATGAAAACTGTGATGTAACAAATTTGTATTTTCTTAGGAATAAAATATTAATTTAACATTTGAAAATTAATCAAGGTGTTTTATCACATTAGCAGAACAAGAGTAAACTTATTAAATCAACCCAACGGTGTCATAAAAATCATTTGATGAAATCAATGTATATTTTCATAGACAGTTACTAAACTGCAAATAGAAGTCAATGTGATAAAAGGTAACTACAAAAAAACATAACTTATTGATAAACAACATGCTTCTAAATATTACATTTGTTAATAGAATTTTGAAAGCTTCCTGTCATATGCTACATGAGACAAGAGAATTACTATTTTCACTATTTTCATTAAATATTTTAGGCAGTATAATAAGGCAGGAAAAAATGGTATAACATGTAAAAAGGAATAAATAGAAGTGTGTTTACCATAATATGATCATACACATTGCAAATATAAAAGAATATATATACATTATTAGAGTATGTAAATTAAACTGTTATTTGTCATATCATTCTATAAAACCATTTGTATATCTATAATCAGACACAATGGTGAGATAATACATTTATCAAAATTTTATGATTTACAAAAGCATTAGAAACATAAAGCACTTAGAAATATGTCTAATAAAAGGCGATATTAATAAATGCAAAGATGTGATATATCCGCAGGTCAGATTGTCAGTTTTCCTTGAATTGAAGTATAGATTAAATTTATTTCATTTAAAATCCCCAAATTGTACATCTGCATGTGAACTGGCAAGCTGACTCTAAATAGAGGAAAAGCAAGGGCCAAGAATGCAAGTACTCTTTAAGCAGAATAATAAAATTGAAGGACATATATTACTATATGTCATAATTTATTATAAAGCTACAATAATTAAAACAGTATAGTGTAGACTGAATATAGATAAATATAAAAATATAAAAATGGAACAAAACTGAGAGTCCAGACTCTATCTTCTTGATTTTTGGAAAGGTGGCATTGCAGAGTATTGATCCTTTCTGTTCAATCTAATACATTATCACAATTGGTTGGCCATATGAACAAAACATAAAAAGAAACCATGCCTTCCTTATGCCATTTCCCAGATAAATGTCAGGCAGATTGCAGTGTTAGAGTTTAGTTCTAAAATGTAAAACTTAGACTGTCTCCAGAAAATAATATAGGAGAATGTCTTTATGATGTTTTAGTGAGCAGTTTTCTTAAACAGAAAAATACTGACTGTAAAGGAAAACCTTGGTAAATTGTTTCACATTAGATATAAGAACTCTGTTTATCAAAAGAGTTTGAATAGCTACTGAGTGTGAATAGCTAACCAGTGAGGTTACTTGCAATACATGTCACCAAGAAATAGTTTGTATCAAGAATATATAAGGAATTTCTACAAGAAGATATAAATAACCCAAAAGAAATATTGTCTTTCAATTGCTAACCAGTGAGGTTACTTGCAATACATGTCACCAAGAAATAGTTTGTATCAAGAATATATAAGGAATTTCTACAAGAAGATATAAATAACCCAAAAGAAATATTGTCTTTCAATTTAAACTGGATGTTCACAAACAGAAATGGCTAATAGATAAAGGAGAAGTTTCTCAGCTTCTTTCATGAAAATAAAAAATAAAAACATAAAAAGGTAACACGTGTCATGATAGATATAGCTAATAGCTGAATATTTAAATGTCGCTGGAAGTGATCTACCATCTTAACCATTTTAGGATTTTATATCCAATTGTAACCTTTGAAGTTAGCTTTCTAGTTGTGCTAAATCTGGGAAGAAGAAGAAACAGATTAAAAATAAACTGTTCAAATCAATGGAGATACTCCTAAGATGCATAACTAGTCATTCCATGATTAAGACTGTTACCAGACTTGATTCTACAAAGAAATTTAAGTGATACTCACCTGCTTCAAACTGAAATATTATTCTTACTTAGAAACACTGCCACATTGTTGAGTAACATAGCCAAACTCCTAATAACAATAAATATATTTCATTAAGTTCATTTTTTTTCTCTAGGGGTTATTTTGATACATTTCTTTCATGTTTGGTCACTAGCAGTGTAGCAGGGATTTGTTAGAATATTGTATTAGTTTCCTGTGGTTGCTGTAACAAATTGCCACACCTGATCGATTAAAACAACAGAAATTTATTATCTCACAGTTCTGGAAGCCAGAAGTATGAAATTAGATGTCAGCAGAGCCCACACTTTCTTGTGGCTAAATTACTTTTGATCTCTGCCTCCATTTGTGGATAGTGTTGAATCTCATTCTTCTTCTCACTTATAAGACACTTGCCATGGCAAATGTCCACCCAAGTAACCCAGGATAATGTCTCCATGTCAAGATGTTTAGTTTAATCTCATCTACAAAGATAATTTTCCTTATCAAATAAGATTTACAGGTGCCAGGGTATAGGACCTGATACCTTTGAAAAATCATTATTCAGCCATGTACAACTATTAAAAAGAGTTTCAGCCTGATGGGAGGAAGTAGAATATAAGCAGCTGCATTTGATAGGAGAAATGAGGAAATGGTTCAAAGAGCAGAATATCTCTTGATGGGGGTCATAATTGGAGCAGAATTAAGGCAATGAACATGAGGATTAGGGCAAAGAAAAGAAAAGATACTGAAATGATGTATGTGATAATAGTGTTGTACTAATTTAGCTGTTAATGGAAGCTAGATACTATCTTTGAAACCAGAAGATCAGGGTTGTTCTAAGTTTTTTGTGTGTGGAAGAAATTGGAAAAAAAAGAAAAACCACACTGTTCTGATCATAATTCTTCCGCACTTTCCCTGCTTCCCATGAACAGGTAGAAATATAGAGTAGGTTTAGATAGTTGACATACCTCTTAGAACTAACTACTATATAATATAGAATAATTAAAAAATTGATAATTGAGGGATTCTAAATCTGGCTCTGGGCCTATAATACATTACATGCATGGTAGGAGTTATTTCCCTGAAAAGATATGATTTTAGTTTACTGCTTTATTTGTGAATTCACTCAGCTTTTATTTGCATTGATATTTTTGTATAGCATTATAAATTGGATATCTCTAGCCCAACAGAGCTAACTTCCTTCAGTATTATAAGAAGAGTGTTTAATGCACATAGAGTCTTTATGAAAAAGGTGAATATATAATGTATACAACCTAGAATCACTACTCTCATGAAGCACACCAAATAATTTCCTTTCAATCCTGGGGCCATCTGCTTGGGTTTTCTACTTATTGTACAATAAAACTTCAAGAGAAGACTACTAAAAAATAGTAGTCTTTGAGGAGACTACTGTGACTTGGGCTATCAGCGCTGGGCAATTTGAAACCCAACAATTTTCTTTTTGTTGTTGCTATTCTTTGGATGAATGGTTTGTCTTATTTCGTCTTAATGGTTGTGATACAACTGTCATCAACCCAGCCTTCCAGTATTCTGACCTGCTGTGCAATGAAAAAAAGATGAGTCAGACTTCACAGAGTTATAGAGTTTGAGACAGGGGTGATGATTACTACAGTTCTCATTTGGTTGCTAAGATATAGAACAGGAGAAAATATGGTATTTCCTTAGTACTTAAATGTACTTTAGAACGACAACCAGGACCTATGTAATTTACTAGAGTCAACTTTCCAAGCGTAATGATATCAGTCTTTTAAATTTATGAGACAATTTATGATAATAGTATTTCTTTTAAAGCAGCTGAACAGTAAAATATGAATGATAAAATGAGATTCATACTTTTAAAGTATATTTATTCAGTACCTTTTGCCAGAGTGTCTCGGAAACCTCCCAACTAGTCTTTGTGTCCATAATTTTCTACTTATCATGTATATCAATCATTTTGCTCTCAGACAAATGTTTCTAAGCCTACATACTTATGTCCCAAATGCAAAATTAAACATTGATTTATTCATTCAACAAATTATTGAGTGAATAAAAAGAATAAAGGTACAGTCCTTAAAGGTGCTCAACATTATGACTAATGTACATAGAAAATATGTTTAAATAATTACAAAACAAATTGTAAGTAAAGGCACAGTGAGAAAGGTAAAAATAAATTCTAAGAAGTTTAGAAGGGTGAGAGATTATTTCTTAACGTGAGGAAAAAGGTGTGAATCTGGAAGAGATAATTCTTGAGCTTGGACATGACTTCTGGGCTTATTTGCAGACAAAGGAGGTACAGAGAATAGCTAAGAAATTTAAACTTAATTATTTAGATGACTTTATTTTTTTGAGACGGAGTCTCTCTCTGTCGCCCAGGCTGGGGTGCAGTGGCACGATATCCACTCACTGCAAGCTCCACCTCCCGGGTTCACGCCATTCTTCTGCCTCAGCCTCCCGTGTAGCTGGGACCACAGGTGCCCGCCACCGCGCCCGGCTAATTTTTGTATTTTTAGTAGAGACGGGGTTTCACCGTGTTAGTCAGGATGGTCTGGATCTCCTGACCTTGTGATCCGCCCGTCTCGGCCTCCCAAAGTGCTGGGATTACTAGATGATTTTTAATAACTGGTATGTTTTAAGTGGAAGACTTCCACGATGTTTACTTTTCTAATAGAATAACATTTTTGGAAGTGTGACAAGTAACCATGTCAGCATGGTATGAATAAAGAGCAATGAAATAAATAAGCTGTTACAATGATGGGTATATATGTTAAGGAATTATTCATTAAAGTGGATAGGAATTGGGATTTTTAAAAAGTAGAGCAAACAAAACTTGTGAGCAGTTATAATTTTATTTGGAATGGTGAAAATAAGAGCTGAAGACTAAGCAATTTTCTCTCTTAGATTTGATGGATGGTGATGACATTATCTAGCAAAGAAAATTAAAAAAGAGAAAGTTGTGACAGAACAAGAGCTGAGAGTTCTAAAACTTTTAACTAATTTGATATCCTTTGAAATATATGTTCTTTAAATGCTTTTTTCATCTTTTAATTAGAGAAGACTTTGAATGCCAGTTTGCGAGGAAGTGAAAAAGGAAGATTTCTTGTGGTACAGACTTAACTTGTGCATCCTAGCCAGTAAAATGAGTTTTGTAGCTAGATGGATCCATTCATTATAGGAAACAGCTTAACAAATATCAGTAACTATTGAAACATGTATCTTTGAGGGCAATCTTGTCCCAACCCTCTTATGCAATACCACTTTCAATCATATAGAGTTCTGGAAATTCAATATTATCTATCTTGTTATGTTTACAGTGATATTTTGACTTTCCCTATAGATTGGAAATTGGCTTCCTGGCAGCTACTAAGCACCCTTGACATTTAAAAGAGATTTAATTAAGAAATAACATATTTTGCTTGGCTTATTTGCATTTAAGGACTTGGTGGTGGGCACAATGCAAGTCTGGAATGTAAAAGAGCCTACAGCAGGAAATATCACTTTAAAAGCTATAGTGATATTGATAGTGAAAATCATGTTAATTGATGTCTTCTTGGTAAGGAAAGAAAAATATAAAGAATCAAGAGATGAAAAGCACTTGAGCACTTTGAAACACCAAGATTTAAAGAAAGAATGAGGAAGAGCAATTGGGGAATAAAGCAGAAAAAAAAAAAAAAAAAAAAAAAAAAAACCTAGTCAGAATTGTAGAAGAGATTAGAAACATTGTGTATGGAATGACAGGAAAAGATGAAATTTTCAAGAAGGTGATGGTGAATAGTGTGGGAAAGTGAAAAGAAATATTTGGATGAAGACAAAGAAGATGCCAACAATCTAATACTTGGAAAGTCTTTGGTGAGAAATTGTAATAGAACTCTTTAAGACATATTGGAAGAATTGAAGAGACACAATGAACAGAGATCAATTGGTGGAGTCTTCTCTTTCAAAGTTTGGGAATGAATAAAAAATGTAGATTTTTTTCTGAGAGAGAGAATTTCCAATGTCTAATTAAATAATGTAATTTGATAAGGGGTATAGTTATAAAATCAGGAGAAGGAATCAAAAGAGAAGGAGTGATTGATTAAGGGTATAAGAAATTGATAGGAACATTAATGGTCTAAAGTTCCCAAAGAGGCAATATATTTGTTTACGGGAGTAGGGAGGTAGACACTAAGAATACAGGAAACAAAGAAAAAAAAAAAAGGAAAGTCTGCATTAAGAAAATAGGAAGACTAACATAGCAGGCCAGTTGGACATTAACAAATTGAGCCGATTGTGGTAACATTTGTAGCTACTACTGTGTCTTAAAAAAAGAAAAAAAAGTTACCAAAGTATGAATGAGTTAATTAAATTCTCATTAGTATTGATGATGATAAGATAATATCACATATGGTAACATATGGTAGCTTAGATGAGAGATTAAGTGATATCCTAAGTGCTAGTATCTGAATGTGTTCCCCAAAATTCATATATTGAAACTTAAGAAGCAATGTAATAGTAATAAGAGATGGGGCCTGTAGGCAGTGATTAAGTCATGAAGGGGCAGCCCTCATGGAAGGGACTAGGGTGTTTATAAAAGACCTTCAGTAAAAGTGTTAACCTTTCTGTATCCCTTCCCCCATGTGAGGACACAGCGTTTATCCCCTCTGGAAGATGTGGCATCAAGGCACCCTCTTGGAAGCAGAAAACTGTGTCTTCACCAGACACCAAACTTGCTGACAGCTTGATCTTGGACTTTCCACCCTCCAGAACTGTAAGAAATACATTTATATTGTGCATGAATTACACCATCTCAGGTATTTTGTTATAGCAGCACAAACAGAGTAGACACTACGTTTCAACATTATTGGTTTCAGGAATTTTTGTTGTTGATGTATCAAAAAGTATCACAGCTTAACATGTTTCTCTGACGAAATCTACTTAGGTGGCCAGGGTTTTAAAGTATAGAAAATTATATTATGCTAGGGTAAGTACATTGGTATAGATTGTGTTTGTTTGCTCTGCTTTGTGTAGAAATCAGTTGAATAAAAATCAAGAAGTGTTTTTTTTTAAATCTCAGTATTAAGATAAAAGTTCTAAGTTACTCTGATTGGGACATCAAGTTTATTGATTCACACAGAAGTCATATAAAGCCTTGGATTTTGGTAAATTATTACTTAAAGACATTTTTAAGTATTGATTCTTTCCCTAAGACTCTTGAAGCACTCAACTTACACTTTCATGTTGACATGATTCATTTCATGCTAGTATTTGATTAAATGATCCAATATTTATGTAAAATTGGGTTTTACAGTAATACATGAAAATTTCATAAGCCTTTTGGACTAAAATAACTGACTCCAACTTGTACATGCAGATATGCCTAAGTTACTGGGTCCTCTAATTATGAGCTACCCATATGCATACTCACAAAACACACAAATGGCCACAATCAATAAAAAATCAGCAACTCATTGTGCCAAAGGTCTTTTGGGTGTATCACAAAGCATAAACAAGTTAAAATGGGATGTTGAACATCATTTGTAGGTTATTCAAATGTATTACTTATTTGTTCTTTGCTTCTCTGCTTCTACATTTAATCTATCTTGTTATCCATGTTCTCAAGATCTCTTGAGAACTCTTTCCAGAGAGCTTATTAACATATTTTCCATTAAATATAAAATTCTTATAGGTACAGGAAGTCCATGACCTCCTTTTAAAATAATTTTCTTTCTTACCACACTGCTTAAATTTCCAGGACTGTGTATTGTCTTTTTCCTTAAGACATGACATATCCCAGAGTCTAGGATAAGTTTTATCTTTTTGGTATTGGAACAAGTGAACAGACAATCACAAGATGGGGCATTGTACATATTGTAAAGAATGTTGGTGCTATTTTATTTCACTTTAATTCCAAAACAGTTCGTTTGGGAAGTGTGGAAACGGACTGCAAAGTTTCCTAAAATAACATTTTCACGACT
This sequence comes from Colobus angolensis palliatus, assembly GCF_000951035.1. Classification (NCBI taxonomy): domain Eukaryota; kingdom Metazoa; phylum Chordata; class Mammalia; order Primates; family Cercopithecidae; genus Colobus; species Colobus angolensis. Next base: position 1,234,959 of record NW_012118533.1, read on the forward strand.
TCAATTAATTAGAAGTGTTTAACTTGAAGCCATTGATTTTTGCCATTGACCATTTTTTTTCATTTATCCATTTGCTATAGACGTATTACCATTTCATGATATTTTATGTAATGCTTTGCCATCAGACTTAGACCAATTTGTTATGAGTATCTACAAGGTTTTCCCAGTCAGATAATAGTTATTGGCAATAATTAGATGAGCATTGGCTATTTCTCTACACCCTTATTTTCAGATTGCAATTAAGACTGAGACCAAATTCTTCCACATATATAAATCTTCATTACTGAGCAGGCAGAAAAGAGTCACGCAAACTATTTAGTTGAATAGCTTTAGTGAAGTTTTCAGCTTTCTGTTGTTTGAGATGTTGAATCACAACTTACATGACAGGTTTATTCAAAGCATATATAAAAATATTCTAAAATCAACATTCTTTTAAGTTAATGTCCAACAATTACATCTTTCAAGTGCATGAATGGGTACAGGAATTAAACCTAGAGTGTTTTTATGATTTCAATAATTCACTTTAAAATAATTCAACATAAGCAAATATGATACATTACACTTCATTTTCATTTCCAGATGCGGTCAGTTATCCTAACCCATATTCCATGAGTGATCAGCTTACTGTGTTTCATTGGAGGTAACTTCAAGAGATACTGTTGTCTATAACAAAATTTTGTGCTTTTTACATTAGAACAGTGAATGTCAAAATTGATTTTATTGTTGGAAATAGTGGCCTATTAAAAATTATCTTAAAGACTGGACTGTTAACTAGCATAGTAAATTGGGATAGTTAGATATACTCAAGATATGCAAATTAGATATTCCCTAACTTTTTATGATCAAGTTGTAAGAACTCTGTGGATCTAGGACCTGAAGCTTGATTCCTAAATATGCTTGTGCCACTGTTTATTTAGGAGGATTTCTGACTCCCTGATGCCTCTTATACAGTGTAACAGAGTTCTGCCTTTGGAATGTTGTCATATCTGACTCTAGGGAACCTTTCATGCAAAGGTTTGATCAGAGAACATAAAAGGATAGAGAGCTGAAAAATAATGTACCTGACAGATAGGTTCTATAAATTGTTTGTGCCTGCTTTCTGATGAATGATTGCTTAATAAATGTTTATATGTGTGGCAAAATTTGGTTTAAGGCATGCTTTTATTGTAGCATAGTTGAGAAGTTGTGATGAAATAGCTAAATCTCTGCCCTCCACAAAGTTCTCTAGTGTATGTGTGTATTAGGCATTTCAGGTTAGCCTATGTCAGTTTGCTATGGGGATCCTTCTTCTTTTGCAAAGATGGGAAGTGTTTCTAAAATATGTCAACTAATCCATTTGGTTGACCACCACTATACGGCCTAGTGAAAACCCATTTATTTAGGCCACTCTGTTAATCAGCAAATCCTCTGGTGCTGATAGAAACTAAAGCTCTTCTTGTAGCTACCTAAAGATTTTCTGATAAGAATAATAACTGACAGTCTTTGTTGTGTGAATTCCTGATTAATGCAACTTACTGCACATAGAAGTCAATGTAAATATATACATAATATATGCATAACATCATACTACTTATGCTGAAATATTCAAAGTGAATTATATATATCTTGTCAATCTTTGACTTTTAAGTAAGATTTTCATAGACAGTATAACCTCACATGAACACAAGAAATTATAAATAAACCTAAATGGCTTCCTAGGTATTTTCTTTTTGAAGATTTGGTACTGAGAGGGTTTGATAGCATCAGTAGACACTATCTACTAATAGTGGTTTTCAATGGGGATGGTCTCATTCTCTCAGTAGGCATTTGGACATATTGGGGAGGGAACTTTTACAGGTATCAAAATGATTCTCATAATGATTGAAGAATGCTACTGGGAGGCTATATTCCATAATATATGAGGTTTAATGCCCAAGAAATACAAAAAACCATTCCTCCCAAAGTTTCAATTACATTTCTATTGGAGAGCACTGCCAGCCTAAGCAATATCACTTTTCTCATACTTCTATTATATCATGAATTTGGCACATTGTAATTACCATTGCCTCTGTCTGTATCTCCACTCATCTGGAAAATTTCAGGATGGACTGTCAGTTTGGATTTTAGTGTATTATAATTACTATTTCTTGTGTCTATATTTCCACTCATCTAGATAATCTGAGGGTCTGTCAACTTAATCTTCATTTGTTGAGAATTCTTACAGTGTTTGGCAAACAAAAGGTTTTCAATAAGTATTTAAAGTTGAATAAACAGCATGTACATGCTACACAGTGGCTTTGTGTTCTTTAGGAAATGCTAAAGTTTGCTTCCTGAAGCTGACTTAAACATTTTCAGGGATTTGAGATCAGCAATATACAATTTTAAATAGTTAAAGATAAATAAATAAGGTTGAATTGGTTTTTCCTACAACTGGTAGGAATTTTCTAGTTGATGGAGTTTTAAACAAGGGTGGAGAAACACAGTAAAGGTGGTCTCTAATTTGGTCTTCCTAGATAAATTAGAATCAGATGACTCTAAAGATAACTCAGTTTTTTACTATTTGTTCCTCTAATGTTAATGTTGAACAAGTTTCAGCACAAACAGGAAAGCTACATCTCCACCTCTACTTTCTAGAGCAATACTTTTCTGAGTTTATTTTTTTCATGGCTGTCAAAAATGTAGGGCTTCAATGCTATTTTTTGGTAGAAATTATATTTGAAAAAAATGACACATGTTGAGACATATACTGTTGTCTTATGACGCATCATAATGCCCTCTAAATGTTTCATAATTCCATCAGAATATTCAAATTTCATTTTGTATTTTGTGTACAGAATTTTGTTCTTTGAATATTCAATAAAATATCCAAGTTCACATAAACCTTTTCATGAAAATCTTATGGAACCACAACAGTCTCCAAGACTGTGGACCATAAATCACACTAATATCTTGCTAACATACTGGAGGAGACAAAGCACACCACTACTAGATCACTACTAGATTGAATTTTACTGCTTCCTTTGGGTCATTTGGGATTTCTCTTTTAGTGCACAATGTTGAGTGGAAATTGGTATTCTTTTTCCACTTTTATATTGAGCTTGTTTATGTGTGTATATTTCTTTTCAAAAACTTTTGATTTCCATCTACTGTGTAAAAATCAATGAAATAAAATAGATGTTTTTAAAACTAAAACACTATACAGGCTGATAATAATTGATTCAACAATCGTTTCATTGGGCTAACTAGATTTTACTTAACCTGCAGCACTTCAGCAGATTCAGGGGTAAAGAGCTGGTTTTAGGAACCCATCTATTACATCATTAGTCTATGATGATAGGCTATCTGGAGCTTAGGATAAGCACAAGTGAAATGATATAATTTCAGGAGTGGGAATATTGTACAGATTGAGAGAACGTTAGGAGGTTTGCATCACAGTGTTGAATTGAAGTAGGAGAATGTATCATTTAAATAATGTCTCTGCAGGGCAAGCGTATACCTATATTTGATTTAATACTTTGGAATTTGCATGACGATAGTATGCTTACAACTTTCTGTTATCTCACTACCATTAATACAGAGAAGAGTAGCTTTGAACCTAACTTAAGTTATGAATAGTTTTTTAAATAAAACTGCCAGAAGCTGGGCTAGAAGATTATTGAATTTCAAATTCTCCCTCTGCATTCATAATTTCAAGTTCATGTTCACAATATTAGAATGTACAGCTGTTTGAATTGTTTGTTCTGCAAGTAACACGATGGCAACAAACAGCAAGTAGCTTCATTTTTTATCTAGTTGAAAATCTCCAGTCATATTTATTCTAAGACTGGGTCAAATAAATATGTCCTTACTAGCAGTGAGTAAAATTAGCAAAGAAAACATGTAGAACATGTTTAGAGGGAGTGCCTTCTTACATAGGACATGAAAAGTTGTTTTATTTCTTGAGATCATTACAAAACCACACACTGATCTGCCATCACCACAAAGAAATTTTGCTTTAAAATTTTTTTGAGTTAACTCTCTTGACCAATTTATAATATGTCACTTATTTTATTTTTCACTAGAACTGGTTCATAAAATAAAGACAAATCTCATATATTCTTGTCAAAGTCACCATGAACTCCCACACCAAACATACAGTCAGACATCCCTGTAAGCAACAGTCACAGTTTGACCTTGAGTTTAGTTTGGTATATATTAAAGACATTGTTTTACTTTTAATTTACAAAGGCAATACAAACCCCTCAATCAAAAACCTATGACTGGTTTAGTTTAGATTTGCAATATTATTTTGTTGGTGAGAAGGGAATATACAATATCTAAGTGATATTGGCATGGCATTTTGGATATTGTTTTCATGAAGTTAACACCAGTGTGCAAGGAACTGGTAAAGTGAGACTGCCAAATCATGACTTATCAATTCTAGAATAACTGTTAGATACGTACAACATTCAGTTACTGCCGTGATTTGGATAGAACTAGAACTGATATGGAGACTGCTTGAAGGCTATGTATGTCATTCCCAATAGCCAAATTCATTGAATCCCCTTTCTGTTCTACCTTTGAAAGCCAATACAGTCATAATAGAATTTGTTGGTACAGTTTCTTTTTAGTAAGTACAATACATTTTTTTTATGTGTTTTGATGTATTTTGATGATCATGATGTATTTTCATGATCTACTACTAATATTATCTACTACTGAAAGGAAGAAAAGTACAATTTTAAACTTTATGAAAAGTTTTAACTTCCTTTGCTTTTTAGTTACCCACATCTTAATATTTCTTTTAAAATTTGTTGAATAAAATATTTATCTTACTGATAAGAGATCTTTCTAATTTGTTGTACTCTAATGATTGAATTCATTTAATTTCTAAAATTTTATTTTATTTATTTAAATGCAATATATTTTTCTTGTTAAATATTACTATTTCGATCATCTGCAAAGACCTAGTGGCATGGAAGTTTGAATTGGGTAGAGTCTGAGACAAAATAAAATGTTGGGGCCTATGAATCACTTGAGAGGGCATACCCGGGTCTAATTATATTTAAATTCCCGAGTATTTCCAACTGAATGTTTGTAAAACAAAATGTTTTTGTGGACTTCTAGGTTACAAACCTATCCAGCTTGTTATTGTACTGAATATTATAGGCAATTACAATACAATGCTAAGTATTTGTGTATCTAAACATAGAAAAGGTATAGTACAAATACAGTATACAAAAACAAAAAACAAAAACAAAAACAAAAGAAACAAAAGATGCACTTGTGTAGAGCACTTAACACAAGTAGAGCTTCCAGGACTGAATATTCTCTGGGTGAGTCAGTGAGTAAGTGGTGGGTGAATGCAAAGGCCTAGGACATTATGGTACACTACTACAGACTTCATAAACACTGTAAACTTAGGATACACTAAATGTATTAAAAATATTTTTTCTCCAATAATAATTTAACCTTGGCATACTGTAACATTTTCACTTTATTAACCATAAATTTTTAAACTTTTGATTCTTGTAATAACACTTAGCTTAAAACACACATTGCACAACGGTACAAAAATATTTTATTTTTAATATCTTCTTCTATGAGCTTTTTGTATTTAAATTTACACTGTTTCACTTTTCCAGCTTTTAGTCAAACACTAAGACACACACACACACATATTAGCCAAGGCCTACACTACACAGAATCAAGGTCATCAATATTGTTGTCTTCCACTTTCACATTTTGTCCCACTTAAAGGTTGTGAGGGGCAATAAACCATGGTGTTGTCATCTCCTATGATATCAATGCCTTCTTCTGGAATACCTTCTGAAGTACCTGTCTGAGGTTGTTTTACAGTTAACTTAAAAAAAAAAGTATAAGCAGAAGGCGTACACTTTAAAATAAAAATAAAAATTATAATATAGTATATAAATACATAAACAAGTAACACAGTCTTTTATTATCGTGACCAAGTATTATGTAATGTATATAACTGAAAGTAGTATACTTTTATATGACTGGCAGCACAGTAGATTTGTTTACATCAATATCACAACAAACACATGTTGCACCACAATGTCATAATGGCTATGATATCACTAGGAAATAGAAAATTTTCAGCTCCATTATTATCTTATGGGACCATCATTATATATGTAGTCTGTTGTTTACTGCAATGTCATTATGCAGTGTGTGACTATATTTTCTTTAGGATTTTTGCATCGTATTTATCAGGGATTTGACCTGTAGTTTTCTTCTGTTATGATATTTTTGGCTTTCAGGGTTCCCAGTTTCCTCCTCTTCAGCATATGTGTCATCCCTCCATCTGCTCTCAATGCCTTCCCTCTGAAGATTGGCTAGGAATGTACCAGTCTGCAGTCCTCCTGGTCCCTCAGTGGGAGCTATTCCTCCTGGCTCCATCTAGTCATCCATCTAGGAGTAAAACTCAGCCATCTCTCCATGTATTTGTAGACTGGCTTCATACATGGAAATAGCTTTACCAATCAACCTGGCTAGAGATTCTATGGGTCTCTCAAACCTTTTCTGTGAATGTGTCTTCTCTGGAATTGTGTGTGTAGATTTATAATTAGAGCTACTTACTGTTTTTATTTCTTTCAGTAACATCTTTTGCATCCACTCTTTTTCATCTTATTTGCATTAGATACAACATCAACATGTCTGAACATTATGGTAAACAACTTAATTCTACATATGCATTCATGATGAGAAAAAAAGAATCATTTTAAGTGAACAATTCAACATTTTGAAGATTGACATTGTTTTACATTTCTTTTCTCAGTTAATGATGTTTATATCTACCTATTTCCCGAACTGAAAACATCCCCAAAACATCTTTAGTTCATATCACTTATTCCTTTAGTTAATCAATCACTGAAACATGTTGATTAGAGCTCTGAAGATTCCTTTGGAAATTTCACCACTTCATTCCCACCGTGATTCTCTTTTTGCATAATCCAATATCTACTATTAACACAAACTCCTGTTCCTAAAACTCAAATGTTATTGGTGTAATCCTCTGCTAATCTTTTTCTCTGTCTCTCTCCCCCATCTCTCTCACACACACCTACACACACACACACACACACACACACACACACAAAAAAAAAACCCTTTACCTTTTCCACCCCTTTACTTATGGTAATACCACACTAGTATGTCCAAAATCATCAGAATGATACATAAGACCCCTTTTCAATATTTCAACTTAATCTTATAATTTGTATTTTCCATTAAGACACATGATTTGCTCTTAAAACATGCTATAGTCTCTATTACCCTGTGGCTCCCGATTTCTTTCACACCTCTTTGCCATTGAACCTACTATTGAAACAACCTCTGCAAAAAATATAGCAGTGAGAAAATTATGACAGTGAAAGAGATCTGACCTAACCAACTCCATCTTGCCTATAACCTTCAAATTGTCCTTGGTCATTCCTGGGAGTGGGCCAAGCTAATTTTGTGAGAAATTCAGTTTATAGTTTAAATGACAATAGCCATTCACAAAGCTAAACTGACTTTTTAAAGTTAATAAAAAGCCCCAAGTTTAGGATGACAAAAGGGGCCTGAATTCTGGTAAGTTGTAGGCATAGTTCAATGATTACCAGATGATTATCAGACATTGTTCCAGATGTCACAATATTTGTAACTTCCCCAATTACTCCTGTAAATATCACTATTGTAGAAGCTAAGACTGGTCTTTTGAGATGTCTTTTCAGACTTCTGAATTTCTGTTGACTGGCTGACTCCACCTGGACCTGCGACTCATAACTCATCTGGCCCCATGGCTCCCACCCAGAAGCACACTCAGTGCATGAGAATTATTTTCCACAACCCTGTAATTGCATCCCCAACCAATCAGCATACCCATTCCCTAGCCCCCTGACCACCAAACTATCCTTGAAAACTCCTAGCCTCCAAATTCTTGGGGAGGCTGATATGAGTAGAAGGAAACATCGGTCTCCCATTGAGGTGGCTCTCTGTGTGTTAAACTCTCTCTATTGCAATTCCCTTGTCTTGATAAGTTGGCTTCATCTGGGCAGTGGGCAAGAAAAAGAACCCACTTGGCAGTTACACTATTCTGTCTGATTAAAATTTCCTACTTGTTTAAGTCTGCCACATCTCAGTCTGATTTGTATATTTAAATAAAAACTTGGAGCCATTTTTCTCTCTCTCTTTCTCATTTCTATCTCTATCTAACTCTAAAAACATATTGTTTTAAAATTTTCTAGATTTCTTATATTTTCTATATATGGAAAAATATGTTTTCTATTTTCTATTCTCTTGATTATGTATTCAAGTTACAGGGGAAAGTTAGGCATTATTTTGTAATGTCAAGATGTATTTCTATATAGCTAATAAGAATATTAAAATACGTAACAAAATACAGAAAATAGAAAATGTCTTTAATTCTACGAAAAAATCTCAAAAGATAGTTGAAATGTTCATATATCCTTTTGAGTAGTGCACTTCACACATACACACACACAAATTAAGAACATGTAATATAATTTTTAAAAGCCATTGAATATTGCTGTGTTTGGAGCATTCATTGTTTAAGAGTGGCATTTGAGATTTGTATCCTTGAATAATGATTTTATCAATTATCTGATATTATATAACAATTATTCATGACATAATGCAGTTGAAATTAATTCACTAGAAAAATAATAGCCTACACTTTTGCTTCTCCATTAAAATCCATGATTTTTATATTTGTCTTTCAGATAAAAAATTTATTTAGAGATGTAGGAAAGGCACAAAAATGTTTTCTTAGGTAGCATATAGTACAGTGCAGCATCTGAGAAAAGGAGCAGCTACACTCTCACAAAAATTGCATTCTATTATTTACAAATATATAGTTACAGAGATTGTCATATCAATCAAGTAGATATTGTAGACAGGCAATGCTCTTCTTTCATGTCCTTCTATTTGCCTTTCTTTATTTCCATACATCTTCTATGTAACATCTTCATGGAAATTATCACCACTTTTGTATTTTTCAACTCCTGAATTAGCATATGTTTCATCATAATTGGTTGAGTTATTTTTGCTATGTCAAACATTTATCTATTAAGTCTAAATGTTTACCAGAGCACAAATTGTCCATACATATATGTCACAAGTCAATTTTATATCTTCAGATATTAAAGAAATAAAAATCCAACAAAATAAAACAAATAAATACAAATAAGCAGAATTAGAAAAGGGTATAATGATAACAGATTCATTAATTGTTAGGAACTGAAAATGCACTAGAAAAATGGGATATTCTATATCTAGATTATAATAATTATTTTTTGTCATTGACTTTCCAAATCTTACTAGAAGTTTTCTATCTCTTACCTTAATATTTGGTAAATGGAAAATCACTCTAGATTGAAATTTATGTGATACAGATCACATGTAATTTATATAGGTTCGACATGCCATAGATTTTCTCATTTTCCTTTTCGGTTTAAAAATATTATAAATTAGAACATTTTTGTGCATTGAATAGAAAAATAAAACTGAAACTATATTTATGCCTTGAAGTTCGTCTCTGCAAAGCAAAGTGATAAATTTTCATCTGATTTTGGTATACTGTTATTGCAAAAAGTTCCTTTTTCTGATTTTAATCACCTATTACCCAACACCAGCCCTATTAACTTGTAAATAAGTATGCTGTCTTCAGTCATAAATGTGAAGGATTGCTGGATGGAGGTTGTGCAATACAGAAAAGAATGAAGATGCAAAGTAAATATTATGGCAATATTCATTGGTAAGCAAGGAAAAATATAATGTTCGATTTATTGCAAAGTTTTATTCTGACCAAGATTTTACTTTGTTTGATATTGTTACCATACTCATGATAAGCTTTTCCATAGTGATACAAACTTGTGTGAGTATAGTATATCTCTTTTTTCCCTAAGATTGACTTCTCCTTCAGCTCATTAACTATATGAACTACATCAATGGGCTGCTGTTAACAGTCTGTTTTTGGTTTGGGTTGACTAATAAGAGGAACCAGCAGGAGGCAGGGGACAGGGAAGGGAAGGTGAAAACTGGATTTGACGTAATTATTTATCTGGCTATATTCCTCATAGGTCATATTTGTTCTTTCTGTTTTCTCTATCAGCCATAGTTTGTGTAAAGTACATTTTTCCATACAATTACTCTATTTTGCCTGGATATCGTGAAGGCTTCTTGTTCTTACCATCCTCTGTTGTACTACTATCTTTTTTAGGTTTCCTTAATCCCTCCACACAAATAGTTTTACACCGAACTCCTCAAAGCACACAGTTTCCATGCACCATCTGTTTGTGGCCCGGAACCTAATTTATACAGTGAAAGAGAACAATGTTTATATTGCTTCTGAAAAAAAACTATTTATAAATTTGAAGAATTAGTAGACTACTTACAATCATTCTATAAGTTGTTTTAATATTTAATATAAGAAACAATTTACAAAATGGATTTCTTTTGTCCTTTTGAATCTATTAAAATAAATCAACTCTAAGGGGAAATACTAGAGAGCTGTGCTAGCATATATTTCACACATGTGTGCACACACACCTACCCATTCACATATATATCTCTGAAACTTTAATTCTGTAACTTAATAGCAATTAAGGTATTTCTATTTTGCGTTCACATTTTTAAAAACTAGAAAACCCCTATGTGAAACCCAAAGTATACTTATTCCTCTGTCAAACTGAGAATAATCCATTGTTTTACTCTAAAAGATTGAGGTAAAAAGCAACATATTATTTGAAAAAAAAATGAAACGTAACAGAGAAATTAAATTTATCTCTGCTTTTCATGCCTTTCAAGCCTAGCTCCCTAGTTTACTTCCCACACAGCTGTATCTAGTAAATTGGCAAGACATTTTGGTAACTGAGGCAATGGCAGCCTTTAAATCCAATAATTTAAGATCTCATTCAAACAAAATAAATAAATAAGAAAGGAACAAATGCAATTACATAAAAATCACACTGTCATTATAACTAAAAAAAAAAAATCTAAATTTTATATTATCTGTGGGTAAGAAAAAATCAAGCAAACAGAAATATTCAAGAACACCAACAGACTCCAACAAGCTACCTCCATGGAACAGGGGAGAGGGCAACTAGCAGAGTCTAAAATTAATGCTGAACCATCAGCCAAGAATGGAAGATTATTCAACATGTGAAAATAAAGATCACAGGGTTAGAATTGATAAGGTATAAGGGCATGTTGGATGAAAAGGCAGTCTCCTAGGAGGGAGAAACACAGCGAAATGAGTTGATGGAAATGGAAAAACATTCTTCTGGAAGTGGAAAAAAAACAAGATTTTCAGGGCAAAAGAAAATTTAAAAAATTAAAAGCATGCAACCTGGTGTCCACTTCCTCACTCCTCCTAAGAAAAATCTAATACAGAATTATGCTTTGTTACAGAGACATAAGTGAGTGATTTTTGAACCAAGATCAAGTGAGTGATTTTTGAACCAAGATCCTTATAAAACAACAGAATGTCAGTCTTGTCAATAAAGATTCAGAATATCAAACAATCTTCTCTGAAAATGGTGACAAAGCTAAAATGAAAAATATAAAGTTATACGATTCAGCTGGCAAAAGCCCTCTCCCCAACCCCCAAAAAATATGACACTTGGTCAAGCAGAAGAAAATTGAAATATATAAATTGAATTGCAAATCTTAAACCAAGTGTTTATGGATCTGAAAAATCATCTTGAATCAGAAATCAAAAATCTAAAATATAGTGTTAATAACAGGAAGAAATAAAACAAAATTGATTGAATCAAGAAAATAAATAGAAGGAATGATACATTCATATTAGAAATAATATGAAGTTACGAAGTGACCTAGAAAGAATAAATTTGAATGAAAAACATTAAACTAAGACTAGATATAGCTAGATAGTCAAAGAAACAGAGAGAGAGAGAGAGAGAGGAAGAAAGGAAAGAAGGAAAAAACAGACAGAAAGAGGAAAATCTAATAAAACACATGGGGTAAAATGCAAACAACAGGTGAATCTAGGTAAAGAGTGCATATATATGGGATATTCTCTATACTATTTTTGTTTCATCAACTTAAACAAAATTTTAAATTATTACAAAATTCAGAGTGTAGTATATACATGCAGACCTCTACAGTGTACACATCATGCTGCAGAGTTACAATAAAGACATTTTTTTCTTTAGCACTTATAATCAAGGGAGGATAAGAACTACAAGTGAGTTTAATCATAACATTTTTAATCCTTGCATATCATTCTTTTGCCATCTTACTCACTCACAAGTTTTCTTCTGTTAGCAATTAAAATTCTTTCATATAGTTGTAAGATGGTAGCCTTTCAAAGGGCATACGTCTTCAAGAATACATAGCCATTGATATTGTCATTTAAAATATTAATCATTATTTTTGTAAATTATATGTTTATATATTTTGTCCATTGGTTATTTGGTTAAATTTCTTTTTTCTCTCTGATTTTGAAATATTTTTTATATATTTAAATTTGGTTTAATAATAAAAAAAGGGTCATGAAATAAAAGCAGGATAAAAAGGTCATAAATAAAAGTCAGAGATGAAGGTATTAGAATGGAAGAAAGGAAAATAATAAATAATATATGCTTAACAGAAGATAATAAACAAAAAAATCCAAAAAAGGAACCAAATTAGTTTGTGACTATAATCCAATTATATTTTCCAGAAACAAAAAGAGACCCAAATCTATACTAAAAGAAATTATCATACTCCAGGGAAAACTAATTCACACAATCCATCCAAGACATATTAAAGTAAAACTTTTAGACTTTGCAGATATAAACAATGACAAAATCCTCAGAATCTCCAGGTGAAAAAAAGATCAAATAACCAGGACAAGAGACTTATAATGGCTTCAGAGTTTTAAAAACAACAAATAAGACAATGCAAAAATAATGAAGAATTTTCAAGAAACTCAAGGAAAGAATACAGACAAAATGGTGTGTGTGTGTGTGTGTGTGTGTGTGTGTGTGTGTGTGTGTGTGTATAACCAGCTATGATTTCCTTCAAGTATCAAGGACATAGGAAAATAGTTTTAAGAGGTCAAGGATTTCAATACCCAGGACATAGTCTATGAGAACATGAAATTCATTCAATAGGAGAGAGCTGGGAAATTTTAGCAGCAGGAATAATGGTGAACATTTAATACACTTACTTTTATATCTAAGACTAAAAGCAGAATCAGGGCACAGATGAAAGAATAATTTACTATAGGCCATATGCCATGTGTTGGATATTTTGGCAAAGCAGAAATAACACACATAAAATGAGAGGTGAAAGTTGAGGAAAAAAAATTAGGGTAAATGAAAAAGTGGGTAATTAAAGATTGCCACTAGAGATTAAAAACACAGTAAAGGATTAAATTTAAAAAATATAAATAAGGATATTTAAAGAGTATCAGTATACAAGCAACCACTAAGGGAAAAAAATCCAAGCCTTCCTAAACACTTAGCACATAAAAAAAGAAAGATTATAAAGATCTGTAAGCAGCATAATCTATAAGGTAGACCATACACATGCAAACATACACACAAAAATCCTTCATTCCCAAATGATATAAAACACAGCTGTTTCTCAAATGCACATGGGACATATATTAAAAAATGTTCATATAGTAAGGTATAATAAAAATATTGTTAAGCAACAATATTTTCTTAAAATAGAGTAGAAATCTTACAAATAAAACTATTGGATTAAACACAGTAAAACATCACGGCAATTAACAACATAGGAAATATGATATAATGCACATACTAAGTATAAGACATAATATCAAGCTGAGCTCAAACATATCAGTCACATAAAAAATGGGAATGAGCTTCACTCACCTTCTAAAAGAAATAATGCTTAATTTTCAATTTATCTTGCAAAACAGGACCCCTCTATATGATGAATAAAAGAGAGACATCTAAAACAAATGATTTTAAAAGGTTAAAATGAAAGCAAGAGGCAGGTATCAATCCTGATGTAAGGTAGAATTCAAAGTGAAAAAACGTTGTGAGAAAGTCATACACATTCATAATGTTGAGAACCACAAAACACAATGAAGATGTCATAATTATAAATATCTATGCAAGAAATAATTCAGTTGCTTTTATAAAGCAAAATCTGCAAGAGATGAAAGGATGCATTGATAGATGAAAAGTAAGTGACTTTAACATACTACACTCAGTACGTGACAGATAAAGTATATAGAAAATAAGAAAATATACAAAAGGTATAAGCAGCATAATCTATAAGGTAGATTATACACATCTAAACACACACACACAAAATGCCTCATACCCAAATGACAGAAAACACAACTTTTTCTCAGGTGCATACATTAAAATTGATCATATAGTAACGTATAATAAAAATATTTATAAGCAACAATATTTTCATAAAATAGTGTGAAAATATTACAAACAAGACTCTTGGATCAAAACACAATATAAAAATAATAATTCTTAACAATATAAGATACAATAAAATAACAATATAAAATATAATAAAAAAAACTTTGCACCTAGATATTAAATACCTCCTTTTAAACAACTGTTGGGTAAAAGAAGTACAAGGCCAAACTAATGAATTTCTAAAAAAAAAAAAATAATGAAAAGATCAGTTATGAAAATCTGTGGAATACATTTAAACCGGTGATCACAAGAACATTCATAATAATAAAAACTTTTATCAAAAAAGTTAAAAATAAATGTATTTCCAATTCAAAAGCTAACAAGGAATTAAGTGAAAAAGGGATATTAAGAAATAATAAATATATAAACAAAATTGAGATAGAAAATAGAAGTAAAATAGTTTAATGAATTCATATATCAAAATACTATTTATTTGAAAAAAATTTAGAAAGACAAACCGAGAGATAACAATAAAGTATAACGTAGCAGAAAGGAGGAAACACAAATACAGACAATAATGACAAGGAGAAAACAACCTTTAAAACAGAAATAACGATTTTCTTTTTCTGAGCCAGAGTCTTGCTCTGTTGCCAGGTTGGAGTGTAGTGGCACGATCCTGGCTCATTGCAACCTCTGCCTCCCAGGTTCAAGCAATTCCCTTGACTCAGCCTCCCGAGTAGCTGGGATTACAAGCACCCGTCACCAGGTCGAGCTAATTTTTTATTTTTAGTAGAGATGTGATTTCACCATGTTGGCCAGGCTGGTCATGAACTGCTGACCTCAAATGATTCCGCCTCATCCTTCCAAAGTGCTGGGATTACAGGCGTGAGGCACCACGCCAGGCCCAGAAATAACAATATTAAAAGAGCCTGACAGTGTCTATAACCACACTGAAAATATTAATTGTATATGTGCTTTCAGAACACTTAAAATTATTCTCTGAATGAACATGTAACTAAAATTGCTGTTTATTATCTGGAAATGATGTCTTACAATGGTTTATCTCATCCAAGTAGATTTTATTATTTCATATGAAATATAGTTAAACATGTTGTCACTTTCATCAGTGATTAACAAATTATTCTGTAATGTGAATATTGTTTGATATTTATTGTTTAAGGTTAAAGATCAGCAGATGGTCATATTCGATTGGTTAATTTTGCAATGGCTAGCATAACAAATGGGCTATGAGAGTTTTAAGTCCGTGGAATTAACTTTTAAATCAACTTGAGTGAATTTCTCTACAGTTATCTCTACAGTTACTAAAAAACTGAAATTCCTAAATGAAATTTGAAATGTCACTGTAAATTATAAGACCAAGATTCTTGTGCTTTCTTTTGTTGTTGTTGTTGTTTTGTTTTTGTTTTTGTTTTGAGATGGAGTCCCGCTCTGTTGCCCAGGCTGGGCTCACTGCAACCTCCACCTCCGAGTTCCTGATTTCTAGCCATTCTCTTGCCTCAGCCTCTCGAGCAGGTGGGATTACAGGCACCTGCCATCATGCCTGGCTATTTCTGTTGTTGTTGTTGTTGTTGTTGTTTTTAGTAGAGATGGGGTTTCGCCATGTTGGCCTGACTGGCCGCAAACTTCTGATCTCAGATCATCTGCCCACCCCGGCCTCCCAAAGTGCTCAGATTACAGGTGTGAGTCACTGCGCGTGGGCAGTTCTTGGGTTTTTAAACTGTTCTTTTAAATTTTCATTATTTTTAATAGAATTCATAAAAGCTGCTAATAACAAATTCTGTAGATTGAATAAAATACAGTTTATGTATCTGGACACTGGCTATGTGGCCACCAGGTGATAAGGTGGCAATGTCAGATTTAGCAAGTGATTTTCACCTCTGGCCCCATGGTGGCTGCTCTTGTTACCACCATTTATAGACAGCAGGAAAGGGCATGTGGACATAAAGGAAAACGCAGTATTTTTTTTAGGCAAGTTGAACCCAGTACTTCAACATGCATCTCAGAGTCTAGTCTTATGTTCATAACTAGTTGCGAGGGCAGTTGATTACTGACAGGAAACATGGAGAATATATTTTAGGGGTTCCATTGGATGGCTTTTTCACAATATAGACTATCTACTTTTGTGTGATAAGAATATTTGGTGATTGATTGCTTATTGTGAAATGACACTGAACCAGTACAGCAATTACAGATATGGATGGCTCTCATTTATGATTAGGGGATCTCAACATATTTTTCTTTGTTGATAATATTTTTTATGTCAAAGCAATGGTGGTTACCCTTTTTATCTTGATTTTAACCAACTAATTTTACAATACACAAACATTCTTTACAGTGTTATATTAGGTCATTATTTAAGAATTATATTCTAAATGTGAATAAAATGATTTGTTAGCCTATAACTGAAGTAACTTGCTTATTTTCCATTAGTCTCATGACCACATCTAGCTCCAAAAGTTAATAGAAAACATCGTTTTCATTACAAGCATTTGTTTACCAAGCTGAGCTTTGGGGGTTCAATGACCAAGAAAAAATGGCAAATAGATAAAAATAAGTGAAAAAGAAGTAGCATCTACCAGCCTGTAGCTAAAATATACTGAAAGTCTATCCACATAATCCCAGCAAAACATTTTAATTTACCTAATTTGCTATTTGATTTCCAGTCCTGTGAAAGTGCTTACCTCTTTCATTCAGCTCCATTGTAAAAATACTTGAAATGTTTTTAATTGTATTCTACAATGCACGATTGCAATATCTTGTAGAGCTAGCATCAAATTCAGCTTGATTGGACATATAACCTTTGAAAACCCCCTTCCATTTGTCTACATAACTTTATGATTTCTGGTTCAACCCTTTAAACTTAAAGGTTTAAGGTGACAAAATTACTTTCGCTTGAACCTGCGAGTGACAACTTCTAGCAGATAGGGTACCCATCAGTGTCACAGATGTCTTTTAAAATAGTGAAAATGTCGACCTGTGTTCCCATGAATGTTCCTCCAGCCATCCAGCATCATGTGAAGAAAATATATTTCCAAACTGTCTGTTACTTCTGGTAAAAAGGCAAACCTCAAGGGCACTTAGAGGTTTAGTTTATCAAAACAATTCTTTTAAAACGTTTCTGAAGAGGAACTGCTCAGGTCATCTGTCTTGATATCACGTCTTAACCATTTCTAATTTGACTCTTCATATTTCTTTGCGTTTCACTAGATCTCCGGAGAAAAATTCACATTTCAAAGAAATGTATAATTTTTTCTGTTTTCTAAGAATAGAGACAATCTCTTTAAAAACTACATTTACATGAATTATAAAATAAAACAACTTTTAGCTATTTTCTCCAGATACATAATTTAATATTTTACTATGTATCTTTAACACATGGTAGAAACTTTACCATTATGAAAACATCTAAAAATTAAAAATGGAAATGCAAGCAATAAGTAACGTTCTAAATCTCTGCTATGAAATCTGTATACCAGTGAGTAATAGTAACATTATATGAAACAGACTTAGCAATTCTGAAGTAATTTTTCAATTCTTGAGAAGCACTTTTTCTATTATTGTAACTGTTTTATTTTGCTTTGTTAAATTTGAGAGCAGAATCACATTTGCTACTTAGTAATTAACAGATAAAATCTGTTATAATATGTCATTATAGATCATTGCCAAATAAAAAGCAAGCACCAGATGGTGTGCTTTATGTTAAGCTACAGTGCACATGCATTAATACTTTTTTTTTCTCCCAGGAAAATTGCAATTTATTTTAGAGAGATTCTTTACACTATGGAAGCTGTAGAGGAAGAAGCTGTTTTAAACTAAACTGGAATCCATAAAGAAGTATGGTATCATCTCATGCTTTAATGCTCTCTGCTGGGTTTCTGTAATAAATAAGGCTTCCTTTATTTTCTTCCTTCTCCTCCTCCCCTTTCTCCTCTTCTCTTCCTTCTCTTCATTTTTCTTCTTATTGTTAGAATTGGACAACTGCATAGGCAACTGAAGCTAAATTATAATAAATCTTGTTGTCTATTAGTTGTTAATAAAATCTTAGATTTTTTTTTTTTTTTTTTTTTTTTGAGATGGAGTCTCGCTGTGGCCCAGGCTGGAGTGCAGTGGCGCCATCTCAGCTCACTGCAAGCTCCGCCTCCCGGGTTCACGCCATTCTCCTGCCTCAGCCTCCCGAGTAGCTGGGACTACAGGCGCCCGCCACCTCGCCCGGCTAGTTTTTTGTATTTTTAGTAGAGATGGGGTTTCACCGTGTTAGCCAGGATGGTCTCGATCTCCCGACCTTGTGATCCGCCTGCCTCGGCCTCCCAAAGTGCTGGGCCACCGCGCCCGGCCTAGATTATTTTTAAGTTATAGATATTCTTTTTAGCCTCTTCTTCATTGGCATTCTATTATATTCTGAGAGAAAACATTTTCCATCCCCCAACAATGATGTGCCTCTTAATATTTGTCTGAAATGTCTGTGTTCAAACACATGGAAGCTTGGCTTGTTCACCTGTCATTGTACTCCTGTTAATAATCAAGCTCTTCTCATGGACTTTGAAGTCCTACATGCTGAGACCTTTCTTATCATTCTAGCTTTATCTTAAGCAGTCTTCCTCTTGTCCAGTATTGCTGGCTCTACTGGTCACCTCTCAACTCTTAAAACAGAGCCAGCTATTCCCCATTTTAGGACTTTTAAATATACCATTTCCCTCAGCTTTCTAGATTTCTCTTTTCCTCAGTATGGTTCTTATTTATTTTACTTAATTAATTAATAATTTTTTGAGGGAGGGTCTCACTTTGTCACCCAAACTGTAGTGCAGTGGCATGATCTCGAGTCACTGAAGTCTTGCCCTCCAGGGCTCAAGCCCTTCTTGCTTTTTGAAAGCACTTTAAGTATCAAGGAGGCCACACCCTCATCCCACTTCCATCCTGACACTAAAACTTGTTTCTTTGATTTGTGCCAGTTTCTAGTCATGTATTGACATTCTGTTAAATTATTGCTTGTCTCCCTCACAATATTTAAAATCAAGAATGGCAGGAACTATGTAAACTTTATTTACATATGTATATATATATACCTGAAATTCAATAAAATGTATTAATTATAAATCACTAAAATCAAAAATAAAAATAACTATTTGACATACTATCAATAAATGTCATATGCAGTTAATACTTAAGTATTAATGTTAAAAACTACTACAGCTACTGTGGAAATAATTCAGATTGAATTGGAATCTCTTCTCTACTTTCCAAGTTCTTGTAAATTAGCAGATACAACAGACATATACAGGAAGAATTCTCAGAATTAGCACTTATAGAATTGTTTCACCTGGTGAGAGCTAATACATTTAATGCAATGCAGTTATCCATTGTTCTCCATATTTACTAGGAATTGCAGGAAATAATTATTTAAAGTTTATTAAAATGGACTTAGTTGAAAGATCTTACTGAAATGGAAAATCTATTATTTAGAGAATATTTTCAACATATTTTTAAAAACACAAATGGGTATGTAACTGCTGTTTTATAAGCAGGAGAAAAATGATTTCTCTAGCTCTGAGATTTTGGGGATGGGCATTATTGCAACCTAAGGAAAAGAATTCCATAGCGTCTCTGTCTCCCTCACTTGAAAGGCGATCTTAAATTTCTGCACCGTTTGGATACACCTTTCTTTATCACTTACTTTTATTATATTAGCTTGACTTTTCATAAAGGGAAAAAGATATTGAGTAATATTATGGGAAATTAAATATACTCAGATAATCAAAATGTTTATATACACTCTACTTCCACTTTGGGTGTTCACACGCTATATTTTTCCAATCATCCATTCAGAAATATGAGATGCTACTTAAAAAGCAGAAATTAAAAATATATGCAGGCCATTCAGAGATCATTTACCCATAAAGTTCCCATGGTGCTAGTCAAGTTATTGAAACTTAGAGAAGTGGCAATAAAATCCAGAAGTGAGACACACACACAAAAAAAAAACAAAAAAAAACTTGTGTGAAAACCTTTTATACTGTTCCTTAGTCCACTGCTTCACAGAGTGTGTTGAAATGAATAAATCTCCACTGATTCTGCTTGAAAAAAGTATTGCATCTTCAAATAAGTTTGGTGAGTCCTACATATGAAATGCTCTTTGTGGATACTCACAATGCTGTGTACTCTAAGAAATGCACAGTTGGTAGAAAGCTTCATATTAACATAGGTTACTGTTTTCACTTCTTGTTAAAATATTGGGAATTCCAAAGATATTTCTGCATAAAATGCACTGAAAAAACCTCCTTACTTGAGGCACCCTTACTCTAAAGCACAGTGAACGATATGAATCTGTCACCTTAAATGCTAATCTTCCACTTGCTGACTTACCCACACTAAAGGGAAGTATGTTTAAACTTTCTGACAGTTTATTGTATTTGGTTATTTCAGCCATATTGTCTGTTGAGAATTTTAAAATGTGCAAGCCTTTCTATAACTCTACTTTAAAAAGTAAAATGAAAAAGGAAAGTTCAATACTGTAGAATGAATAGAGGTGTCAAAATGGAGATTCACTATTTATTATGAATTATCTTGCTTTTATTGGCTGCAGTCAAGATTTTGAGGTTAAATAAACAGTTTTCTGAGACTGACTGACTACACTTCATTTGTACATAAACATGTTCAAGAACCATAACGATATTAGAGGTTTCAGAGTGTTGTAAACATTGAACAAATGCACACATTGTATCTGTAGACATTATTTATTCAACATTTGTCATGCATTTCAATGACTAAAACTCACATGTGCATAGAAAACATTTCTTTAGGAATCAGCAGATTCTTGTTTTCCTTCCAGAAGAGACCCGACAAGAGAAAAAAGTATCTGAAGCATTCAGTGCCATTCAAGTTCACATACTGAATAAACTTGCTGTCAGTCAAAAGTCAGATATATTAGGAAAAGAAAAACACCTTGTAAGTAAACATCAATTCAGTTAGGTTGGAAAAATATGAAAAACCGCAAGCACAATGGACTAACTCACAGGTAACTGCAGAGTGCTTCTGGTCTTACTCAGCTTCAGAAAGAAGAGAACAGAGTTTTGATATAGAGGTAGAAGATCACTTTTCATTCCCTGATCCTTGGATATCTAGAATGCCCTTATGCAACCCTTGGAGGAAAAAAAATAAACTTTAGTGTTCCAGTGTCATTTGTTTGAAGATAACTTAAAACTCTATTAAACAGATTTTTGTATGGTATAAATATTACATGTTTTCTAGACTTTATTATTAATAAGCCTGAACTTATTGCAAATATTTTAATATATAATGCAATAAGAATTAGTTGATAAATTGAAAAACATCAACAACAAAAAAAACTAATGGGTCTTTAATAATGAGAAGCTAATTTTTAAAAATCAGAAAAATTAAAATTAACTAGTAATCATTATGAAATAATATATAGAGAAGAAAAACGAATAAAATATTTTAATTCAAATCTATACATTTTGAATGGCACAGCTAAAAGTTATTCAGCACTGCCTCGTTTTTAAAAAAGTCATTTTTTTTTGTTTTAGCTTTCAAAAGAAGAAGATCCAGAGGATAAGTATTAAGTAATTATTGTTTTTTTCATGACAATTGTGACTGGGGAATAGATATTTGAAGACAGGACATCCCAACTTTAGTAATTAATCAGTACATGTTACTTATTTTACTTTATTTTCAGAAATGTTCACACTTTATTAGACTTTCCTTAGTATAACTTACAAAGAAAACATTAAAATTTGTCATATAATTTATTTCCTTGAAGTATACTGTCTAGTGTTTTTGGAATTTCTTAATATAAAAGCAATTTAACTTAAACTCTTAGATCTATTTTTAAGTTTTTTATTACTTTCTATCAACTTCACTTCTATCCCAAAAGGTAATAATGATAAACCAAAAACTTATTTGTAGATTCTCAAAATAGAAGATTTTATAGGAATTTTTTGTTCATCAAAATAATTGCTTCTTCTATCGTTAATTCATTCCCTAAATAAATATTTCTTATGTACTTGAGAAACAACTTTTCATTTTATATCCAAAATTTTATTTCAGGCCAATATCCTTGATGAACATTGCAAAAATCCACAACAAAATACTGGCAAAGGAAATCCAGCAGCACATCAAAAATCTTATCCACCACGATCACGTGGACTTCATCCCTGTGGTGCAAGGTTGGTTCAATACACATAAATCAATATGTGTGATTAATCAGGTAAACAGAGCTAAAGACAAAAAAACAAATGATTATTTCAATAGATGCCGAAAAGGCTCTTGATAAAATTTCACATTCCTTCATGTTAAAAATTTGCCATAAACTAGGTATTGAAGGACCATACTGCAAAATAATAAGAGTCATCTATGACAAACCCATGGTCAGCATCATACTGAATGGGCATACACTGGAAACATTCCCCTTGAAAACTGGAACAAGATAAAAATGCCCTCTCTCACCACTCCTATTCAATATAGTATTAGAGGTTCTGAACAGGGCAATCAGGCAAGAGAAAGAAATGAAGGGCATTCAAATAGGTAGAGAGGAAATCAAACTATCCCAGCTAGCAAACAACATAATCCTATATCTAGAAAACTCTCTTATCTCAGCCCAAAGGTTTCTTAAGCTGATAAGCAACTTCAGCAAAGTCTCAGGATGCAAAATCAATGGAAAAAGTCGCTAACATTCCCATACACCAACAACAGTCAAACTGAGAGCTAAATCACCAATGAACTCCCATTAACAATTGCCACAAAAAGAATAAAATAAGTAGGAAAACAGCTAATAAGGAAGGTGAAAGATCTCCACAAGAAGAACTGAAAACCATTGCTCAAAGAAATCACAGATGACACAAACAAAAGTAAAAAACATTTCATGCTCATGGATAGGAAAAATCAATATCATGAAAATGGCCATACTGCCCAAATAAATTTGTAGATTCAATGCTATTCCCATTAAACTACCATTGACATACTTCACAGAATTAGAGAAAACTATTTTTCAATTCATATGGAACCAAAAAAAAGAGTCTAGGTATCCAAGGTAATCCTAAGCAAAAAGAACGAAGCAGGAGGCCTCATACTATCTAACCTCAAACTATACTACAGGCCTACAGTAACCAAAACAGCACAGTACTGATACAAGAACAGACATAAATCAATGCAAAAGAATAGAAAACACAGAAATAAGACTGCACACCTTCAACGATTTCATCTTTCACAATCCTGAGAAAACAAGCAATGGGGAAAGGATTTCCTATTCTATGAATGATGCTGGGATAACTGGCTAGCCATATGCAGAAAATTGAAATTGGACCCCTTCCTTACACTGTATACAAAAATTAACTCAACATGGATTAAAGATTTAAATGTAAAACCCAAACTATAAAAAACCCTGGAAGACAACCTAGGCAATACCATTCAGGAAATAGGCATGGGGAAAGATTTCATGACAAAGACACCAAAAGCAAAAAAAAAAAAAAAAAAAAAAAAAAAAAAACGAAAAATTGACAAATAGGGTCTAATCCAACTAAAAAGTTTCTGCAGATCAAAAGAAACTGTCAACAGAGGAAACAACAGCCTATGGAATGGGAGAAAAATTTTGCAAACTATGCATCTGACAAAGGTCTAATGTCCACCATCTGTAAGGAACTTAAATTTATATGAATAAAACAAACAACCCTATTAAAAAATGGGCAAAGGACATGAATGGACACTTCTCTAAAGAAGACATATATGTGGCCAAAAATCATGGAAAAAAACAAGCGCAACATCACTGATTATTAGAGAAACGAAAATCCAAGCCACAATGAGATGCCATCTCATCTCATACCAGTCAAAATAGCTACTATTAAAACAGGTGCTGGCAAGGTTGTGGAGAAAAAGAAATACTTATACATTGTTGGCAGGAGTGCAAATTAGTTGAACCATTGTGGAAGACAGTGTAGCAATTCCTCAAAGGCCTAAAGACAGAAATACCATTTGACCAAGAAATCCCATTACTGGATATATACTCAAAGGGATATAAATCATTCTACTGTAAGGACACATGCATGTAAATGGGAATGTTCACTGCAGCACTATTCACAATAGCAAATATATGGAATCAACCTATGTGCTCATCAATGATAGCCTGGATAAAGAAAATGGGGTACTTATACACCATGGAATACTATGCAGCCATAAGAAGTAATGAGATTATTTCCTTTGCAGAGACATGGACAGAACTGGAGGCCGTTATCCTTAGCAAACTTATTGAGGAACAGAAAACCAAATACCATGTGCTCTCACTTATAAGTGGGAGCTAAATGATGAGAACACATGAACACATAGAGGGAAGCAGCACACATTGGGGCCTATTGGAGGGTGGAATGTGGGAGGAGGGAGAGAATCAGGAAAAATAACTAATGGGTACTAGGTTTAATACCTGGGTGATGAAACCATCTGCACAACAAACTCCCTTGACACATGTTCACCTATGTAACAAATCTGCACATGTACCCTTGAACTTAAATGTTTAAAAATAAATATTTTTTCCATCTTTATATATCCCTTTGTCAAACATGGTTGGTGGAAATTTGTCATCTGAAATGACTAGTTACAATTTAAAAATTCTTTTGGTTCTTATTATATTGATGCGGAGATTATTTTATAGCAAGTGGCAAAAGAAAGTAGGTATTCTTCCTAGTAATTATGCCTGGAAAAATGTTTTAAAACACATTTTGCTGTTCTTTTCTCATGAAAATAGTCAAAAAAATTATTTCTATAATATTTTGAAAGGAAAGAAATCTACTACAAATCTACTACATTTTACTGTCTGAAGATACAAATCAAATTCTTACCTTTTCTTACTATTTACCATAACTATTAATACTCTATTACTAATTTTTAACATATTACTTTTGAAAATAAATGATATTTTTGAAAAATATACTTTGGCCCTAAAGTAAGTTATCTTACTAATTTTCACAGGAAACTCTTTTATTTCTAATACATTATTGGACATATATAGCATCTATAATGCTACAATTTTGTTTTTTATCACCATACTCATAGGTCTGGGGATTACATGCGTAAGATGCAATCTGTGCATATTATATTCTAAGTGAATACTAAAAGAAAATGTATAGGCTTCATAAAGTAAAATACAAAATAAAAATACAGATGATTTTGCTCGAATCCTCTCAGTTGGAAAAGATAAAAATGCTTTCAATATTTGAACAATTTAAAAAGAGCTCTCAATGAACTTTAAAAAGAACACCTTGGAATATTTAGTTGAATACCTTATGAAAATGTGACCTCGAGACTGATAACACTGACTTTGAACACATCATCAATTCTTTCAAGAATGGCCTTAGGGTCTTGATGCATTTTAAGTGTGGTACCAATTTCCAGGATCAAGTCCTTAAATTTGCATGTTTCTAAACTCAGTTTTTTTCACATTTACCCAGGACTGTCAGACTCGAGGGAATTTCTTGCCATAAAGAAATTTAAATTAACAAACTAAGTTATAAATTTTAAGCTAGTGGTGGGGATAGGTGTAAGGAGAGAGATGAAAGTAATACTTATCCTGAATAAGGCACCCGCATATCTCCGTAGAATGGTTCTTTGTTCAAAGGACACATCAGAATATTGTTTGAGGAACAACAGAATTAACCCAAAGGAGTTGGATTTTGTTTTGGAATGCATTGAGTTTTAGCAGTTGAATTTAAATTCTTTACTATACAAAAGACTGCAGAGTAGAATAAAAGAGGGTGTCATTTTAAATATACAATTTAGGATCAAGGTTAGACAAAATCTGTCAATAATCCTGTGGAGTAATACTCAATATCTTTATCTATAAAATTATAATAATAAGAGTAAGAGTGATTATCTCTACCTCAAAGCATACTGTGAGGAAGGTATAAGTTAAACTCTCTTACAAAGTGTCAAGGATATAACATTTGTTAGTTATTTTATTTTACTTTTTATTTTATTTTATTTTATTATTTTATTTTATTTTAAGACAGAGTCTAGCTCTGTCACCCAGGCTGGAGCGCAGTGGCGCAATCTCGGCTCACTACAAGCTCTGCCTCCCGGGTCCACGCCCGTTCTCCTGTCTCAGCCTCCCTGGGAAGCTGAGACCACAGGCACCCGCCACTACGCACGGCTAATTTTTTGCATTTTTAGTAGAGACGGGGTTTCACCTGTGTTAGCCAAGATGGTCTCGATCTGCTGACCTCGTGATCCTCCCGCCTCGGCCTCCCAAAGTGCTGGGATTACACGCGTGAGCCACCGCACCCGGCCAACATTTGTTAGTTATTTTAAATGAGTGATGTAAAATAGACTATGTCTAGAATGATAAGTGTAGAAAATAATTTAAAACTGCTTTTCTCTAACTCATTACTATCCAATAGAATGTGTTTTATATCTGTTCCTATATGACAATCGTTTGTACGTGGCTATCAAGTTCTTGAAACAGGGCTAGTGTGACTGATGAACGAATGTTTTAGTCTTATTTATTTAAAAGTTAAACCTTAATAGTTACATGTGGCTAGACTACTTGATTAGACAGTGCAGATCTATTTAAAAAGTATACATTCCTCATTGTGGGGAGATTCTGGGCAGAAGGATCCAGTACCAAGGATATTGAATATTTCTGACCACCTATCCAGATGGAATGAAAGCAAGTAGAATAGGAAAAACACAGTCTTATAGACAACATTTACAAAACAAAAAGCAATTAGGTGACAATATATCCAAGAGTACCAACACATGATCAAGTAGGGACAAACCACTGACAGGACTACAAGACCTATGTAATATCAAACATACAGCATGAAAATACACAGAAAATAAATTAGCTGCTAGATAGAACCAGTAACTCTAAAATAATCAACTGTTACTTAAAGGAAACCTGGAGGGAAGTTTTTAAAATCTGCTAAAATCACGAAGAATGTTGCCCACTCCAATAGTAGCAGAATGTAGTATGTCCAAAATGATGTCTAAATTGAATGGAGAAGTAAGGCCCCACAAATCCTCAAAACTAGCAAACAAAAGCCATCTTTTAGAGCAATCTGCACACTGCAGAGAAACTGCTGGGAACAGAATCTAAATTGAGTATACCATGCATGGTTTATTTACACAAAACTTTACATACATACGTGTACATACATATGTGTGTGTGTGTTTGCACACTGGAAGTGCATATAGTTCTGCTGCTAAGATTTATACATTACTTTTTATATCAGGAATCTTACAAGTTCACTTATTAAAATTAATAAGTGATATATACACTCTTGTGAATTATATTCAGTTTGTAAAATTAAAGTAACTGATTTCTACAATCAATCCAACTTCAGAATGATATCTTTTAATAAGTTAGGTTTGGTTTTCTGATATGGGAAAGATTTTAATTACAAACTCTAATTCTTTAAAGCATTTTTCAGATTTTCTATTTCTTCATGTGTCAGTTTTGCAAATTGAAACTTTCTGCTATTTTTTCATTTTCTTTAATATTTTTGAATTCATTGACAAAAAGTGGTTAATAATATCTTCTTAGATTATTTTAGTATCTATAAATTTTGTAATGATTGCCTCTTTTACTGTTTTGTTTTAAAATTGTTTTTAAAAATAAGCTTCACCAAGCTTTTAGGTATTATTTTCCATCAGCACATTGAATACATCATTCCCTTGTCCTCTGCCTTTTATGTTTTCCTTTGATAATTCAGCTGTCAGTCTTACTGCTGAAAAATAGATCTGTAAAAGAACTTGGTTGCTCTTTTACATGACTTCTTTTCCCCTTGACTATTTGCATAGTATTTTCTTAGTCTTAGGTTTTGAATTATTTTACTATGAAGTGGATAGGTAGGGTTTTCTTTTGATCATTTTTGGAGCTTGAGTGTACACGTTGACATCTTCTTTCAGTTTTGGTATTTAGCAATTTTGCTGTTTTTTCCAAAAACAAAAACGTAATTTTTTGAGCCTCTTTTTTGATAGATTTTTAAGAGATATGTTTTATTAGTTTTTACTTCCCCCCTCTCAATATACATGTATGATATAACATTATATTATGTATTAGCTGTTCTTCTAATCTCTTTAAGTTATATATGTTGTAATTTTTCTGTCTCCTTGGGATAAACGATTATATATTAGAAACTTTTTGTCTAGGTAAACATATTTTGGAATGAAATTTTGTTTTAATACAGCTCTATGCATTTCATAAGTTTTCTATTATTGTTATTATTACTTGGTCAAATATTTTCCATCTCTGTTTGGAGTTACACATTGAGCCGTATGTAATTTAGTAATAATTTTCTCAATTTCCAATCATAAAATTATTTACTCATAATCTTTCTATTTCTTGTTTTTTTTTCTGATTTATAGCTTAATTATTTTGTGACACTTTATCTGATGCAAACTTCTGGAATTTGGTGAGGTATTCTTCGTGTTTCATAATGTGGGCAATTTTAGTAATTTTTTGTGCACTTGAAAGAGATGCACATTTTTTTCTGTCTCATTATCTTATTTCTTAAAAAATGTGCTAATATGTCCCACATTGATTTGGATTTATCTATTATTCAAATTCTGACTCTTTTGGCTCAAATATTTCTCATTGATGTATTCATTAATGTATTTTAATGTATTCATTTTTTCCTCAGAATGCATTCAGCCACCAAGTTTACTTTTTCAATGTTCCTTTAGTGGCACCGTATTTTCTTTTGCTAATATAAACATAGCAAATACTTTGTCATTCTCTTTCAATAGAATTCAATGATATTGGTTTTATTTCTGGAAGTTAATATTTATTTTTAATTATCCTTATATATGTTCTTCTTTATTCTCTTCATTACTTACTATATCTACAGTTTTCCATCTGAGATGGTTCACATTTTGATTGAGAGTAAACTCTTTAATACTGTATTTTGTGCTGGCATGTTGATGATCAATTTTCTCAGCTTTCACTTTTCTAAACATGTTTTTCAGCTCCTTTTTAGAAAGATATATATATTTTTTCCTGCATATAGAATCCTAAGTTGGCTATTATTTTCCATCAGCACATTAAATATATCATTCCCTTGTCCTCTGCCTTTTATTTTTTCTGTTGAGTAAAATGTTCAGTCTTATTGTTGCTCTTTTAACAAGACTTTTTTCCCCTTTGACTATTTTTATATTTTCTTAGTCTTATGTTTCTAATTACTTTGCCTGAAGTGCATAGTAAGTTTTCTTTTGATGATTTTTAGAGCTTCTTGAATGTATGGGTTGATGTCCTCCTTCAATTTTGATATTTTCCTTTCATTATCTCATCAAATATTGCTTCTACCACGTTCTATTTTTTTCTATCTCCTGGATGTTTATTATACTCTTGTTACACTTCTATTCCATGATTCTGTTATGTTATTTTCTGTATTTTCCATCTCATTGTCTCTTTGTATTTTATTCTGGATATTACTGTTATTTATTATTATTTTGAGACAGGGTCTTGCTCTGTCACCCAGGCTGGAGGGCAGTGGTGTGAACACGGCTCACTGCAGCCTCAACCTCAGGGGCTCAAGTGATCCTCCCACCTCAGCCTCCTCAGTAGCTGGGACCACAGGCATGTGCTACCACTCCCATCTAATTTTTGTATTATTTTTTGTAGAGATGGGAGCTCACTATGTTGCTCGGGCTGGTCTTGAACTCCTAGGCTCAAATGATCCTCCTATCTCAGTCTCCTAAAACAGGTGTAAGCCACTAAACCCAGCCTCTGGTCTGTCTTTGAATCTTAATTTTCTTTTCAGCTATGCCTAATTCTCTGTAAACAATTCTTTATGATACATAGTTTCTGATATTTTCAGTTCTCTTTGTTTCTTTTTGCTGACCTTAAAGTACTTTGATAAAATTATTAATGTAATCTTTTAATTTCTTCAGTGCCTGTATTATACTTATTGTAAAGTGCATGACTGAAATCACTATTATTCATACCTGTGTAGTTTCTTTCCCTACGCTGATTTTTCTCATTGTGTACAGCTACATATTTTAATTTTCTTATGCACTGGAAATTGTAAATAAAAACTTTAGAGACTACTTGAGATTCTCAATGATATTATCTTCCTCTGAACATGATTGAAACTGGCCGCAAGAAATCCCAGATTATCTTAATTCAATAAAAGATTGAGGCAAATTGAAGCTAGGTGTTTTATCTTTGGGACGAATGCTCTGTTTTTGTTTAACCTT
This sequence comes from Colobus angolensis palliatus, assembly GCF_000951035.1. Lineage (NCBI taxonomy): Eukaryota > Metazoa > Chordata > Mammalia > Primates > Cercopithecidae > Colobus > Colobus angolensis. Next base: position 1,265,513 of record NW_012118533.1, read on the forward strand.
ACTCTTAGGATTTAGCACATCAGTGTCTCAGCCAAATCCTATGGGACTAGCAAGGCTTTATCCAATTCTTCCCCTCTACCTACTTTCATGTGCTCTGTTGAAAATTATTATCAGCTCATTAATATATCATCTGCTATGCATAGTCAAATTACTGTTGAAGAAAAGCAGTACCAAATCCTGGGTACACATGTGCATTCCTACTCACATGGATCTATGACTCACAGTTCCTTACTTCCTTGGAAGATGTCCACAGCCTTGACACACATACACATACGTAAACTCACTCAACATATATGTGAAATAAAAAATATTTGATTTGTGTTTAAGGGATGATTACTCCAAACCATTATGCCACTACTTCTACTTTGAAGAACTTGGAACCTCGTCATTTTAAGCACATATTCAATATTGCATTTCTCTATCAATGGCTAGCATCCATTAAGTTTTCCAGTCTTCTCCAAAAAGTATATATTATGGTTAGGCTTTGTGTCCCCACCCAAATCTCATCTTGAATTGTAATCTTCATAATCCCCACATGTCAAGGGTGAGACCAGGTGGAGGTAATTGAATCACGGGACCAGTTCGCCCTTGCTGTTGTCCTCATAGTGAGTGAGTTCTTATGATATCTGATTGTTTCATAGGGGGTTCTTCCCCGTTTGCTCGACACTTCTCCTTCCTGCTTCCTTGTGAGGAATGTGCCTCGTTTCCCCTTTGCCTTCTGAAAAGATTGTAAGTTTCCTGAGGCCTTCCCAATGCAATGTTAAACCGTGAATCAATTAAAACTCTTTCCTTTATAAATGCCAGTCTTGGGCACTTCTTTATAGCAGTATCCAAACGAACTAATACAGTATAATTTAACTTACTTGCACTTTCTCCTCCCTCTCCCATTGCTACTACCTATCTAGGATGTTGGGTCAAGATTATTTAAATGATATATATTAAAATAAATACTTTTTAGATTGACCATAATTTGATGGATTTTGGCTATTTGAATAAAAATAAAAGAGAGCCCACTTTATAATTTCTGTCACACTTTTCAGAAATGCTCTTTTGCAGGTGTTTGGAGTAATGATATATTCTATAATCAGATTTGGTATGCTTTTGATCTTTCTGGGGTTTGTTATATTTTCTGGCCCACTGAGGATACTTCTTGTTGCTTTGCAGAGAAACCGTGGAATTTAAACTATAGTAACTTTTTTTTCCGGAATCTGAAGAGTGACTTCACTTACCATGAACCAGAACGTTCTCAGTGTTTAAGCATTTTTTTTTTTCTCAACATTTGCTTAGAAATGAAGGAAGCTGGAACATTCCAACTGATTCAATCACTGATTTGCATATACAATGTATTTTTGAACAACCATAGGACTGCATTTAAACACAGAGTAATTTTTACACAGTGAATAGAAGAATAAATTATTCTGTACTTGTGAAATATAAATTTGAATTGTCTACATTAATTAAATATGTCCATCTGGAATATTTTGCTTCCCGTTTACCATAATAACATACCTCAACTTTTCCACTCACTCAAGCTATGTGTACATGACTGCTATTTCTACACAAATATTATTTAGTATGTAAGGTTTGATAAATGCTTTAAGTACTCTTTATAACTATCTAAGTTCTAATGAGTCAATATTGAGATTTACAAATGCTACTGGCAAAAAGCATAGAATTATTGATGTTACAAAGTATGACGTATTTTTTGCACATGTAGTACAAAAATGAAATCTTATACGTTTTCTGTAAAATTTTGATCATTTTAGTTTTGATAGTTTTATCTACTATACACAACTTGAGTTATCTCATAATTTCATCTTAATAGAATAAGAGTGCCAGCGAACAATTAAAAGTAAGACTCTCAGAGTCCCAAATTTACTGTGACAATACAGTGTATTATTGATGTACATACATATGTAAAAGCAATTTGATCACTCAATTTGAGTATTGCTACAGAAACAAAATGATAAATATATATTATATAATGCATTGGCTGTGACTTATTATTTCAAGCTTGTCATTTCATAGAAGACATTCAATATGAAGGTTTTAGTTATTTTGCAGGGAAATAAGGCACTTAACTGCTCAACTTAAAACTATTGCCTGCATTTCAGAAGCTAATTACACATTTGGGTCTTTGATATTGTTTTTTAAATAAGTGATCATAACCAAACATTTTTTAAAACATTTTATCAAATAGATGTTATTATATGTTATATGTGTAATGTGTATTTTGTATTTGATTTCCTTCCCTCCTTCCTTCCTTCCTTCCTTCCTTCCTTCCTTCCTTCCTTCCTTCCTTCCTTCCTTCCTTCCTTCCTCTCTTTCTTTTTCTTTTTTCGTTT
>NW_012118533.1:1267907-1273421 GCF_000951035.1 Colobus angolensis palliatus
TTCCTTCCTTCCTTCCTTCCTTCCTTCCTTCCTTCCTTCCTTCCTTCCTTCCTTCCTTCCTTCCTCTCTTTCTTTTTCTTTTTTCGTTTTTTGTCTTGCTCTGTCACCCAGGCTGGGGTGCAGTGGCCAGATCTCAGCTCACTGCAGCCATCACCTGATGGGTCCAAGTGGTTCTCTTGTATCAGCCTCTGGAGTAGCTTGGATTACATAATGGCCTCCGCCACAAAGCCCAGCTAATTTTTTTACATTTTTAGTAGAAACGGTGGTTAACAATGTTAGCCAGGCTGGTCTTGAACTCCTGACCTCAAGTGATCCATCTGCCTCAGCCTCCCAAAGCGCTGGGATTACAGACGCGAGCCACCGCGTCTAGCCATTTTTTGTGTTTGACTTATAAATATGCTTTTGTAATTATTTTCCAAAAATACAGAATTATTTTGGTACTGTATTTTTAGAGATGAGCATTTAAGAAGGTTGTATCAAGTTACTTAACTTGAATAGACAAACATGTATGTATGAGGTATCAGTGTCATTATTTTGTCTTTCCTGATGGCATATTTTTATGGAAAGACACTTTAATATACCTTATTAATTAAAATATGTTAAACATCTGTAAAAGTTGTCTAATACAGTAGCAATTTTTGTTATACTTCATTTAAAAAAATTAAAACTATTCTTTACTATATAAAATCAACATGACTAAATTGCTATTAAATCTTCTAGGCTATAAAAATGGAGGAACTGATATATATTTATATTAGTGCAGCATATGATATATTATTATTATTCTTAAATAGTTTTAAATATATTTTCTCAGAGAATGAAGGCAAGTATAGCCATGATCTCTGTAACCCACTACCAAGCTGGAGAGTGACTCAGAATACAGATTTGTTAGACTTTTATTCACAAGTTGGTAGACTTGACAATACCACCGCTGACTGCAATGTGACAGGCTGACCTTAAAAAATTAATTGGAAGTTACACCACATTAAATATGTGTCAATTGCTTTAATAGGTATTGTGAGACAGAGAAGCATCTATTAGTCCTCCAGCCCTAATGATTCTGTGTGGATCAGTTAATGAGATGTAAACCTAGCAGCCAATTCAGGGAAGCAAAAATGATAGTGTGGATGGCAAGAAGAAACTTTATTTTTCCTTATCTTATTCAGCTTTCCAACTAGGTATTCTAAATACAGACTATTTCTCCAAAGGTATTTTATAATTGAGCTAGAAATAGGTCTTCTAATTTCCAGTAAATAGTTACTAATTTTACTAATGTTATACATTTTCACCTTTATTGTCTTGTTTCATAATTCCATGCTGAATGGTGTTTTAAAAACCAATGGTTGGTTCAGTGCCTACTCTATTTAAATGTAAGCTACTAGAGGCTAAGAAATGTCAGAAATGTCAGACTGCTTTGTCTCCTTTTTATTGTCATTATTGTAAAAGAGCTGAACTGGAGAATTTAGGGGAAAATAATCTACATGTGCTTTTCAGAAAATGAAAGCACGGGTATTATCTGGACTTTAAATTGAGGACAATTGTTACCACAAACCTCTTATACTTCTTACTATACCTCCTACAATTATCTATTTAAATAGACGCTATTTGGTGGCTGACATTTTATATAACATTCAAAACAATCCTTGAAATATCATTGTAACAACCAGTGCCAGATGTTCTATGTGTTTTTTGGGGCATGTAAGAATCTCATTGAGCTCATTAAACTCGTGGCCAAAATGCTCATTTTCTACCATGAATGCTATTCATCTTGCCAGGCCATTTAATCTCAACAATCATTTCAACAGGTACAGAGTTGTAGTTATAGCTCACTTTATTCAACTGTAATTGCTCCTCTGTGATTGGAACTTATTCCTGAAATAAGTTTGATATTTGAATAGACATGGGCAGCTAAATGTAGGATATTTGCATTTGCTTCATTAAAACCAAAGTATTCAATTCAAATGTTACTGTACTTTTGTTATTTTTCTTCTTCACATGTCCACGCGGGAGAATTTGGACTCTAACTTTTGTTATCAAGTACATTCTGGGATTTAAAAACCATGGACCATTTCAAAAATCTTTCCTCGTGCAGCAAATGCTTAAATTTAAAATATATAATTTGTTTTTGATTCAGAGTAGTACATATATGCATAAGATGAAAATACACTCAAATGCATCAGCTTTACCTGTATGTTTTAGGTAATTATAAGAAATGCAAAACCATCCATATGATATCACAGACTGAGAGAAGGAGGGACACACAAAAGCTTTTCTGTTTTAAATCACGGATTTCATTAGCTTTATGGCATTTTGAGACTAGTGAGAACAAAGACATTTTGAATTCAGTGGTGTCTGAAGTATATTATATGTGGATGCATAATACTGGGAATTCTGGTTGATTAGCAGAGCATGCCAGTTCCAAACAGAAACTTGGGTGCACCTTTTATTGTGCATGACAGGTTCATGTGTATTTATTTGGATTTTTTTTTTTAACTTTCAGAAATTTGGACTCAAGTAAAAACATGGTCAGTAACTACATTTTATAAGGTGGCTAGTTTGACTGTAGGCAGCAGAATACGCAGGCTCAATTCTCTTGATTGGAAAGGATCTGTCAACATTATAAAAATATAATCAGCAGGCAAACAAGATATTAATCTAGAATGGATAGAGATTTTGAAGTAATATTAAAAAAATTGTTTTGAGCCAGAAATAAATTGGTGTGTGGTATGTGGAATCTGTGTGTATCTGCAATACTGTGCTCCAGATGTTACACTGGCGATTCCACACCCTTAACTAGTTTGGATAGAAGAGAAAAAAAAGAAAGACAATACTGAGGCAAACAACAGTTGTCTTTAGGATAATCACAATCAAAGTCACTATCATCTCTTTCTGAAAATCAGACTTAAGTCCTTATGAATATATAGGAGACCATTCTATTTAATACAACCTGTTAAGATGCTGGTGTTTCCTTTACCTTTTTAATTGAGAAGGATTCACCCTTATGAGAAATACAGAAAGAGTACTTTGGTGAAGGCAATCACCGCTCTGAGGCACTAACTTTCTCCTGAAATAAGCAAACATTTGAATTCTTTCCATGTCATGTGTCTACTTTTCTCTTTTTATGGCAGTTGCTTTTTAAAAGGGTTTCTTTCTAACTGCTGTTTTTCTTCTTTTATATCCTGAAGGAAAATAGAAAACAAGCTTGTATTTTTCTTTCAGCTTGGAAAGAGAAAAAATATTCCCCCCAAACAAAAAATTGACAGTCAAGAGGTCCAGAGAAGATCAGTAAGCCAGAACTGTGAAAGACACAAATAAAACTTTTTTTTTTTTTGGCCCAAGGGATGTAGGCAGATAGATACAGTACACACTATGTGCTCAATTTTATTTTCCTGGGGGTGACATTTCTTAAGGTGATGGACAGGATTGTTTTGTTGTTGTTGTTGCTTTCATCAGTTCTGTTATTATCAGTTAGTTATATTCATGTGACTTCTCCAGTATGTTTAGGCCTCATTATGGAAAGAGCAATAATGATATGATTATCTGAGGAACAAAATAAAGAGGACATTTCAAGGACTACTTGATAAATTGTCACTGACCTGCATAAAGATTGATTCAGATTGAAATGTTTTGCAAAATAAGGTCAAATAGAGATACTGATACATAGTTGACCAGTATTTATTTGGAATTTATTTGAAACAAACACACAAACAAAAACCTATAAATGACAAAGGAATTTGAGGATAACTTTAATGATGTGATGATTCTTCCAGTTACTTGAGATACAATTAACTTATATGTGAAAGTTAAACAAATAGTAACTGTACTCCTCTCCTTTATGTTTATTTACATTTTTTAAGTTATACACAATGACTAAAAGAAAATAAGTCCTGATGCTCCTGTCAAAAATAAGAAATTGAGCATTCTTATCCAAGGTATTTGGTTTCTATTATGATAATAGAGAGCAATTCTCTTAGAAGACAAACTTCTGGGGCAGGCACCGTGGCTCATGTCTGTAATCCCAGCACTTTGAGAGGCCGAGGTGGGCGGATCATGACGTCAGGAGTTCGAGACTAGCCTGCCCAACATGGTGAAATCCCATGTCTACTAAAAAAATACAAAGATTAGTCGGGCGTGGTGGCGCGCATCTGTAATCCCAGTTACTCGGGAGACTGAGGCAGGAGAAACGCTTGAACTGGGGAGATGGAGGTTGCAGTGAGTGGAGATCATGCCACTGCATTCCAACCTGGGCGACAGAGCTAGACTCTGTCTCAAAAAAAAAAAAAAAAAAAGACAAACTTCTTTAGTACAACAATCATTCATTCACGTAGTCATTCAAAAAAACAGGATGTTTGTCAAGCACCAGAAATATAATGAAAAAAATCAATATAGCCTTTGTCTTCTAGTAGTTTACAGTCTAATCAGGAGAAATCTATTTATCCATAATAAAATGTAAAAATCTTTTTAAAAATTCAATGTACCCTGGAAATATAGACGTTGTGGTTGTCTTTGTTTCCTCATTATGACTCCTGGAATGAAGAAAGCAGCAAATAAACATTAGTTGGTTTATATTAAAGGTGAAAGAAAAAAAGGCCCTGGCTATTGCTAACTGCTTTCCGTTTCTCATCATCACTCACTTTACCAATATTATTTTTACAGTATTTTCTGAAATATCTTGGTGGGAGGCATTCTCAGTAGAAAATGATGGCACAGATATTTCTATGACTGAAAATAGTGGATGGAGAAAAAAATGTTAATGAGGTTATATACTGAACAATCAAAATTAAAGAGTGAATGTTTGCTTTTGGAGAGAAATATTCATGTTAACAAGAAATGAACAATTTATTTTTAAAAATTACTGCAGATGAATGTATACTTTAAAAATATAACATCATTTATACAATTTCTATACATGTTATTTGAATCCACATCCATGTAACTGTCGACTTATTTGGTAATATGTCACTGAATTGCAAAATCCTGAATAAATTCTAATACAGATTTTATTCAAAAAAAAATGAAGAAAATGTAGACTTGTTTTTTAATGAGCTACAGTAATATTTTGATATAAGAGAATCAAAGCCAAGTTTATAGTCTTTTCACCACTAGCATCTTGACATAGCATCTGCAGTTGATACTTGCATATGTATGCATAAATATCTTTGTAAAAGTTTTTATAAATTATTAAGTCTTTATGCTTACAAATCATCTCTAAATGACATGTAAAAAATAAAATGCAAGGACCAGTTTCTCCCTTCAACAACAACTAGGAGAACTAATAACTGATAGGTTTTTGAAAAGACTATAAAACAAGAGTAGGAATAAAAAGTCATATTTTATAAAGCAAAACAACTAATTTTTTCTCATAATAAAACCTGCAACATATGAAAAATAAACTGGAGAAGAAAACTCAAATCATTGCTATAACAACAGGTAAATACTGAAATATTTTGGAGTATTTTACCTTCCAAAATCTATTATTTTGGATTTATGTGTTTTTACTTTATTTATTTATTT
>NW_012118533.1:1273826-1277181 GCF_000951035.1 Colobus angolensis palliatus
AAGTGCTGGGATTACAGGCTTGAGCCACCGCGCCCGGCCGTTTTTACTTTATTTTTATTTGCATACAGATTTCTTTACCCCATTTTATCTGCTTACCTTACAGCAGTTTCCTATGTCACTAAATATTTTTGCAAAATAGTTTAATAGATGCATAAAATTTCATCTAAAATAAATCATAGTTTACTAACATTTGGCTCATTATCCGGTGTTTCAATAATTTGATTAGTAGAACACATCACCTGCCCTTCATACATCTGCTGAATCCATATCATCTGTATCTGTATTGTGGTACTTATATTGTGTAAAATGTAGACTTCACAGTTTCTGTTAATATAAACCAGGGATTTTCTACTGAGAGTAGAAGTGGAGAGAAAGCAAAAATACAAGAGAGGCAGCAAGGGATGAACAGGTGAGGCACAGAGGACTTTTAGGGCAGTGAAAATATTCTAAGTGATGTAATAGCAGATAGTTGCCATTATACTTTGTTTAAACACATAGAACGTATAACATCAGTAGTGACCCCCAGTGCAAATTATGTACTTTGGTTATGCTGTATGATTGTGGTAGGTTCATCAGTTGTAACAAATGTGCCATTTTGGTGGGGGATGTTGATAATGGGCGAAGCAATACCTGTGTGGGGGCCTGAGGTCTATCGAATATTGCTGTACCTTCCTCACAACTTCTGCAAACGTAACACTAATCTAAAAAATAGTCTTAAAAATCAGAAAACTTAGACATAAGAACGATAAAGCTGTCATTGAAGTAGCATCATGTTATATCACAAAGATTGATGTAGTGGCAGAAAAGAGTTTAATGAGAATACTATTATAGTTGTACACCTACTTAAATGCTAGGTATTTTACATAGATCAACTCCTTTAATGTTCTCAACAATCCATGATCCAAATACCAGTTATCCACCTTTTGTGGCTGAATACACTAAAACTCACAGAGTCTTGGAACCCAGGCTATCAGACTCCAAAGTTTGCATGGTTGACTACTAGTGCTTCTAACAAGATACCTGAGTATGCCTGGGTTCAAGGAAGAACAGAAACAAATACAAGAGTCAGTGGTTCCTGCCCAGGTTTCCATTTTGGCTGCTGGTTTATATTGACATCAAAAATCCCTGGATGGAAGTAATTTTGAAAGGTCACTTAATCTATTCACCCTGCCTTAAACTTTTCTGACAGATGAGTAGCTACCTTAATTCTCTACCCCTTCAAAGGAAAGTACAGCTTCCTTCTGTCCCTTATTTGTGGATTTAACAAACCCTAGTGCAGGAAATCTCATCTTTTTTATAGCATAAATCCCACTCAATGCTATTTAAGCTTGTTGCCTTTTGCTTAGCTTCTTGAGAAAATGCAGTAATGTCTAAATAACAGAATTTCCTAGACTTCAAGACAGATACTAAAAATGTATTTTCTTCAAACTATATAATTCATTTGCCTTTAACTTTTACTTTAAACAACATAGTTGTCTTTTAGTTTTCTTTTTGGCATTAGAGTTCTTTTCTTTCTTGTTTTTATTTTTTTAATGGAGTCAAATTAGGGTGTTCTAGGCAGTTTGACCTTGAGTTTGCTGGCTTTTCTAGTAGATTTTTGTTTAAATCCCTTTAAACAAATTTTTATAGCTGCCCTGTGATCTTCATCAATAATGTCAAAACACTGTGAGTAACTCCTTGTATTTTTAAAATGTATTCTCTTCCAATCACTTGCTTTATTTTAATGACTTAATCAGATGTGTATAAAGATAGCAACACTTGGTGGGTAAAAAATCCACCAATGCAAATGCCCTTCTGACTGAATATTGATTCACTGATGATGTATTTCAAGAGCCTGCTTACTTTCCCTTTTTTATTTCCAGCCTATCTCTAGTCCCATTTAATTCATATTGTGCAGCTAATAGAGTTTCATCTTTATTCAATGTTTCCATCTTAAATTTAAATGGGATTAATGCAGTGAAAAGTTCTTTTTAAATGATTAGGTTAATAATCTGGAAATTATGGCTTCCCAAATAAAGCATTCCCAAAGCTCCTATCTGAATATTTACTTCATTTTTTTAGGACTGCTCTTTGCCTGTCCTCAAATTTCCAAATCATTAATATAATGTTCATATGATTAATAATTCTAAATATAATTTATCTTCTTTGTGCATTACTTTGAAAACAGTAGAAATCATCTTCTCAATTGATTCAACAGCTGTAGATCTTTCTAGAGGTCACATTGCAAGTTGGCATTTGTCATCAATCATGGCTTTAATTAAAATTTAGATTATAGCTGAGTAAACCTTCTCCTCTGCTGTTAATTTCTTAAACATTTTTATCCTTGTCTTTTTTATTTTAAAATATAACAAAATAATAATATTTATTGTATATTTTAATTTTATATTTTCTGTATTGCTTAGTATTGACTTTTACAAAAAAACAAGTATAAGCATTAAAATCTAAATAATGCTTTCCATATAGTCAGAAGTTACCTTATTTGTATATGTGCAATCTCTATTACTGTAAAACACTGTTTATATTGCTTCTTAATTTTGTATCCAAAACAAGCTACCACTGCTTTTCTTATTACTTGTGTTTCTTGTAAAGCAAATAAACAGAACCCAAACTTCTATTTACTTATTAAAAAATACAAATAATATGTGCTATGTAGATGTGTGAAAAGCAACATGATCTTAAAAATATTCGCGGTACTAGAAAGGATCCAATGGAAAACAAAGGTAGTATTTTTAGGATAGTAGGCCCATTTTTTCATACAGTCATATATGCAAACCCCCTGTGAAATCTGAAAATGTGTACTATAAATTCATGCCTTCCCAGAAATCTAGACAATCTGTGTCATAAACTGAGCTGTTTAAGAGATCATCATATATCTCCAGAAATTGGGAATAATCAAAAATTGGTCTTAAAATATATGTTTAGACTACAGTAATTCTGTAAGTGTATGAATATTAATATCATATGTTGTTAAATGTTTAACAAGTAGTAAACTAATTTGAGTCTATTCGAAAGAAGACTATATTTGTTACTAATTGAGATGTGTATAATAAAAAAAAATTTAAATATTTTATGAAGTTGAAATCCATGTTGCCGAAGTCAGTGTCAATCTTAAATTACATGAAACTACATTTTTGAAATGATGTCTGTCTAGAACATGTTATCTATTTATTTATTTATTTTAAGACACAGTCTCGCTCTGTCACCCAGGCTGGAGTGTAGTGGTGCCATCTCAGCTCACTGCAACCTCCACCTTGCAGGCTCAAGGTATTCTCCTGCATCAACCTCCCGAGTAGCTGGGATTGCAGGCACCCACCACCATCCCTGGCTAATTTTTGTATTTTTTTTCTTTTTTTTT
>NW_012118533.1:1277434-1309343 GCF_000951035.1 Colobus angolensis palliatus
GCCCGGCCCCAATTTTTGTGTTTTTAATCGAGAAGGTGTTTCACCATGCTGGCTAGGCTGGTCTCCAACCCTTGACCTCAAGTGATGTGCCTGCCTAGGCCTTCCAAAGTGCTGGGATTACAGGCATACTGTGCCCAGCCTAGAACATGTTTTTAAAAAATTATAGTTACACGTTCTAAAGTAACTCTGTACTCAAATAAATCAAATACTTACATATAACTGTGTAGGAATTCTAAAGAAAATTAAGACCAACAGCTCTATCAAGCAGCACATCAAAATATATGTGAAATATATGAAATTCCACCTTATATCACAATTTCAAACTTTTGTTGCACCTCTAGATCAGCAATAGGTAGTTTTATTTTATTTTTCCGTTCATTGAGAGTTTACCCAGATTATAAATCCTACTAATAGAAAGCAAGTAAATATAAAGAATGATAAATACTAAAATGTTATCAAAGTTTGTTTATATCCCAATAATAAATCATTTTGGGACATCTTTGGATTTAAATCAGTAGATATTACACACACACACACACATATATATAAAATTAGTGCATAACGTTTAGTCTGTTAAAATAATTGGATTAAGATTATTGGAATCCATTAATTGTTAATTCCTTTTGCCTGCCGATGATTACCTTAAAAGCATTCAAAATGCTTTTTTGAATAGCCAGGAAAAACTCAACAGAATTTTTATCTGGTTTTATAAGATTGAACTTGTATAGTTTTGTATAAGAAAATCCTATAAGAATTTCCATTACCTATACTACACTATATACACAAGAAGAACTTTATATTTCCAAGTATTTTTATTATTCTTACCAATTTTAGTGTCCCATATTTTATATACACAGTTTTCATATCTACCTCATTATCTTTAAATTATTAAATAAGTTTGTTTGTCTTTTTAAGATTTACTGAGTGAAAATTTAGTATGTTTAAACTATCTTTAGGTCAGATTTTTTAGTATTGCCTAATGATATTAGAAGATTCATTGGAAATTAGATGCCTTTTGGAGTCACAGCAGTACGCAAAGTGTAGAAGATAAAACGTTTAAATAATAGGCCTACTGACTCATACATTAAAAATTATACAATGGGAAAGGGTTTTACCACAAGAAGTCAGTGTTGATGTATGAGTTCATTGGAAAAGTCCACCAAATGGAAGATCAACAAGGTCCATTTACAAATTAGGTTTTTCAATTCAATCTTATGAGTCCAAGCTAGTGCCATATCAAGAAGTGGTTCACACAAGGGGAAAAATGTGATTATGATACTTCTCATTGAATCAAAATAACACAAATATTATATTCATATCATTTCACCTTTCCACAATCCAGTGACATGCACAGGGAAAAGTAATTCTCACATGTATTTATTACATGAAAAATAGATTTTAAAATGTAGGATTTATACCAAAAGGAAAATAAAATTGTGGACTGTTTTCAACCATTGCAAAAGTGCTGCTCTTTTGAATTTTAAAAATGAATCATTAAAAACAGAAAAGATGCTTCCGGGGCAACATGACAAAACCTCATCTCTACAAAAAATACAAAAAAAAAAAAAGTACCAGATGTGATGGTGCATGCCTATAATCCCAACTACTCAGGAGGTGGGAGAATCACCTAAGCCCAGGAGTTCAAGGCTGCAGTGAGCCGTGATCAGGCCACCGCACTCCAGCCCAGGTGACAGAGTAAGACCCTGTCTCCCCACCCCCCAAAAAAATCTAACCTAATTTCTAATAAAAGTGTAAACAGGAGGACAGAATAAGAAGTTTTCTAAGGATTGTGCTGCATTTGCAATTTATAAAGGAAAGTAACTCATGTTATTCTGGAGTTTTGCCTTACTTTGCAACTAATAACAGATTTGGAAACTACATCTAGCCAAATCAACTTTTAAGCTAGTTATTGAAAATTTGAATTCTGCTTATAATGGACCTACAGAACATATTTTAGAAGTATCTTGGTTTTACAACTGAACTAAATTCAAATTTTCTTGGAAGTTCAGCATCTCAATACCATATATTCACCATTTGTCCTATAACTTGATATTTAAACTGAACACATATTTCTGTTTCCATGAATATAAAATAAATATAAAACAACAAGAGGCTTTCAGTGGAATGTAAATCAATACTTTGGCAAAAATGTAACCTGTTAACTTTTCTCTATTCCTATCCAAACCCCAGGCTAATAGCACTTCAGTATTTCAAACATTAAGTAAATCTATAACAAAACTCTACATTTGAAAGCAAACATATGTCTGGTTTTGATTTGTTATTCCCACATAAGTGCAGAACATAAACTACTTCCCACTGACATGGCTTTACCGCAAGCATACTTTCTCTAGTTTGTGGGCATAAAATATGAAACAGGCTCTTTTCATGAAGGAGGAAATCTAGCTTTGAAACAAAAAAAGACACCGTGGCTTGGAACTTTCACCCTTTTTGTCCCAAAATTGCCCGGTGATGAAAGCACATTTAAACATTACTCCTATTAATCATATTTTATTCGATTATATTATAAACTAGATTCATTGTGCAAATGCAGGGAGCTTCAAGATTATTAAGCTTTATTTAACATGTCCCATCCTACATAATTTCTTTGAATATGTAAGATTTCCTAATAAATATTGAGATAATTATTTTGCCTATTTTAAAACTCAGTTAACTTTCTAAATCCAATTAAATTTCTAACCCATCAATCCCCGTGGCATGTATTAATAATAGTATTTCTCTTTTTTTAATTTAATATGTCTATGTAGTAGTTTTGTACACACAGTAAAAAACTTAGAGTCAATACCCACTAAATTACCATGTTCTGATGGTGTTGTTTTCCTGATAGGCTATGCTACATCGGTAGGTATGTTACCATGGTGTTCTGATTAAGAAATAGCAATGAACTGGAAGGAAATCTACAAATGTACAGAAAACTCAGAGCAAGCATTTTATTCATATATATCCAAGTCTGTGGAAAATGTTACAACCTACTATTTTGAGGATTACAACCTACTATTTTAAGGAAGCATCTAACTTTTGCACAGAGATGAACTTGCCCACATAATATTGCTTGTATAGTCATCAAATAGTATAGTCGACATATTTACTTCATTATAAAAAAAACTTGAGATATTCTAATTGAGCAAATGAGGAGGACATATAGGGAGCATCCATTATGCATAACAGATTGAGTCAGTCAGATGTATTGTGTCTGCGTATTTTATATCAATATTCTGCAAGGACAGAGAAATATTAATACTAAGTATTTTCTTGTACAAGTTATTTAATTTCATCCAAGTACTTGTAGGACATACAGGAAAACCCCTTCTATGGCTGACTTCAGAGGCTTTGGATAGCAGATTTTTTTTTTTTTTTATGGTCGTAATAGAAATTTCCACTTGAGTATAATATTTAGGAGAGAAAACATAATTTTCTATAAAGAATAACTTTAATTTTAAAACTTCCTCTAGAAAAAAGCAATACAAAGGAGAAAGACATGGAATAAAATCCTACAATCATGTGAATATCGGACTCTTAGAAATACTGTTTATAGCAAATTATGATATATGTATTGCTACTTTCTTCCTGTGAATTATACTGAATACAGTATTTTTATTTCTTGTGCCCCAGCATATCAACATAAAGATAAGCATTAAGTGAATCTTGGTGATACTATATCTACTATTATATATTTTCCAGAGCCCTGCTTTATTCTCAAAACTCTTCTCTAGAGGAGATAAAGAGGTCAACACCAGTATCTAGTTAGACCTCGTTAGACCTCACATCAGCACACTGATTGGGGTCCGGTCTCTGAAGCACTGAGACATTGTTTGCTTGATTGGCAAAGGAGAGCTGTCTCACCATGTTCATGCTTGCTGTTCATTTTATTTTTCAATTTTATATGATTAAGCTCCATTATGAGGAGTTTTTAGGTCACACACTGTTAAATGTTATTCCAACTGATGGTCACTTTGATCAGCTTGTCTCACAACTTTTCTTTGAAAATTCTGTGTTTCCTTTCAAAAGCTTTCTCAGTAAAAATGGTTTTAAATTAAGTAATCAAAGAAAAAATAATGCACAGGGGCCAATTAATACACTCACTGACAGGGCTTCTACTCCCTCTTTTTTCTTTCATCCTGACTCATGCAGTTAATTTAGAGGACATGGATTTCTTATATGACTAAGAATAGAGAGAGAGAGAGAGTAAGAGAAAGAGAGAGATGCACTAATCTCAGACCACCCTTGCATTGGCCTCAGAAATTATCTTCATCATGATTCAATGGAATGAGAAAAATCGTATCACATGTTATATTGTTACTATTGCTGAAATGTATGAACACTATTTTGTAATCTGTTGATTGGTGCATTTGCCATAGACTTAGCAATGAATAAGATGTGCATTTGCCATAGACTTAGCAATGAATAAAATGCATGGGAACCACAAAACAGATTACATGTTTAGATTCATGATAAATGCATTTTGAAAATATACTTAGAGGAGAGAAAAAATTTCTTAAGTTAGATATATAAATGTGTGTCACATATTATAGGCTTATATTTTTGATATTTTTTATTTTTTAAAAATTTCATTTAAAATGTAAGTGTATAATAAGCGTAATTAATAGGCCGCTAATGTTATACTAGACAGAAATTACTTTTAGACTTACCATTAATCATATTAAAAATTATAATTTTACTGACAATTTTTATTATTATTCAGATATATTTCATTTTCCCCTGTTTTCAGCAAAAAAAAAAAAAAAAAAAAATCCCTGCTATTATTTATTTCCCTTAAAGGTATGTGCGTCTTCAAAGTATAAATACATGCATTCTTCTTTTTACTCACTTCCAATATGTCACTGTTGCTATACTTTAAATAATAATTCAAGTTATCAAACACCCCAAGAGAATGATATTTTCAGTAAGTTTAAGATATATTCTCACATAAAACATACTTGTAATTAATTCCACACCTGCATAGCTGAAAAGCATTTTATAATACCAGAGTCTCCAGGGGATTTCAGGTCTAGAGATTATAGTGCTGCAATTAAAGCAAGGTTTGTAGTGGCATTGTCATTATCTGAACAGAACTCCATCTCCTGAGATTGACAGAACATGTTTAATTCTAGACACTTAAGGGACATTTGCATTAATAAAAGGGAAACCATACAGTGGGGCACATAACTTGCAAAGAGATTAAAGAATGTATAATGTCAGAGAAGCTCAGGGAACTTCCTTATTACAAGAAAAGAAGGTGGGAGACTCTTATATAGAGCTTTCAAATGACTGTGCAGTGTTAAGCTGGCATGTGAGAAAAGAAATTAACTGATGGGACTGACAGCATGGAGCTGCCAGGAAACTAACCATGCTATTTCCTGATCCTAGTACTACTCATCAATGTCAAATTATAAATTATAACATCCTAAGTGAGACAAGAAGATTACAAAATATGAAAATGAAGATATTGGGAAAAAATTCTCAATTAACACTTGATTTTGATCCTATCTCTATAAGGAAAAAAAAGTAATGTCTTTCTAAATTCATGGGTTGCAGAAATAGGCTTTTTATTATTGTAACTACAGTATTATTACATACCTCATCAAGTGATTGCAATTGGGAAACATTGTTGCTCAACTGGGTAAAAGAATGTGCTGGTTAATATTGAGTGTCAACTTCTTTGGATTGAAAGATGCAATATATTGTTTCTGGGTGTGTCTGTGAGGCTGTCGTCAAAGGAGATTAACATTTAAGTCAGTGAGCTGGGAGAGGCACAACAACCCTCTAGCTGGGTGGACACTTTATTTGTCCATTCGCATGGTGCTAATAAAGACATACCTGAGACTGGGTTATTTATAAAGGAAAGAGGTTTGGCCAGGTGAAATGGCTCACGTCTGTAATCCCAGCACTTTGGGAGGCCGAGGCAGGTGGATCACCTGAGGTCCGGAGTTTGAGACCAGCCTGACCAACATGGTGAAACCCCACCTCTAGTAAAAATACAAAAGTTAGCTGGGCATGGTGGCACATGCCTGTAATCCCAGCTACTCGGGAGGCTGAGGCAGGAGAATAACTTGAACTTGGGAGGCAGAGGTTGAGTGAACCGAGATCGTGCCACCGCACTCCAGCCCGGCCAACAAGAGTAAAACTGCGTCTCAAATACATACATACATAAATAAATAAATAAATAAATAAAAAGAAAAATAAAAAGGAAAGCGGTTTAATGGATTCACAGTTTCACATGGCTGGGATGGCCTCACAATCATGGTGGAAGAGAAAGGAAGAGCAAAGGGACGTCTGACATGGTGACAGGCAAGAGGACATGTGCAGGGGAACTCCTCTTTATAAAACCATCAGATTTCATGAGACTTATTCACTATCATGAGAACAGCAGGGGAAAAACCCACCCCCATGATTCAATTGCCTCCCACTGGGTCCCTCCCATGACATGTGGAAATTATGGGAGCTATAATTCAAGATGAGATTTAGGTTGGGACACAGCCAAACCATATCAGACTCCATCTACTCAGCTGCCACTGTGGCTAGAATAAAGCAGGCAGGAGAAAGTGGAAGAGCAGACTTGCTGAGTCTTCCAGTATTCATCTTTCTCCTGTGCTGGGTGCTTCCTGCTCTCTAACATCAGACTCCAAGTTCTACAGCTTTTGGACTCTTGGACTTACACCAGTGGTTTACCAGGAGTTCTCGGGCCTTTGGCCACAGACCCAAGGCTGCACTGTCAGCTTCCCAACTGTTGAGGTGTGCAGACTCGAACTGATCCACCACTGGCTTCTTTGCTCCTCAACTTACAGATGGCCTATTTTGGAACTCTACCTTGTGATCGTGTTAGTCAACTCTCCTTAATAAACTCCCTTTTATACATACATATATCCTATTAGTTCTGTCCCTCAGGAGAACCCTAACTAATACAGTAGTGCCTTGTAATATTTGTTAAAGAAACTAAAACTAAATCAACTTAATAAAAGCAAATGATTTTGTAACACTTTGTAATGTTCTCACTATAGATAATTACTTTGGGCCTCCTATAGTTGTCAAGTTGTCTCTATTTATTCTTACTAAGAAGCTGAGGCTTTTGAATATTAAATGTCTTCTCTAAGGTTACTAGTACATTGTGAAAATAAGTATCAAATATAAGTCTTCCCAATTCTAGCTCAATACTCTTTCCTTTATATTATCCTGCAACCTGAATAGACTCTTAAATTAGGTTGTAAGTGTCTAAAGCCAGACACATTTGATAACCTTTATGTTTTTAAGGCAATACTCATGTGCAACTGACCGAAAAAGTTCACTCTATTATGTTCAATTTTTTGTGGCTTCCAGCATTTATTCCTTATGTTAAATGACAATATGCTTTATAAAATAAAGGCATGCCATCAAAATCAGACTCTAATGAGATAAGTTGAAAGTCAATTATGAGACTTTTGGTTTAATATAGACTAGCACCTAAATGAAACTCTCATTATTCGCTAATAGAAATGTGAATACTAGGGAAAAAAAGATAAATGTTCACAGCAGCAAAAGAAAACTAAGTATAAGAGACAAGCAATTGTCAGAATCTTGGAGAAAATGGAATTTCAGATTCTTTTGTTTGATAAAAATAATTAGTGTCAGAGGATCTGCTGCCACAGTTTATGTAGGAAGCCAAAAAAATATGTTGTTTCAACCCTAATAATGAAATCTTGGTAGTCTACAAAATTTATAGCTAGAGTATTCATATTAATATTATAAAAGCTAGATTTCAGAGTATAAATTCATACTAGTGATAATAAAGAATATTTCATAATGACAAAGGAGTCAATTCACCTAGAAAACATTCCAATTCTAAATGTATATGCACCTAGCAACAGAACTTCGAAATACATTAGGAAAACTCTGATAAAACTGAAAGGAAACATAGGATAACCAAAATGAGGAATTGGCCAACATTATCTGCCCACTAAATCAAATGAATTTTTTGTAGAAAACGGCAGCCAACAACAATCAAACACATATTCTTTCAAAATGCACGCAAAACACTAATCTATATATACTATATTTAGGGCCACAAAACAAACTCAATAAAATTAAAATAATAAAATATCATTCAAACATTTTACAGATTGTAACAGAATTGAACTAGAAGTCAATAACAAAAAGATATCAGGAAAATTCCTAATTACTGGAAAATTAAACAAATTAATTATAAATACTTAATAGTTCAATTCATAAATCTCAAAAAAGTTTTTATAATATTTTGAATTGCATTTAAAAAGAAAAAAATTTCAAAATTTGTGGGAAGCTGCTTAAGCTGCTGAGATGAAAATTTACAGCATTAAATGGTATAAGAAGAGGAGAAAGTTCTCAAGTCAGTAATATAAACCTCTACCTGAAAACTTAGAAAAAGAAGAGCAAATAAAAACTAAAGACAGAAGAAAAATAAAAATAATAAAGATAATAGCAGATATTAATGAAGTTAGATACACCAAAGCAAAGAGAAAAAATCAATGACATGAAATACTGCTTCTTCAAACAGATCAAGAAAAGTGATAAAAATTTGTTTAGATTGACCAGGAAAAAGACAGAAGACACATTTATAAGTATCAGAATGAAAAGGAGATATCACTACTAAATCCCACAGTTGTAAAAATAACAATACAGCAATACCATGATAAACCCTAGGCTCACAATTTTTAAAAGTTAGATAATATTGACTAATTCTTTGAAAGAGAAAAGCTAACAAAACACTCAAAGAAAAGCACGCCATCTCATTAGACTTAATCATATACAACATATAAAATTTGCGGTTAAAATTGTCCAATGGAGAAAACTATAGACCAAAATTATTTCACTGCCCTAGTCTGCCAAGCAATAAAGAAACAATACCAATTCTATACCACATTTTCAGAAAAGAGAGGAAAGAATACTTCACAATTTATTGTAGGAAGATAGCGTTAGTCTATACTGAAAGCAATACATAAATAAATAAAACCAAAAAACCTATAAATCCGTGTCTCTTATGAACATAGATGCAAAAATCTTTGACAAAATATCTTCAAACTACATCCTACAATGTATAAAATGCAGAAATACATTATAGTCAATTTATATTTTTCCTGGGGATGCAAGGTTTGTTCAGCATTTGAAAATCAATCAATAATTTGTTGGATCAGTAGACTAAAGAAGTAAAAATAATTATAAGTTAGGTGTATGAACTAGTATTTGATAAAATTTAATGTTTTCATGATAAAAATCTCAACAACTCAAGAAAAATGTTAAGGAAACTTTTTTAACTTCATAAAATGTATCTAAAACAAATTCACAGTTAACCTTATACTTAATTGTAAAAGACCGAATACTCTCACTGAGATAGGAAACAAAGCAAGAATTTCCTCTTATATAATTCCATCCTGTTGGAAGATTTACCTTGTGTAATAAGGCAATAAAAATGAATAATAAATTGATTAGAAAGAAAGGAATAATACTGCGTCTCTTAGATTTCAAAAATCTAATGGGGGACACTCCTAGAATTAACAAGTGAGCCAGGTGGAGACAGAGGATTCAAACTAAATACACCAAAACTGTTGTTGTTTCTATATATTAGCAAATAACAATTGGAATATAACGTGAAGACCAATTCCACTTACACAAGTATAAAAAAAAGAATATTATGTATAAATATAGTAAAATGTATTTTTAAAATCAGTATGCTGAAAACTACAGCACACTGATAATAGAAATAGATAAATTATATTCATTGATTGGAAGACTCAATATTTTTAATAGGTTAATTTTCCCCAAATTGATATAGATTACCTGAAATCTCATTAACGTCCCAATTGGCTTTTTGTTTTGTAAATTAATGAACACAACCGCACATTTTTGAAAACATCTTTTTATATAGATGTTCATTATGTTACATATTTATGCAATGCATATTTTGTGTATTATTTATTGATTTAGATGGAGTCTCACTCTGTCGCCCAGGCTGGAGTGCAGTGGTGCAGTCTTGGCTCAGTTATTTTCACTTTAAGTCATTGAATATATAACATGCCTTTGACTATCAATTCTATTAACTGGGTTTTTGAGGAGTTTGTTTCTTAGGAATATTTATTTTATTTACAGTGGATCACATTTGCTTCCTTTTTCTCATGTGTCTTAATATTTTGTCATACCATTACCATTGTGAATGATATACTGTCCAAATTTTGAATTCTATAATCTTGCCCTGAAATGTGGATTTTGTTCCAGCAGGCTCTTAAACTACTGATTGATAACTTTGAAGTTGTAATTCTTGATCTATACTTTGTTAGGACAGATCTATGGAAAACCTGAGATATTGACCAAAACCCTCTCATCTGGAAGTGTTTAAACTGCAAACTCTCTCTTTCTGAAGTGGACAGTACCTTAAATCTTTGCTTACTACTTTCAACTTTAACGTGCTGTTTTCTGGTGTCTATTCTCCCTCCATGTATAATTTCACTGTCTATAAAGAGGTTAAGCAACAATTTATGTGGAGATTTTAGGATTCTATTCATTATAATCCCTCTCTTTTGGAAGTCCTATTGGATTCTCTGACAACTCAAGCCTGTAAGATTGTGGTTTTCTGCTCTATTTCTATTTGTTTGACATCATTTTTGCATTATGGAATGTCTTCTGTGGAAAAGCCATGTTTAATATAGATTTACAGGTTAGTATGCTAGATGTTTAGGGTTAGTATGCTACATTCTAGTTTCAGTTATGCACTTATAATTTTAAATTTCATTATTTTTATTTTTTGAAATATAGTTTTGAGAGATATTCATATACTATAAAATTTATACATGTGAAGTATACAGTTTACTGGATATTTAATAGTATATCTCAAAGTTGTTTTCAGAACACTTTCATCACTCCGCATGGCTCAATATGCTTCCATACATATGACCCTGGCAACCACTAATTCACTTTCTGCCTCTATGAATTTGCCTATTTGTCATATAAGTGAAAATATGCAATAGTGATACAGGAGTTGAGAAGAAATCACTTAAGCAGATAGCAAGGGTATGGGAGTCCTTGCCAAGACTTTTCTTTTTAATGAAAAGCAGTCACAAATTATTTTCTAACAAAGAGCAGACAGTAAAGTGAAGCGGCAAACATAGACAAGAAAGCTGGGAGTTTGCACAGGTGAATGCCAGCAGGCACTAGGGGCTACACGTGCTCAAGATGGTGGCTCCATCTTTCCTTCTCTGCCAGCCACGTGTACAATAAGGATAAGACCAGATGGCACTGGCCATGGAAGAATTTACTTGCATATTAAGATTAGGATGGGGCAACCAGCCTTCCCCACATCCCATGTAAACATCATACATGATCTAACCAATCTGTGAGCCCTATGTAAATCAGATACTGCCCCCTCAAGCCAGGATATAAAAACCGGTGTGTCCACCGCCAGCTGTTTTTTTCTGTTGGAAGTCCCCTCTCAACAGAGAGGGAGCTGTTTTTCTTTCCCTTTCCTTCTGCCTATTAAACCTCTGCTCCTAAACTTTTTGTGTGTGACCATGTCTTAATTTTTCCTGGTTTGAGATGATGAACCCTGGGTGTATACCCCAGACAACATAGTTGCTTTATATTGGGGATCTCATCCATGATACCAAGGTGCAACATTTATCAAAATGGTGAGTAGAGGAGGGAACTCCAACTCTGTCCTTTCATGTCGGGGCTCTTGCCCTCCATTTTAGAACCAAATCACATCAGTAATGGGCATCTGTCAGCCAGGTAAAAACATAGTTAACTTGGCTGTTGTTCTTAAAGACTTAGATGTGAAGCTTACTGAGGAGAGCATGGAGAATCCCCTGCAACCACAGGTTGCTGGACATGTTGGCCATGTTTGAACCAGCTTCCTTTCATGGAGGACTTAACCGTCACATGGAAGTGAAAGAGGTTTCAGTGCAACTGAGGATTTCTGGCTGGGGCTATCCCCTGGTGTTATCCAAAGGCTTCTGGACTGACCCCAACCTCTGACCACCCAGTGTGGTGTTGGCTACACAATCTCCAACTTTTCTATTGTAATTTCCTCCTTTCCTCTCCACAACTGCCATATCTCCTATGCTCTCTGCATATGCAATATGTGGGAAGTTTTACAGTTCAGGGAAGTAATCTTATTTAGCAAGATCAAGGGATATTGTAGTAACTGGGGATATAGCTCAAGGGAAAGCATCTTTCTGATTTTCTGGGAACAGAGGGTCTCCTTTCTACACTGAGAGTCACTCTCTACCCTTGGTCTGGAGAGCATCTGGCCTTTCCAGGTCACTCTGCCCTGGTCTGGAGAGCACATGGCGTTTCCAGGTCTCTCTCTGCCCTTGGTCTGAAGAGCACATGGCATGTCAAGGTCACTCTGCCCTTGGTCTGGAGAGCACGTAGCATTTCAAGGTCAACAGCACTGCCTAGTAGAATAGGGATCATCTCCATGAGGCACATTGTTGTTTCTTTACCGAAACACTGTTAGCTTACCAATTCTCTTCCCTTTTTGTGCCTCTCTATAGGCACTAGAAACCAGCCTTCATGCTGCTTCTATAAATGGGGAAATTCTGCCTTCAATAACTGGTAGTAAAATGCTATCTGAAGCCAAATTTTAGTCTCAATACTCTCCCATCAACAGGAAAATAGCCATTTGGTTCCTACATTCTTTTAAGTCACTTATTCTGCCTCTAATTAGAATGGTACTTAATTAGTAAGGGGATTTTTAAGTTCAGAAGTTAACCAGAACCATTTTCTGAGGTTAAATGCTTTAGCATGGGCTATAATAGGAGGATATAGAGCCCAAATCAACACACTTCTTCCATCAAGGAGGAAAGTGCAAAAGTTTCCCAAACGCAACTTTCACATAGTCTCTCCAGAGATCCATTTTTTGGGGGGGTGGTGGGGAGCCAGGCAGGTCACACAAGTCTAGGAAGTCAAAGGGAAATCACAGGCAGAGAACTACAGCTGCATGGTGGGCATGACTAATCCAAATCTCTAAGTTCCTCTGGTTCCATGGCTGGGGGGTCACACCTGCAACCATGGGCAGCACATTCAACAAGGTGCCAGGACCCAGGAACCATGGAGGGAAAACAGCTGGGGGACACCCACACTGTCTTCCTCTCAACCCTGGGTCACACCAAAAGGAAGAAGGCAAAAGGATGCCTTTTTCTGACTTCTCTTTCTAGATGGGTAATAGGTTATCCTCAGTCTGTACTCCTCTGGAGTGCATTCTGAAGCACTGGGACTCCTTTGGCCCTGAGACTTTGAAGAAAACGTGGCCTATTTTCTTTTGCATAAGGGCATGATCTTCTTACCCTCTTGAACCACACTGGCTTGTGGAAGGGACCTTTTCTACTCAATAGTGTTACTCAAATTGTTTCCTCTTGCCTAGAAGCAATTAAATTCCAAATGGTGCTGCAGAGTGAACCATGCATGGACACGCCTTTCTTCTGAGGACACTTAGTTCAACCCCAGGAGGAGTCCTATTTTTTGTTCCCCACACTCCTTTTCAGCAAGAAGTAGCCAGAAAGAGTCATCAACCAACACCCCAAATAGCAATTAGGGTTACTACTCCTGAGTGAGGAAGGATATAGGAGTTAAGAAGAAAATCACTTTGGCAGATAGTAAGGGTAGTGTGGTCCTCAGTAAGGCTTTTCTTTTTAATAAAAAGCAGTCACACATCATTTTCTAACAAAGAGCAGCCTGTAAAGTCAAACTGCAGACATAGAAAAGAAAGCTAGGGTCCAGGCCCGGTGGCTTACGCCTGTAATCCTAGCATTTTGGAAGGTCAAGGTGGGTGGATCACCTGAGATCAGGAGTTCAAGACCAGCCTGGCCAACATGGTGAAAACCCATCTCTACTAAAAATACAAAAATTAGCTGGATATGGTGGCAGGTGCCTGTAGTCCCAGCTACTTGGGAGGCTGAGGCAGGAGAATAACTTGAAACTGGGAGGCAGAGGTTGCAGTGAGCTGAGATCACACCTCTGTACTCCAGCCTGGTCAAGAGAGTGAGATTCCATCTCAAAAAAAAAAAAAAAAAAAAGAAGAAGGAAGAAAAGAAAAAAGAAAAAAGGAAAGAAGGAAAGCTTGGAGCTTACATGGGTGAATGCTGGCAGGAACTAGAAACTAGACATGTTTGCAAAGATACGCGTTGCCTTGCAGAGCAAAAAAAAGTCTGCACACAAGGTATCTTGGACCATTTGTCCTCCTGTTTGCAGAAAAGATGTCATAGTCAGATAATATTAAAATTAAGCTCCCTTCCACATGTTCAAGATGGCAGCTCCATCTTCCCTTATCTGCCAGTCACGTGTACAGTAAGGATCAGACGAGATGGCATGTACTGAGGGGAGAATTCATTCGCATAGTAAGATTAGGGTGGAGCAACCAGCCTTCCCGGCACCCTATGCATACACCATACCTGACTGAATCAATCTGTGAGCCCTACACAAATCAGACACCGCCTTTGCAAGCTGGACTATAAAACCCAGCACGTCGGTTGCCAGACATTTTTTTCCACTCAGAAGTCACTTCTCTTAATAGTGAGAGCAATTTTTCTTTCTCTTTTCTTCTGCCTATTAAACTTCCACTGTTAAACTTGTGTGTGTCTATGTCCTAAATTTTCCTGGCATGAGATGACGAACGCCAGGTATATACCCCAGGCAACGTAGCTGCTTCAATACCTGCACTTTTATGTCTGACTTTTTTTTTTTTTTTTTTACTTAGTCTAACCATTTCAAGGCTCATTTATATTGAGACACTTTCAGCAGTTAATTCCTATTTATGATCAAATAATATTACATGTATGGATATACCACATTATTTAATCCATTCATCAGTTGATATACACTGGTATTGTTTCCACTTTTTGATAATTGTGAATGATATTACTATGAACACTCTTGTACA
This sequence comes from Colobus angolensis palliatus, assembly GCF_000951035.1. Taxonomy (NCBI): domain Eukaryota; kingdom Metazoa; phylum Chordata; class Mammalia; order Primates; family Cercopithecidae; genus Colobus; species Colobus angolensis. The sequence continues at coordinate 1,292,331 of NW_012118533.1, forward strand.
AATTTTTATGTAGATGTGTATTTTCATTTCTCTTGGGAATATACCTAGGTATGTAATTACTGGGTGAGAGAGTAACACTATGTTCAACACTGCAGGAACTGCAAAACTCTTTTCCACAGTGACTCTACCATTTCACATTTTCACCAGCAGTATATGAGGGTTCCAGCCTCTCCACATTATGGCTATATGAGCTTGATAGGTCTGTCATAACAAAGAATCACAAGTTGTGTGACTTGAAAAATTCATTTTCTCACAGTAATGCAGACTAGAAGTTCAAGATCAAGATGTTTGCAAGGTTTGTTCCATCCAAGGGCTAAAAGACAGAATCTGTTTTATGCCAGTCTCATAACTTCTGGTGTTTTTGGTTTGTAAATAACATCGTTTGTATCTCTATCTTCGTCATCACATAGAATTCTTGTTGTGTTCTTGTCTATCTCTGTGTTCAAATTTCCCTTCTTAATAAAGAACACAGTGGATTAAAGCCCCGAATAGTGACCTCATCTTAACTTGACTGCATCTGCAAAAACCTGGTTTCCAAATAAGGTCACATTCAGAGGTACTGAGGTTTAGGACTTCAGTATATCTTTTTTGGGGAGACAAAATTCAATCTATTACACTCATTCATATTGTGATTGTCTTTTTGGTAGTAATCACCCTAATGACTATGAAGTGGTATTTCATTGTGGTTTTGATTTGTATGTTCCTAATGACTAATTATGTTAACCTTCTTTTTATGTGCTACTAGAATTTTATCTTTTGGGAGATATTTATATTCAGATGCTTTGCCCATTTTCAATTTAGTTATTTGTCTTTTCATTATGCAGTGATAAAAGTTATTTATTTATACATTCTGAATATAGAATATATAAATATGAGAAGTACACACCCAGTTTCTGAGGTTACTGTGAAAATATATGATTTGAAAATATCTTCTTTCATTCTGTGTTTTGTCTTTTTCTTTCGTGACGATGTTCTTAGAAGCACTAAAACTTAATTTTGATAAAATCTGCCTTATGTATTGTTGCTTATGCTATTTGTTTTAGATCTCTAAGAAATCATCCCCTTTTCCAAGCTCATTAGATTTAACTTTATGTTTTTTTCTAAGTGTTTTATTATTTTAGTACTTAAATTTAAGTGTTTGATCCATTTTTAGTTTGTTTTTGGATATGAGGTGAAGCAGGTGTACAACTGCCTTGTTTGTGTATAGATATCTGGTTTCCCCAGAGCCATTTGTTGAAAACACTTTTCTTCTCCACTGGGGAAATTCACATAAAATTTAAATAAAGTTTGACAGTAAAACAAATAATGTGAATTGTATGATGTAAAAGAAGGGACATATTAAGAGACTACATTGAGACACTACTAAAAAATTTTTTTCCACCATGTCTGTCAATCATTTCCACCACCGGAGTAATGACTACTTCCATTTATAAACCAAGTGTTTCCGAACCCACATTTTCTCAACTGTTCTACATGTTTGCATCATTCTTGATTTTTAGGTGCTATAGAAATTTTACCTCAAGTTCTCTCTAACACTGGAATGCTCTGGAGGTCTTGGTACATACAGTTATTGCATGTTGACTAAGTAAAAATGCCATATATATGACTCTAATGCTGATTACACATAGTAATGTGTTTCCGAACCCACATTTTCTCAACTGTTCTACATGTTTGCATCATTCTTGATTTTTAGGTGCTATAGAAATTTTACCTCAAGTCCTCTCTAACACTGGAATACTCTGGAGGTCTTGGTACATACATTTTTTGCATGTTGACTAAGTAAAAATACCATATATATGACTCTAATGCTGATTACACATAGTAATTAGCATGATTATAAAATGCCTATAATAAAATTTGGAGAAAAGGGAAGTAAAATTTATCAAAATATGTGTCTTCCCTGGAGATGTATTTTCTCTTTATAATGTTTCTCTCTATTTTATAGAATTATAGACTAAGATACAGAATATGATAGCAGAGACTTTAATATATAAAGTTTGTATCATGTATTCTAATTTTCTGTAATAGTCCATATTGTTATCCAACCAGTAGAAATGTTAGAATGTGTTCTAATTTTCTGTAATAGTCCATGTTGTTATCCAACCAGTAGAAATGTTAGAATTTCATTCAAGATGCCGAGGAATGAGCATAACAATCTGTATATGGACGATATGAATCAGAAGATGAATATTTTGTATCTGAGAAAACAATGTATTAGTATAATGAGAACTAATTAAATAAATACATTAAATTAAAGGAAAGTGTAGGCCAGTAGGAAAGAAGCAAAAGAAAGGGAGAATAGTGCAGAAATTTCATCAGTAAATGGAATCAGTACTACAGCGGACTGAGACAATTATAGTCAAGGTGTTGGGAAGGAATAAACTTGAGCAAGTGTCACTTTTTCTTTCCAAGAAATTGTTCTATCTTACCTTGTGCACATGGAGTCATAATAATAAGTGTCAATAACTGTAAGGGTCTGACATTTTATCCTATCTACAAGTTTACAAGTTAACATAAAGAAGTTCTGCAGATGTTGGCAGAAGACATGATACTTCTAAGTCTTAGATGAAGACCTTTACTACTCATGGCACCTGAGGAAGTATAATCTTCAAAATCATATCATTTCCACAGTGATGATGATCCCAGGTGGATTCCAAGAATGCAATGAGCTTCTATCACAGATGAGGAACCCCATATATAAAGAATCCCTGATTTAATCAGGAAAGATAAGGAAACCTGCCCAACCTTTGTCCCAGAGGAAGACATTATCTTTATTACACTGGAGAGCAAATAATTCTACCTTCTGCCCTAATGGAAGAGAGTATCATTCAAGGTTGCTCATGAGACCAGTATTTTTAAAAGGAAGATACAGAACTAGTCTGTCACAAGACTGTTTAAATGTGAGAAATCCATGGAGAGTGGTTTCCCAAAATCAGTCACAGAGAAAGAAAGCAACAAAGCATTTAGGTTTCTCAAAGCATCATCTTAAGCAATGATTTGGATGGAATTTGTTGCAGACCACTGAGTGACATTGTTACAGTGTGGGTAGCTAGTTCAGTATGAGCAGTACAGAAGAGGGTTTTCCAGTCCCTCCCACACACCAGGAGTAATGATCAGGCGATTGTTAACTATCTCTCTAAAGTAATAATTGGTCACAGTAGTGCCAGGAAATGCAGTCTCCTAATAGAAAAACAACACCTAAAACTGGTGATCAGCAGCTTCTCAGTAAGATCTCAGGAGCTGGGAGAGTGGCAAGAAGTAACGCAAGACCCTGGTAGTATGCCAACATATAAAACCTCAAGTCAAAAGTACAAGCTGTGCACTTATCTTTCAAGTCACCCGCTTGGCCATCTTCTAAGTGTACTTTCCTTTCTTTCATTTCTGTTCTAAAGCTTTTTAAATAAATTTTCACTCCTGCTCTGATACTTACCTCGGTCTCTCCTTTTGCCTTTTGCCCCTCAGTCATATTCTTTCTTCTGAAGAGGCAAGAATTGAAGTTACTGCAGTCCTCTATGGATACAAATTTGCCAGCACTAATATTAGCAAATGAGGAGTGCAGGGAAAACAGATGTGCTGTAGTCAAGAATAGGCTGAGGCAGACATTGGTGCAGCATGACTCAGCGGGTTTGGAGTGCATGTGCACAACTCTACACATTATGTAACCATGCCACGTGAGGCACATTAAGTAATCACTCATGTGAGCTTGTGCTTGGCTCAGAACCACTATTGTCTGTACAAGTTATAACTACCCTGCTGACACTGTACATATGGCTTGTGCCTAGGCTCACTTGTGCCCAGAGAGAGAGTAAAGCCATATTGAAACTGTCTACTATTCCTCAAGTGTTTTTCCAGCTATCCAGCACTTGCCCACTGACTCCCCTTAGACCTTAGTTAGAACCTGACAATTAGCATCACAAACAGGATCCTGAGCTGTGCTGCTTAGATGTGCTCCTGTGGAAACCTGAGCAGTGGTGGATGAGTCCTCTGCAAGCGTGGAGAAGGCGCTAAAACAGCTGGAAGTGCAGAGCACCAAGAAGGAGCTAGATTTTGCCAGCAGATTTGGATTGGCATTTTTGACTGTGCTGTGAGAAGTACACACCCAATTTCTGAGGGATGTAGTGCAGGTAAGGGCTCTCCAGGTGCAGGCAGGGCACCTGAAGTCCTGGCTGCACAGCTCAGAAAAAGAGTTAGAAGCTGCTATGAATGGCAACCTTCAGGCACAGGTGGGGGCGCCCGGAAGCCTGGCTACAGAGCTTGGAACTGCTGCTATGGTGACTTGGTCCCACAGATGGGACTGAGGGGTCTATGCTGTAAAGAAGGGAAAGATTCCCCACCCACAGGGCGCCTCCTGTGGGAGAAAATGGGTTCCCAATGAGTGACATGTTCACAGATGTGGATAGATGTGATTTTTGCTGGGGTTGACTGGGAGGAAATTGGTAAGCAGTCCAATGAAGTACTCTTAACTTTGTTGAAACAGTTGTCTCTGGAGCAGCAATTCCAGAAAATGCCCAAGGAGAAGAAGGACATTGCTGAGTGACCCGGTCCCACCTGGGTGCTCCAGCTCAAAGACTATGTGCTGTAGCCAGGTAGGGGTGTAAAGCTTTTTCTGTTTGATTAAAAAACTGGCCTAGGTGCCTGCCTTGTGGAGACCACATGCAGACTTGGCAATTCAAGTCCCTGCACGTGGATAATTTCTGGGCATGACTGCATAGGCAGTTATGAAGACCGGTTAGTGAAAGTGAAACCTGTATCTTTGCACCTTGGCATTGGCCGCTTGGCTCCTTGATTATGTACTGTGTATGTCTCTCCCATGCCTGAATTCATTTTGAGGGTGGATGTTTTACACAGCTTGGCAGCTATGCCATCTGTCACGGACTTGATGGATCACTTCACGACAGAATTGGGACAGTACCACTATGGGGTGGATTTGACCAATGCATTCTCAATTAACATTACCCTAGAGAGCCAAGAACAGTTTGCCTTCATGGGATGGTGACCATGGACTTTCACAGTGTTGCCACAGGGCTATATGAATAGCCCCACCATATGCCATGGTCTTGTTGATAATATTATGTTAACCTCTAATTCTCCTGCAGATTTAGAAGCAGCAACATTCCCCTTGCCTGAGATTGGGATGGTGCAGCTGAGACGGTCTTTCTGGCAGCCAAGCAGGCTATTCAGTAGGCACAAGCCCTATGGGCAGACCAGGGTCACCTGTTTGAGCTGGGTGTGCATGTGATCACACATGGTTTCAGTGGGGCCTGTGGTAGCACACAGAGCTCTTGAGAATGCCAGTAGGTTTTTGGTCCCAACTATGGAAGGGAGCTGAGCTCCAGTATTCCTTGAAAGAGAAACAGCTAACAGCTGTATATGCCACCCTTCAGGCTTGTGAGAGTGTGACAGGATGGGTTACAGCCATTGTGCAGATGACTTACCTGATAGTGGGATGGGTACATTCATGGGTAATGACCACCCCCCCCAACTAGGACAGTACAGACCTTCATTTTAGCAAACTGGGATGCCTACTGAGAACAGTGGAGTACACTGAGAACAAGTCTTTTTTTTTTTTTTTGAGACGGAGTCTCGCTCTGTCGCCCGGGCTGGAGTGCAGTGGCCGGATCTCAGCTCACTGCAAGCTCCGCCTCCCGGGTTTACACCATTCTCCTGCCTCAGCTTCCCGAGTAGCTGGGACTACAGGCACCAGCTACCTCGCCCGGCTAGCTTTTTGTATTTTTTAGTAGAGACGGGGTTTCACCATGTTAGCCAGGATGGTCTCGAACTCCTGACCTCGTGATCCGCCCGTCTCGGCCTCCCAAAGTGCTGGGATTACAGGCTTGAGCTACCGCGCCCGGCCCAAGAACAAGTCTTTTAGCAGTAGAGTTGCAATAAGTCTTGGGACCTGTAGTCCTAATTCAGGATAAGGCCATGGGTCCTGAGGCACCCCTAGACCTTGAGCCATCACCATTTAAGGAAGTGCGTCCCCTTATTTCCAGTGAGGCATGGTACGCAGATGGGTCTAGTTAAGGTGCTACTGCTGCTTGGACTGCTGTTGCTCTCCAACCTAATACTGACACTATACGGTTTGAAACCAGATATTGACAAAGTAGCCAGTGGACTGAACTCTGAGCAATGTGCATGGTGATAACCAAGGAGGTGACACTTATAGTAATCTGCACCAATAACTGGGCAGTTTATTGAGGTTTAATCTTGTGGTTAACTATCTGGAAGTTACAGAAGTGGCTAGTCACCAGCCCATGTGGGGCCAAGTCATGTGGCAAGACCTATAAAGGGAGGATGATCTTCTCTGACGGGGTATGGGGATGAAGGGTAACCTGTTGTTGCCTGCCTCAATACCTCTAAAGGTAGGGAAATAAAAACCTGGCTTAATGCATAAAGCAACATTGGGATAATATCACCATGGGGTGATTGCCTGCCATAACTTGGAGTTATTGATCCCTGTATTACTGCTGTGTCCTCTGGGTCCAGGGTTCTGCCCTGTGGGAATGTCTCCCCACTGGAAGAACTCCCTCAGCCAAAGGGGTGGAATGTAAAGCCTGTGTATCTGGCGTGTGTGCCCAGAGCTTATGTGTCAAGCCTGTGTATTGGGCCTGTGTGGCCAGAGCTTATCTGTCAGGCTCATGTATCAAGCCTATGTGTGTCAGGCCTATGTGCCCAAAGCATATGTGTAAGGCTTATGTGTCAAGCCTGTGTGCACAAAACATATGTATAAGGCCTATATGTCAGACCTGTGTGTCTAAGACCTATGTCTCTCTTGGCCTAGGGGGTGGAGTGTAAGGAAAATAGATATGCTGCAGTCAAGAATAGGCCAAGACAGATATCCAGCATAGCATGACTCAGTGGATTTGGAGTGCAGGTGCACAACTCCGCACATTATGTAACCATGCCACGTGAGCTTGTGCTTGGCTCAGAGCCACTATTGTCTGTAAAAGGCGTAACTACCCTGCTGAAGCTGTAAATACGGCTTGCACTCAGGCTCGCTCACACCCAGAGAGAGAGTAAAGCCATGTTAAAACTGTCTGTGATCCCTTGAGTGTTTTTCCAGCTACCTGCTACTCACCCACTAACTGCCCTGGGTGCTAAGTTAGAACCTGACAAGAAGCAACATAGGGTTATGAATAAAGAATATTAAAGTTTTCTTCCATGCTAGGGAGCTCTTGAATTTTTCACGGCTGTTCAATCTCCCACTGGCATCAATTATACATGTTGTAAATAATAAATATAAGCTTTGGACATCCATATCCCTTTTCCTGCTCTGTTGGATATCATTGTTACAAGGCAGTAGATTGGAGATGGAGCAGGATGGAAAGGCATCCATACGATAGTCATATCTAAAACTAATATTGCATTTACCCTGTACCTGAAACTAAATGATTTCTGTCAATTGTGACATTTAATTTTCTCAACAACACTGACTGATTATTGTTATCACCATTTTACAGATGAGAAACCTGAGGCACAGAAGACCTAGTTAATTTTCATAAAGTCATAGAGCTAGTCAAGGGCAGTAAAGGATTTCATCCTAGACAACTTTTTATCATTGTGCTACAAAGCAAGAGTTGTAGTCCTTTGAAGTTGTTTATGTATTTTTCTCCACATAACTTTTATTTGAAACTTTGAAGTATGATTTCAAGCTAAACCTATTTAGGTTGTGGCCAAAATACACTGTGCTGGTCTGAAACTGAGCTCAGCTGAACGTTATAGGAACAACTGGCTGAAAGGAAGTCCATACATTTGGGACAGGATATGAGTCACTGATGGTTTTTGGTATCCAAATTACTTGGGTTTCAAAATTTTTATAAGTAGATTTAATTTGGTTTCTACATTTTTATGCTTTTCTTCTTAAACTAGCCTTCACATTTTGTAAATTTACATTATCCCCAAAAAGCTTTAGTAAAACTTAATTTATAAAAATCTATTGATAATATTTAGAGCAAATTTTAGTCTAATTTCATGATCCAAATAGTAAAACAAATGGCGCATGCAAAGTACTTTTTGGATGTGTCACATTCTTTCAAAATGTATATTTCATATAACTTTGCTTTTCAGTTCACAGCCAGGTTATATATTACATCAAATTGTTGTTTTAGTAACCAGGTTTTTACTAGTTGAAAACTGACTGTTATTCAAAAACCATAGTATATTACATGTAAGGTTGATATTTTGGGGAGACTTGGAAATGATAATAAAAACAAATTTAGCATTCAGATTTGGAATAAGGTGCATATGCAAATATATTTACACATTTTGGAATATTTAAGAATAATCTTATGAAGAATTACCCCAAACTGTTTGAAATATGATTAAATGTGGCATAGGTCCACAGTTATCTGAACAGTTATTGTGTAGGATCATTAACAGTTGGTGACTTGATTTTAAACTGTTAATTTGAAAATGACCTTCAAGCTAGGTATGATTGATATGGGTGACATTAATCCATTAAAGTTGGCAGTGTGACATTTATCCAAGTTACTGTAATCAAAAGAGCCAACTATTAGAACGTACAAGGGAGTATTTTTGTAAGTACATGGAAATGTCTTTCTCTGTAGAAATTTGTTGTTGAAGTATTTTGACTAGAACCAATTCAATAAATACAGATTGTCTGATATTACAAAGATTGATTTTAAATAAAGATGTTGACTAGCTGCCCCAATTTGTACTTTCTGGCTTCCCTAATTAAATATTTATGAAATTGTTAAAAAGATGTTTTCAAACTCTAATTCTACTAAAAATTAGGAATGATATTTGATAATCTTTCAGCCACTAGGAACAATTTAGTAATTTTTTCAATGCAAACACAAGTGGCACTCTATAATTGAACATGATCATAGAGAAAGCTTTAAATATATGGTTATAAAATAAAATTTAAATAATTTCTAAAGGAAAATAAATTAAAAGAACAATAAATATCACAATTAATTGGTTGCATTTTCTAAAAACAAGAAAAAGATCGCAAAGGAGAACACACACAAACACACACATACATATTTACCAATTTACATATGTGCATATTTACTTATTGGCTAAGTCTATGAAAAAAGATAACCTCGTGGAATGTAATTGGCTTACTTGAGTCAAAAACAAAAGAAAACCTCTAAAATCCTCAAAGAAAATAGACAAAAATAATGAACTCACAATTCATTATAATTTTTAAGTTTTAGATAATATTTATGAAATATTCTTCACACTCTGTTATGTTTGAAGAAATGTGAAGTTAAAGTAAGAATATCAGATTATTTTCTGCATATTAAGATGTTATAAAAATAATTTTTTTAAGACAGATCTTGCCCTGTTGCTCAGGCTGGAGTGCAGTGATGAAATCTTGGCTCACTGTAGCAGCTTTGAACACCTGGGCTCAAGGGATCCTCCCACCTCAGCCCCTGCCTCCTACCAATTCCAGATTATGGGACTATAGGTCCATGCCACTGTGCCAGATTAATGTAAGTAATGATTTTTTTTTTTCCTTTATAGAGATGGGGTCTCACTATGTTTCACGGGCTTATCTCAAAATTCTGGCCTCAAGCAATCTTCCCACAGTGCTGAGATTACAGGCATGAGTCACCATGCCTGCCCTAAAAATAATATATTCTCTACATGCATTACCATGCTAAGAGTAGAATTTCACATTCAGGAAAATAGCTTGGGTATATTTATTAAGCTTTACAATATCTATATAAGTATATATATAATATATCATTAATGCAATATTATAATAGAATTACCAATTCTTAAGAAAGGGAGAAACAGAGGTAAAGACTTATGTAAATATGTTCCTTTCATATGAGTTATAATTTTAAAATATTAAAACTATGCTTAAAGATAAGGCAAATGAATAAATACATCATGCCACACCTAAATGATAGAATCTTATTCAGTCATTAAAATGGTAATTTTGGAGAGTAAGTGGGGATAATGTAGTTAGAAACTTAATATGTATAATATAAATGCCATTTGCCCACTTTTTTTTTTTTTTTTTGAGACGGAGTCTCCCTCTGTCACCCAGGCTGGAGTGCAGTGGCCGGATCTCAGCTCACTGCAAGCTCCGCCTCCCGGGTTCACGCCATTCTCCTGCCTCAGCCTCCCGAGTAGCTGGGACTACAGGCGCCCGCCACCTCGCCCGGCTAGTTTTTTGTATTTTTTTAGTAGAGACGGGGTTTCACCGTGTTAGCCAGGATGGTCTCGATCTCCTGACCTCGTGATCCGCCCGTCTCGGCCTCCTAAAGTGCTGGGATTACAGGCTTGAGCCACCGCGCCCGGCCTTGCCCACATTTTTAACAAATACATGAGCATAGAAATAAACAATAGAAAAAGACATAACAGAATATTGGTGGTCATTTTAATTTAATGTGTGATTTTATGTCCTATGTATCTTTCATAATTCTATAAATATTACATATATTTTCACAATTTCATGTACATAATTATGTTTGATAAACATAAAACATAGGGTGAATGTCACATTTCAATGTAATCTATTGTGAATGTAATGTCAAGTTGTTTCTATATCTCTGTCCATCGATTTGATAAAGAATAGTTTATGCATAAATATAAATATTTCTCTCCACTGGGTACTTTATGTTGCCTTTGGAAATATATGCCCTTTCTTGATACTGTTTCCAGCTTGTTTTTATATTATCTGCTTTGTCAGAGTGCTACTATTTCTAAATGCTGAGAAAATAGTAAAACAATATCTTAATTTTCCTAATATATAGGAATAGGGAGTCAAAATGAACAGCTGTGGCTTGTCTTATGCCTAAAATTTACAAATTAATTTGACATGTGGAAACTAAAAGCTAAAAAAAATTGCCACCCAATTTTTATAAGTCTACTTATAAAATAATTTTCCTCAAACTATTTGTATAATAAAATGAAAAATCAAACAAATTAAAGGGAATACATAATAACTCTTTCCTGAATGTGAGAGCATATCAGTGCATGGTTTAATTATGTTTAATGCAAAGTTTCTATCATTTCTCCAGTGTACAGTAGGCAAAGCATATTTTTTACTCTGCTGGTTTGAAAAACTACTGTTGAAAGATTTATTCTGCACGTAACAAAGCAAAAGGACAAGAGTACTTGAAGGACTTCCTAATTCTCTCTGTTGAAGTATGGTTGGGCAAGGTGATGTCACTTGCCCATAAACAATCATAATCAACAATGTTTACAAAATAAATTAAGAAAAGAAAAGCTGTCACAATTTTTATTATAACTGATGTGCCTTACCTTATTCTTTTTGAGAAACTAATGGGCTTATTTACTCCATGGAACAACATAATCGAAATTTTCAGAGAAGAATAAATCTTATGACATGAACTGTACTCTTTAGCATATGGTTCAAAAGACTGAAGGTGAGGATTTTGCTTTATTAAGCCGAAAGTGAGAGGAGATACACAGGGGCAGGGTAGGGATGGTGATCATTTTTAAAATAAGAGTTTTAATGTCGTTGTTTCGTGCTAACTTTAGGCTTTGCTCTATTTTAGAAACTAGAAATCAGGGTTAATGAGAGGATTATACTGTGTGACAAATGGAGGGATTGCAGGTGTTAAAGTTTGTTGCAGAATTATTGCAATGTCCTATATAAAAAAAGAGATCTCGGCCGGGTGCGGTGGCTCAAGCCTGTAATCCCAGCACTTTGGGAGGCCGAGACGGGCGGATCACGAGGTCAGGAGATCGAGACCATCCTGGCTAACATGGTGAAACCCCGTCTCTACTAAAAAATGCAAAAAAACTAGCCGGGCGAGGTGGCTGGCGCCTGTAGTCCCAGCTACTCGGGAGGCTGAGGCAGGAGAATGGCGTAAACCCGGGAGGCGTAGCTTGCAGTGAGCCGAGATCTGGCCACTGCACTCCAGCCTGGGCGACAGAGCGAGACTGCGTCTCAAAAAAAAAAAAAAAAAAAAAAGAGATCTCAGTTTTACTTAAAAGATCAAGCTTACAATCACCCAGGTTTGACATCTGATTGTTCCTAGTCTCCTGCCATGTGAAATTTGATGAGATAAGAGACTGCCATTCTGCGATTTTAGGAGCTTTAATCTTCTTATCTGCAAATACAAAGGTTATATACTTTGCAGTTATTACCCTATTATATAAAATAGGGACAAGATGCAAATTAATTTTCTTTCTTCTATCTCTCCTTTATTCTTCCTTTCTTCTATTCCTGTGCATCATTTTGGTGGCCAGTCAAGGGATTACTCAATCTGAGATACCTAGATATCAAGTAAAGCCCACCTGGAAGAGATTTATAATAGAATGAAAAGTCCCTACTATGCATTTAAGCTGTACTAAAATGCACACATATATGTGGATGACAACGCTAAGGAATCATCCCCTTAGGCATTAGTGGCATTCTCCAGCCTTTGGATCTGAGTCAAGTATGGTTTTCAGAGGATCTAAGAACGCCTAACAGTGTTTTAGATATGGTTGACTGGTTCACAGGCTTACAAAATAATTTGTAAACAATCAGAACTTTGTGAAACTTGGACTTTGAGGCATTCTTTAAAAAAATTAGTCTCAGACAAAGATAAGGAGTTTCATATTCTGAAAATAAAGGGGGAAAATAAACTGTTTTCTGCTCATTGCTGTTGTCATGAGATCTTTGGAAGTCTGAATGTTAATTCAGAAGATGAAACAAAGTTTCCGGGTCAGGATGACTGAACCTGGTATTCAACAACAAGAATTTGTAATGATCAGAAAGCCTCTGAGAGAAGTACTAGAGATTAAATAGGAAAAAAATAAATAAAACAGTGGTAGAAAACTTTCGTTAAGTATCTGATGGCCAAGTGCTTTATATCTGCATGCTTAGATCTGGATCTCCAAGGCTTAGATGAGTGTGTGTGTACGCGCGTGCGCGCGTGTGTGTGTACAGGCATGAATCACTTAAAGGGAATACTTCTGAGAAATGCATTCTTTGGCAATTTTGTCACTGTGCAAATATCATAGGGTGTACTTACACAAACCTGCTACACACCCAGGCTATATGGCACAGCCTATTGCACCTAGGCTACAAACCTGAACAGCATGTTACTGCACTTAACACTGTAGGCCATTGTGTACGAAACATACAAAAGGTACACTAAAAATACAGTAGAATATATAAAAAATGATATACCTGTATAGGGCACTTACCATGACTAGAACTTCCAGGATTGAAAGTTTCTCTGGGTGACACAGTGAGCAAGTGGTGAGTGAATGTGAAGGCCTAGGACATTACTGTACACTATTATAAATTGTACAATTAGGCTACACTAAATTTATAACAAATATTTTTCTTGCTGGGTGTAGTGGCTCACGCCTGTACTCCCAGCAGTTTGGGATGCCAAGGTGGGTGAATCTCCTGAGTTCAGGAGTTAGAGACCAACCTGGCCAACATGATGAAACCCCTTCCTTACTAAAAAGACAAAAATTAGCTGGGTGTGGCGGCGGGTGCCTGTAATCCCAGGTGCTCAGGAGGCTGAGGCAGGAGAATCACTTGAACCCGGGAGGCAGAGTTTACAGGGAGCTGAGATCGAGCCATTGCACTCCAGCTTGGGTAACAGAGTGAGACTCCATCTCAAAAACAAAAAGAAAAAAAGAAATTTCTTTCTTCAATAATAAATTAACCTTAGCTTACTATAACTTACCATGTAGCTGTTTTACTTTGTAACCTTTCCATTTGTTTTAACTTTTTGCCTATTTTTGTAAAAACATTTAGCTTAAAATACACATTGCACAGCTGTACAACAATATTGGTTCTTTATTTCTTATTCTATAAGCTTTTTTCTATTTAAGAAATTTTATTTGTTATTTTTACTCATTACACTTCTTTGTTAAACTCTAAAACACAAACATACACATTAGCCTAGGCCTACACAGAGTTGGGATCATCAATATTACTGTCTTACACCTCCACATCTTGTCCCAAAAGAACAAAGGACAATAACAGGCGTGGAGCTGTAGTCTCCTCTGGTAGCAGTCCTTTCTTCTGGCATACCTCACGAAGGTCCTGCCTGAGTCTCCTCTTGAGGAGCTGCCACTGTTTTCAGAAATGTGTCAATGGAGATTTGCTTGGCTTGTATTTTTGTTATTATTTTTTTCCACTATAGATTTCTTGTAAGCAAATAATACACCATTAACATTTTACTCTATTAATAAACCTTTCAGTGTTGGGGGTCCATGTTTTCAAACTGTTTAAGGAGCACATTTATGTCTGCAAAAGCTTCTGCTAAGCCATTCACTGTGAATTTTCTTAGGGGTTCTTTTTCTTCTCTTGCAGTTTCTTTTTCTCTTGTCTCTTCTTCAACTGTGTATTCCTGTTCCAGTTCCAACTACCCACTTATCAGTTCCTAAGGAACAACCTCCAAGAGGTCCTCAATGTCATTCTCATCCACATCCCGGTTAAAGTTGCTTGCCTCTCAACAAACCACAGTTGTGTTGATTTTTGCAACCTCCTAATCTTTGACAAACCTTTGAATTCACAGGGGAACCTCTTAAGTATCCTCTTACAGATGCCACTCTTTCACTCCTTGGTAACATCACCCCAAGTGCAAGCAAGGTTCTTGATGCAATCGTAGATGTTATAATTCTTCCAAAATTGTGTCGGTTTATTTTTCATCATCCCCCTCAGCTGCAGTAATACACTGGGCAAAGTTACTCCTCAGGTGGTAGCTCATGAACGCTGCTATAACTCCTTTACTATTGTTTGGATTAAAGAGGAGGTGTTAGGGGCTGGGCTGGGTGTAGTGGCTCACGCCTGTAATCCCAGTCGAGAAGTGTGGATCACCTGATGTCAGAAGTTTGAGACCAGGCTAGGCAACATGGAGAAACCCCATCTCTACTAAAAATACAAAACAAAACAAAACAAAAAAAATTAGCCAGGCGTGGTGGCAGGGGCCTGTGATCCCGGCTATGTGGGAGGCAGAGGCTGCAGATTCGCTTGAACCAGGAAGGTGGAGGTTGCAGTGAGCCAAAATTGCACTCTAGCCTGGGTGAAAAGAGCAAAACTCTGTCTCAAAACAAAGCAACACAAACAAACAAAAAAACCAACAACAATAAAAAAAACAAAGAGGTTATGTTAGGAAGGAGAGACAACACATCGATTTTGAGACGAAGATCATCAGTAAAAGAGATGAAGATCATCAGTAAAAGAAGAATGTGAAGGAATATTACCAACAATAAGCAAACTCTTCAAAGGAAAATTATTCCCTTAATAGCACTTCTCTATTTCACTGGCACAACAATTCAGCAATATCAGTGGAATGTTTAATAATACTGGAAGAGTGGTTGGGTCATTCATGACTCCTTATTGCTCGTGTCACACACAGGACGAGTGTGCTTACTAATACTTGAAGGCTCTGGGTTCTCACTGTGCCAGGTCATAAAGGATTTCAATTCATAGCCTGCAATATTGCCCCTAAGTAAGATTGTTACCCTGTCCTTAATAGTCTTGAAACTTGGCTTTAACTTGGTCTTCTTACGCATGAAAGTACATTAAGAATCTGTTCCCAGAATAGGGAGTTTCATCCATATTGAAGATTAGCTTTGGCAAGTAATTTTTTTCCACAATCAACTTATCTAGAGTTTCCAAAATTCATCTGCTGCCCTCTCACATCAGCTCTCGCAGACTCACCACTCATCATTACTTTGTATAATGGATGATGATTCTTGAACCATTTAACCACCCAGAGCTGGTAGGAAATTTATCACTGTAGTTGGGTCCAGTTTTTCCTTTCAACATTGCGAACAAACATTTTTCTTTGACTCTGATTATTATGGTACTGAGAGAGATATGCTTCTTTGTCTGGCCTTCAATCCAGATCATTAGAAGTTTTCATTGGAAGCTTATCTGTATCTGATAGGCTTTGCTTGAATTTTGTTAGTCACATTCCCTTCAATGAAACATATCCTTCGACAGCTTCAGGAACTTTTTGTTTTTGAAGATGGTAGCTATGGTGGAATGACGCATGTTTGGAATGACACATTCGCCATCACTGATTTTCTACCGTTGTAATTTTTAATCAATTTTGTTTTTGATTCCAATTTTGTTTTCAGGTTCAGCCTTAATGCAACCTCTTACTGGCAACATTAGCAATGGATTTTGTATACTTATGAGCCATGATGAACAAAATAACACAAGATTATCAAGCACAAGAGAAAATGTGCATTCAGGAGACAAGTTAGACATGAGATGCATGAGTCTGCTGCCAGTGTAATACAGTATAATATTTTACAGTTAATATTTTTTAAATCAGTAGAAGGAATACATTCTAAAGTAATGAGAAATAGTATAATACACAATCCAGTAACGTAATCATTTATTATCATTATCAAGTACTATGCACTGTATATGATTGTATATGCTATACTTTTATATGATTGTCAGCACAGTATGATTGTTTACACCAGCATCACTACAAACATGAGAATAATGTTTTGAGCTATGATGTTACAATAGCTATAATGTCACTAGGCAATAGGAATTGTTAGCTCCATTATAATCTCATGGGACTACCATCACATATTGGATCCATCTTTGACTGAAATGTCATTACATGGTACATGACTATATATATTTACAAAACTACTCATTCAAGAGGTAGCAAAAATATATGAGAATATGCTGTTATTTCTTCCCTTCATCAATCCTTTTCTTACCAGTGGTCTTATATTTTTCTAATATCAATTTGTTTATAAGTCAGGAAAGAGAGAGAGGGTAAAAATTGGAAAATAAAAAATAGCAGATGTAAATTCTCTGTGATCTTGTAATCAGAATGACAATGATGTTTACGTCTAAGAGTAAAGAGCAGTGTGCAAGAAATTCCGTCATCCCCTCAGCATGGCCATATTGCCAAATTGAAGCTGTTAAAGAATTTCGAAGTAAAAACTTTTATCTATTGCCAGGGGAAACAACAAAAAAGGAAAATGATGAAAAACGTGCTGATTTTTTTTTGTTTTGATTGGTTTTTGGTACTCTCTCCTTATGAGTAAAGCTATTCTAGGAAAGAAGATAAATTTCATATATAT
>NW_012118533.1:1309653-1522122 GCF_000951035.1 Colobus angolensis palliatus
CAATATGAATTTTCGCGTATTTATGACAATCTCTAAAGTAAGCAATTTGCTGGCTTTTCCAGAAAATTTATTCTTCTGTAAATTTTGCAAGGGCTAGGGTACTATAGATACTACTCTGATAAGTTTGAGTTAGTACTCAAAAAATTATATATGTATATGTAAATAAATGTATGTAAATATATTTAAATATTATGTATATTTATCTGATGAAAAAATTCATTCCCAATTAATAGCAATGTTTCCACTTCAATTTCATTATAAATTACTCAGTAAAATACTTAAATATGGCCAGGCGTGGTGGCTCATGCCTATAATCCCAGCACTTTGGGGGTCCAAGGAGGGTGGATCACAAGGTCAGGAGATTGAGACCATCCTGGCTAACACGGTGAAACCCCTACTACTAAAAATACAGAAAATTAGCTGGGCATGGTGGCAGACGCCTGTAGTCCCAGCTACTCAGGAGGCTGAGGCGGGAGAATGGCATGAACCTGGGACGGGGAGCTTCAGTGAGCCGAGATCACGCCACTGCACTCCAGCCTGGGTGAAAGAACGAGACTGCGTGTCAAAGAAAAAAAAAAAAAAGATAAAACAAAAAACAAAAAACTTAAATACATTGACAAACTTTCAAATTAAATTATTTAAATATATTACTTTCAAAATTTCAATTTTCTCTGGTACAAAGCTAGGAATCCAGAGAAGATTAGTGTTTACAGAATTTCTGTTATGTAAAAACCAGGTTTGTCTGGAGCACATATTCAATTGAATGGTTTTATGTATCAGTAGAATATTTAATAATATAAGATTCTGTGGTAGAAGCGTGATCTCTTCTACTAGATGGAAACTAGTGTAATATGCATGGAGAGAACAATGTTTTCAAAATAAATATAGCTACAATAATGGAGAATTAAATGGATACATGATAGAAAGATAAACTGAAAGATAAATATAAAGATTTATACATATATATGGGTCACAACTATTCACGAAGTACTACATATCTTAGAGTACTAAATTACTGTTGCAAAGATTCTTAGGTCTAGTCAGTGAAATAGAACAAGTCAGGCAAAGCAGATTAATTACTTACATATAGATAGGCAGCAAGAATAAACAGAATCAGAAGGAACATGGTAAGCCAGGCTCCAAGGCTCAGGAAATTTGCCCTGGGTGGATGGAGTTTCATCACTGTGCCCCATGTCACAGCCCAGCTGAGGAACCTGAAGGCATTCTTCCCTGGGTTTTATAATCTGGTTGTCACTTACGCTGTTGAGTTCAAGCATTGCAGAACTTCTTGTTCTAGGAGAAAACACCATAGAGCCTGGGCTGTTCTGGATGGTTCTTCCTCATCTCAGGACATTGCGTTCTTGGTACCTTGTACAGTTATTCTGAGAACTACAAATGGGAAAAGGGAGGGCTGGGCCAGCAGAGACTACCTGGGACCTTTCCTTCTACAGTCCATCACCCACTCCAACTATCTCCCCCTTCGCAGAACTGTACCATTTCATATGCCCGCTGAGGTTTGTCTCCCCATATTTGGAGGCAGAAGTTTGTCTCCTCACAGCAATGTCATACTTTGCCTGACATATCTCACTGTACCATCCTTGATCCATAGCTATTTCATGATACCCAGGAGGACTATTGCCGTAAGCAGGATGACCTGGCCTGCCTGGAGCAGTGACCTAGCTTAGGGTCCCAGTGATCTAGGTATAAAATTGCTAAAGAGCTCAAAGAACAATCCTTCAGGTCCACTGGGTGGAGCAAATGGGCCTGCTTCTGGATCTCTTCCACATGTTTCTCTGTAATACTTGAGATGTTTATCTAGGTATATCAGGTATTGCTGGCAATAACACAAATGCCAGCCCATTCTGCTAGATAATTGAGGGCCCTTGGTTACCAGTGACCATCCTGGCCAGTGAGTTCAGTAAATCTTGTTGGTACTGAATAGCTAGTTGTAGCATCAGCTATCATCATCATGGTCAAGGTACAATTTGCATCCCATTTTTTTCCAGGGCATGCACACCTATGCCAGGTATGAGGACACTGACAGCAGAACGGAACCAGCTGTCAGTATGTCTTGTTGACAAAGTGTTTTGGGCAACCCTCTGGTGTATTGTAAATGTGGAACCCTTTCAGTTTAGAGTGCCGTTTTTCACAAACAACTGAGCACCCACAATTCCCAAAGAGCATGCCCCATTTGAGAGTCAGAAGTACTCCATAGCTCAGTATGCCTCACAATAGAACGGCATATGATCTGGGGGAAACACATGTCATTCCAGTCAGAGAGAAGTCACTATGAGAGTTACAAGTCGGATTGTACAAAGCCTGTGTCTGTTTTTGCCATGAGTTAGATGGCAGGGTAAAGTTGCAGGTGTATGGACCTTCTCATTTAATCAATGATGTTTAAAGTTTGTCTCGTGATTTTATGTCAATGTTCTTCATCCGTGGGTTATTAGATACCCTGCTGAGCTGAACCTGCACTGAGGGTATTACTCTAGTCAGAACTGTTGATGGCCTTTGGGACTCCTCTTTGATTAGCAATAGGCCGTGGACTATTTGCACCTGAGAGTAATGCTCTGCATACATGGGTAGCAGATTGAGCAATACTTTACATTGCCACCTGCTGCTCCTGACCTGCTGATCTTCACCTGTATGTTGTCATTCCAGGTACAAATGGATATTCTGAAGGCAGAAGGGTGGAGAAGATTAGTTCCCCAAACCCGGCCAAATTCCCATATTTACTGTGGTCAGGCGTGTTTCTCCTTATTAGTTGGGGTGCCAACTGTCCATGTATTACAACCCAGGTTGTCTGTCCCATTCCTGAGGCTACTACCTCTATAGGTACCCACTGCCCTTGTTGCTTGACTCAGGCCTTTTAGCCTTGATGTCCAGTCCAGGAAAGGAGGTCACATTCTACAAAATCCTGTCACTTCCCATAACATTGCCCATCCAACTAGAAGGATCAGATGTCCCTGGTGCTACTGGAGGGACTCTAGCATCTTTATACTCCTTAGTCCCACTCCCAACCTCTGAGGGATTTCACAGAAAGGAGGCACAGTCATCACCATTGCATGTAGTTTGGTCCATTGGGTGGAATGTCTGTACTCAGTCTCAGTCCAAAGACAGCCATCCACTGACCAGATGGTGACTGTTGTCCAGTGGAGTTCTTCTTTTCATTTGGTGGAGCCATAAGTAACCTTGCCTAAGTATCAGTAGGGATGTCTCTGAATCATGAGCCCCAGACAGTCACAGCAGGGGCCAAAGTATCCTCCAAGAGTCACTCAGTCACTTCTGATAAAGTAGCCGTTTGTTCATGGAACCTGTTAGTCCCTCGGGGTCCCAGCTAGGGACCATTTCTGTTTGATAATTGAGCTCTGGTGAGCATGCCTAGTTTTACTGGTAGGATTTGTAAGCACCCAAATAAGACTGAACAGTTTAGGTTTCAAAATCACACATGGCACTTTGGGTGTAAGGTGGTCAGTCTGTACCAGTGCCCACAGCAAGCAAGTTGCCATTCAAAAGGGGTATATCTGGCAGTTGCCTCAGGAAATTTATTTGTCAAAAAATCTGAGAATCCAGTACAACCCAGTGGAAATTTCCTATTGCTGGAGACTCCATTCAGCAAGCACGGAGGTTATGGACTCTTGGAAATTCCATCAGGCTAGCAGGCTCTAAAATATTCCAAAGGCAGTGCCTGGGACACTGCTTGTTGAACAGCTTCCAAGACCTAAATCTGCATAGAGACTCATTCAAACTTGGAATCTTGTGGGTCATTTTGACTAAGGAGGGCAAAAGCACACCTTGGTGGTGTATTTGCTTTCTCCAGTACCCAAAGAGGCCTACCGATTGTTGGACCTTCTTTTTATTAGTGGATGCCTTTGAGGCCAACAGTTTTTTCTTGACCATATCCCAAGGGACCCATAGGAATTATTCCTATAGTGCTAGACTCTGAGCTTTAATTCAAATCGATAATCCAACCAGCACTAGTCAGGGTGTCAATAGCTAAGCCCAGTACATCCTCCACCTATTTTTCAGTGGGCCCTACTGTCAATGTGTCATCAATATAATAAATCACTAAAACTTTCGTGAGGATTTGGGCTTGTACCCACTGATGGCATATTTCAGGGGGAATTGAAGTGTCCCTGAGGAAACACAGTGAAACTATACTGTAGGCCATTCCATGTGAAAATAAATTGGTCTTGATCTTCCTTCCCCAATGGAATTGTGAATAAGGCACTAGTCAAGTCACTTAGAACATACCAATCTCTGCTATGGGTTGCAAATGTCTCAGTGAAGGTGATAATATCTGGTACCTCAGGGGTCAAGGGTGGAACCTTAGCATTCACAATGTGGTAGTCCATTGTCAGACTCAATAGGCAGAGACTTTTTTGACCAACCAAACTGGGCTGCTACATGGTGACAGGGTGGTTTGTAACATTCCTAATATATTCCTATATTATTTGTAGTAAGTTCTGAATTAGCAAAGTAATTCCTTTTCTCCATTTAGTATGCAGTATTGCTTTTGTTGAATAACCCAGTAGGGCTTGGGTAGTTTAAGTGGCAGGCAGAAATTGATAAGCGCCACTCTTATGACTCTCATTTTCTAAGGCAGTGGTAATATTCTGTGCCACAAACAGCAAAAACGTCAATGCCTATAATTTGCTTATAATTAGCCACAGTCCCTGTTTAGTGCATGCACTTGGATCATAGGGATTCACTGTTCATTACAGCAAGCCATTAAACATCAGACGCAGCAAAGCCATCTGTCCCATCGGATCTCTTTTTACCAGAAAATTTGATGGTAGAAGTCATATACTTACAGAAAAATCTACAGTTACTAGGGAATATTAAGTTCATGAGATAGAAACACACAAATCCGAGACATTTATTCATTCATTCCACATACATACATGTATCATAGGCTACCGCCATGCACTGGGAGTTCAGTTATAAACAAAATAAACAAGTGCCCCTACCCTGAAGGGGCATCTGGAGGAGGGAGACTACAAACAGGTTAAATTCATAAAATATATTGTTTTAAAAATAGTTTTTAAGAGAAGTTTAAGTCTATGTTAAGTCTATGGCAAATTGAACAGATGGTACGAAGATTTCTCATATATTTCTCTCCTCACATATGCATAGTCTCCTTCCAGTTTGTTGTTGTAGTTCATCCTAGAAGGGTTCTTTATAGTTGAAATTAAATAGGTGTCTTACTTCAAAAGAATAGATCCTAAAATAGAGTGCATATGTGCCAATGTTTCTAAAACCCCATTTACAAAATATTACATACCAGTCAGAATTCCACTGCCTTCTGTTTCCCAAAATGAGTCAATGTCTTTAACAGTCTTTTTGTGTTACCAATTTATTAAAATATTCACAGACTCATAATAGAATACACATTAAGTAGAAATGCCTAACTCACTGTGTTAGTTTGTAGTTACTACGTTTAGAAGTCTTTTTTTTTTTTTTTTGTCATGCTAGGTTGCCTCTTTGCATCAATCTAAACTGATGATTTTGTTTTCCTTGGAAAACTTTCTTCCTTTATCTGTGAAACACTACTCTTATGTGCTTTTTCTCAGTTTAGTCTTACAAATTCTTTTAATTGTTTTTCCCCATTTTCTTTCCTACAAACAGTTAAATATACATAGTATTTATTCCTTTCCCAGGCAACTTGTACTCATGAATATTTTCCTTCCTTAGCCTGTTTTTTTTTTTTAATCTATCCATCATCCGTAGATCCATCTATCCACTATTATTAACATCCATCCATCCATTAGCAAATATTCATTCAGAAGCTATGTGCCAGGCACTAAGTTAGGTATCAAGGATATTGACAGAAGACAGATGTAGTTCCTTCCTAATTCTAGATAAGTGAAACATATGAACAAAAATGAAGTCTATAAAATATTTTTGATAGCCTGTGGCAGAAAATAGTGTATGGAGGGTGAAGGACACTAAGAAAGAAATGATTCTCACAGAAAGGTAAAGCATTAAGATACATAAAGAAAATGTTACGATTCTTAACACAGGGCTTAACATAGTACACATTTGCTGAATGAATAAATAAGTAAATTTACCAAGTTTGAGGTTCAAAACTGACATTTTCTTATTTAAAATTGGGAAGGAATAATGTTAAGGTAAAAAACATTAGGGTAAAAGAGACATCACCAAAAGTACGTACTTACTAAATGAAAAATAGTTTTGCTCTAGCTGAAATTCTTGGCATATGTTTTATCAAGTGACCTAAATTTTTGTAAAATCTGAAATGTGTTAACTACATAGGAAATAAAAATAGTATTCATTTCATAGGGAAACTTTATTCAAAGGAAAAATAGAAATTATTTCTTAAATAATGACATCTCTTCTAAGGAACTCAGAATAACATAAACTAACAAAAAAATTGTGTGAGAAAATGTTATTGGACTAAAAATAAACCCCTAGTTTTTTTACTTTTTGTGAACTAGCCTCACATAAACCAACCTTGAATTTTAAATAGGGTATTAAGCATTTAAGCTTGCCCAAGATTTACTATCCCGTACACAAATGCACAACTATTTTTGTCACTCTTCTATAGAGCTAGCATTCTGGACAAATTTAACAGGAATGTTTTTGAGAAAAAAAAAAGGATAAATGTCATTCAAAGTATAAGAAAATGCTGAAGAAAATTTTACTAATTCAAAAAAGAGTATAAACTTGTTACTTTTAAGACAAAATTTTAAAATATTTTTAGTGATTAAGAAAATCATTGATGAATGTAAATAGGGGCAAATATGAAGCAGAAAGAGTTTTAAAATATCACTCTTTATACTCAATTTCCTTCTTTCAAATGCTCATTTATTATTCTTGATCTGTTATAACAGTTTCTCGACCAGCAGCTACTTAAGCCTGGTGTTTGATTTTCCCCATTAACCCTAAAATATTTATTGATTATGTACTTAACAATGGTTTTCCAGAGCATAAATGCTGTAAACAAAAATTTAGCAATCAAAACCTTTTCTGAAATGCTAGCAACTAACATTTTAACATTTCCGTAATATACAATATACCAATTAGGGCTAGGTTCTATCAAAGAAGAAAAGAGGCCCAAAATAACAGTGGCCGAAAGAAGAAAAATGCATCTATCTTTTACGTACAATTATTATTATTATTTTTTGAGAGGGAGTCTCGCTCTGTCACCCAGACTGGAGTGTAGTGGCGCGATCTCGACTCACTGCAAGCTCCGCCTCCCGAGTTCACGCCATTCTCCTGCCGCCGGAGTAGCTGGGACTACAGGCGCCCGCCACCACGCCTGGCTAATTTTGTGTATTTTTTAGTAGAGATGGGTTTTCACCGTGTTAGTCAGGATGGTCTGGATCTCCTGAACTCGTGATCTGTCTGCCTCATGTACAATTAAGGCAAGTAATCAGGTGCTAGCATAGCAGCTTTGCTACATAAAGCCCATGGATAGCTGACCCCTTTCCACTTCTATGCTTTGCCATCCCTATACGTGAACTCCAATTGTCATAGGCTGAAATGAAGCTCAAGTGTTGACAGTTATGTTCCCAGTAAATTTTACGGGGGAAGAAGGAAAGAAGAAGAAAAGAAAACATGCCGCCACACAACATTTCTGCTTCTGTCTCTTTAGCTACGTCTCAGGCATAAGGACATACCTAATTTAAATGGAATTTAAGAATTCAGTCTCCATCCAAGTGTACATGGGCCAAACTAAATGCAATGACTGTTAAAGAAAGAGAATGATACTGTGGTGAGAAATACAAAAGTCTTCCACGCTATATCGTGTCTAAAATGTTCTCTTGATTCCATCTCTACGTATCTTAATTCCTTTAGGTATAGACAGTTTTCCTGGAGGGCAGCAAAGATAATGCCAAGTATGACAGCGCCAAGTTACCAGTCTTGCTGTAATCCAAAGATATTCTTAAAAATTAACTTTTTCCTGGTCCAGAGATCCTTCCAACTATCAAAATTGCCTGGTAGACTAGATAAGACCAAGTGATTTTGAAAACACTTGGTTAAATTACACTGCTCTCAAGCATATCTGCAAGAAATAGAAGATATTGCAGTACCTAGAATGTTCTCCAGAGTTCAGTATTTGTCCATACTTTTATTTACTCTGCAATGATTCCCCACATGATTTCATTGATGTTCTCCATTTAAGTCTCTCAGAAACTCCACCTGAGAACTCTCACTCAGGTGGAGTTAGCAGAAATGAATATTGCTGTAGTCTCTTCCTAATTAGTAGTTTCTTCATTTTCATGTGGCTGTTATTAACATGAAATGAGGCTCTTGAATTCCAACTGAGATCTTACCTCACTTTGGATTACAAGAATAAAAACAGTTGGCAACCTATTTCTCCTTACTGTGTTTAGATCTCCTAAGGTCCTTCCGAATGCTGTAGAATGCTCTGATTTGGCACACTGCGTTCCTGCCAACATAAGAAATAGCATATAAACCCATTATATTGTTATACTTTAATAAACTTTGTAAAATATGTATCTTAGGTACTCATTGCTTATTAATGTACTGCAATAATGTAATCTATCATTACATATTTCCCTTCTGATCATTTTTACCAAATATAGTACAGTCATTTTGTTCCTGCTCAATCCAAATATGTTCTATATTTACTTTTCTTATTTTCCTTGCACTAGTGAGGTAGTAGAGCTGTTAAGTAAGGCAACGTAGGAAGAGTTTCTACATTCCCTCATACTCTGAGGACTTTACATAAGTAGTTACCAAAACCTTTTTGTGTTGTGGTTTCCTCATCTGTAAAACAGAGTTTAGTAGTAGCTACATGATAGTGTTGTTATGAAGCTTAAATAAGTTGTTAAAACAGAAATACTTGATAAATCGTAGCTATTATGCACTTTACCTAGACTTATCTTGCCCTAATGGACTGACCATATGTATCTCCATTTAGTTTTAATTTCTCTCCTCCCTAGTCTCCCGTAATGTTTTGACAAAGCTTTGTTAAGGGACTTAGAGTGTATTTTTCATCCGGGTGGCTATATATGTATCTGTTGTCTTGATGAACTTGTGAGCTTTTACAGAGTGGGCTTTATAGTATCTTCTTCATCTATGATTTACCAGTAATGTCTTACATTCATGATAGTTATTTAGTATGTTCGTTTAATTATATTTAACATTTTAGGAAAAAGGTGTAAAAATGTAACACCTACACTATTGTTTAGCTTTTTAATTCTTTCCCTAGAATCAGTAATTTGGTATGTAATATAAGAAATGATGTTTTAATAGCAAAAGCAATTACTGATATTCTCTATTGGTAGTTTTTGCCTTCTTTGCAATCACAAATTTTTAGATACCTTTTGATTGATCAATTTATGAATATTTCATTTTAAATTATCCCAAATGTCCTGCAGCCTTTGGACAGCACTTATTATTGTACAGACAGCTTGAATGTGCCTTCTCTGGAGCCTTTCCTTACCAGTCCCCAGTGAATATATTGCTTTATTCTTAGTGTTTTCAGAATGTTTTTGTCATATTCCTATCAGGATTTGTGGCACAATATTGTAGTGACATATTTACATGTTTGTCTTTTCAAAATGTGTGTTTTCAAAATGTGTCTACATTTTTATTATTTCATGTTCTATCATCCTATATGTTATATCTGAAAGTTTATTGATTACATAATTGTGTGTCTAATATCCTATATTTTATTTTTCCACATTTATTCAGTTATCTGATGATAATTCATTGCTGGCATGATGATCTCAAATACTTCATGGGTATCATGGTAGTTAAATAGAATTAAACAGTTTGCTGACTTATTATTGCAGTAAACAAATACTTGAGAGAGATGTTTAGTGAGACTTAGAGGCAGTGGAATTCCTGTATTTCGGAGGTCAGTCTCTAGAATCAGATTGTCTTTATACACTTTCTGTCCCTGACTTTAACTGACCTTGGACAGCTTACTAATTTCTCTGTTAGAGATAATTGTCCATAATTCATAGAGCTGTTGATAGGATTGAATGAGTTAATCAAGGAAAAGCCCTGAGAGTTTTATGTCTGACATAGAGTAAGCACTGTTCAAGTGTTTTTCATAGGATACCAACAAGACCATTCAATAAATTGTGGCACCCCATTTTCTGAGCATTTGATTTCATGAATATTTAACCATACAGAGTTGTTTCCCTGTATTTTCTGTGTTGGTTAAAATGCATCGTTGGCACTAAAGAGAGAACTTTAATAAATATTGAAGTCATTAGAAAGAATGGGTGAGGAGAGTGAGCCCAAGGATAAAAATGTGGGTCATCAGAAGAGTTGGATCTGTGGGACAAAAACTATCTTATACACAACTACCCAGATCTGGGAGGGAATCAAAGCCAGGTGGCAGCTAATGTGGCGTTTGGAATGTGACAACAGAACTCAGTTGCAGTTGACTAGTCTCTTCCTCTTAAATAACATCATGCATTTTAATGGTTTATACTGAATGTTTAATGGCACGTTTTATAAGTTTAAACTGCCATCTTCTCAATTTAATTTGTCATTTGTATGCCAGAAGCCCAAAACTTCCTTTCATTTAATTCTCCTGAGAAGTCAACCTCATTGAAAAATACTTGTTTTTATCTGTTCACGTGAATACACACATTAAAATTCAAAGGAATAGTTTTCTTTGCCTTCATATTAACAAGTTCCACCCCTATGTTTTCAACAACTGGATTTCATGTTAGATTTGATATTTCACAATTTCCAGATCCTAAATTTGAAAGCTTTCTTACCAATCCCATTTTGATCACTAAGAATTTCTACTGCATTAAAATTAAAATTAAGTTAAAGAAAAATTAATTGTATATTTGTTACCCAATCACATGTATTTATAGTGCTCCGTAACATAAATGTTTCAGGAGATGATTGCTCTTCTTTTGCCTCTTGGTTTTCCATGCCTCAGAGAAAAGTCCTCTGCCACTTGACAATTTTGTAGTTCTTGTCAATATTTACTTGACATGAGTCTAACTCCCCTGTTGCCTACTCTACTAGCTAAGCTAGAAGATACCAGCGGCTGAACATGACTTCAACATAAAGTGAGAGACATTGGAAAGTCAGTTCACCTTTATTACTCTAAAAAATACATAGATCCTCTGTTTTCTGCTCTGAAAAATAGAGTACAAGTAATCTAGATTATTCTGAGGATTTTATGAGCATCTTCTGTAAAAGCACCTCATATAAAGTAAGTTTATAAAAATAAAATTTAGCTAGTCTACTTTGGCCTGAACTTGATGACAGAATGAATGATAAACATTAACCCCTTATTTAATTCATACTGCTCTGCCCTCCCTAAAGGGAATTCCTTGGGTTCGGGCATCCAGAGGTAACCTCTACTTTGGATGACATGTTTAGTAGTTTGAAAGTCCTCAGGCACGTTCTGCAGGAGTCCCAAATTCTGTTTGCCTGGGGTCTTCTTGCCAGCTCAGTAGTCCTCTTGGCCACATACTGTCAAGCTGGCCTTAGTCATCGTCTACTATATCCGATTGGCTCACAGGAAATCACGCAGCCTTGCTGAGCCAAAGGAGGGGAAAACTGGCTGCCTCACCATATAACTGTTCTCTCAGTCTAAATCCCTCTTTTACTTCTCTTTTATTCCATTTCTTCCTGCTTAAATACAACAGAGGGTGAAACAGCAATATCTAACTATAAAATAAGATGAACAATGCCAGCCTTTCCTTACAGCAGGTAGACCCAATTTCTACAAGAGCTTCCTGTGGATTCTCTTTCCTTCAAGTTTCCCATCATCTGGTGTTTAGCTCATCTCCTTCTGCTGTGTCTTCTCCATCACGTTGGTATTTCCAAGATCTCAAAAGAAAGAAAGTGAAGTTCTTAGGGCTCACTGTCCATGAATATCCAAAAATTCTTTCAATTTTCTTAGGTGACTGCTCACATAGGCTTTGGGGGTGAGTGTGTTGATGTCTGCACAGTGAATTGGGTCACCTCTTAACAAACCCCGCAAGGGGTGTCTTTCTTTCCTTCCTCTTTCAAA
The DNA here is from genome assembly GCF_000951035.1 of Colobus angolensis palliatus. Lineage (NCBI taxonomy): Eukaryota > Metazoa > Chordata > Mammalia > Primates > Cercopithecidae > Colobus > Colobus angolensis. The sequence goes on from NW_012118533.1 coordinate 1,321,640, forward strand.
TGTGAGACTATACTTAGCAGCTATTGTTTTCAACTTAGAAGACCAGAGCTGAATTTCTGAGATGTCAGAAAATGTCCCTTCAATATTTTGTTGCTATTTCTGAAGGAATTTCCAGCAAGTACATACATTAGAACAGAGAAATGTGAGATAATACCTCATGAAGTCTTCTGGAACAAATGGCAACTCTGCCAATGGGTGAGGGTGACCCTGGCCGTGACTCACATACGCAAATAATTATATTACTACTAACAATAAAGAAGATGATGATGATACCTCACATTTACAGGTCTCATTATTTTCCAGTAACTCTTCTAAGAGCTTTGAAGCTGCTAACACGTTTAATCCCCACAGTAACTCTAAAAGAAAGTACCATTTAACTTATTTGAAAGTTGAAAAAACTGAAACACAGAGAAGTTAAATAACTTCCTTAAAATATCACAGAAGAGAAGCAGTAGAACCAGTCTTTGAACCTGGGAAGTCTCGTTTCAAAGCCTCCCATATTAGGTAATACCTCTTCCTAAATAAAATATAATTAAATCATGATATTTTATATTGACTAATATATTCACCTTTAAATGAAATAATAACTATTATTAATCATGGATAAAAGTACATTTTTTCCATGTAGTTATTTTGGTTAAAATATTTAGATAATATTTGATAGCTTTCTTTAAAACTCTATATGTCATGACCTCACAAAATTAATTCTTTTTTTTTTTTTTTTTTTTTTTTTGAGACGGAGTCTCGCTCTGCTGCCCAGGCTGGAGTGCAGTGGCCGGATCTCAGCTCACTGCAAGCTCCGACTCCCGGGTTCATGCCATTCTCCTGCCTCAGCCTCCCGAGTAGCTGGGACTACAGGCGCCTGCCACGTCGCCCGGCTAGTTTTTTGTATTTTTAGTAGAGACGGGGTTTCGCCATGTTAGCCAGGATGGTCTCGATCTCCTGACCTCGTGATCCGCCCGTCTCGGCCTCCCAAAGTGCTGGGATTACAGGCTTGAGCCACCGCGCCCGGCCCAAAATTAAATCTTAATAATGGAAGATGGTTGATAAAATGTTGCAGCATTTTAGGCGAACTTCAATAATGGTTATTAAAAATATTAATTTCAGTGTGAACATTTTAAAATTATAAGATTAAGTGTACAGATTTCATCCTCTTTTGACATTTATCATATATGTTTATTTAACTCTGTTACTAATGTTGGTCCTGTACCCTGCTAATACAGTTTATTTTTTTCTTTCCATTCAATAATTTAAAAAGTCTCATATTATTTTCAGTATATTTTCAGATGGCAAATCCTTAACACAAAAACATTTTTTAATTTATTCCACAGTTTAGTTTTGCATTCTAATATTCTTATCCAGAAATACAGTGTATGCACAATCAATCACTGTGGTAGCAAGTGGAAGGTTAATCACTGGGAAATTCTTTGAAATAAATATTTCATTGAATACAAATATTCTAGATCAATAAAGCTAATAGTATCCCCATCCCCAAAATATCCTTAAAGAAATACATATCTATATTGAAATACAGTTAATCCTTTATAAAATATATTTTCTTTAGGTATTCAATTTTATTTAAAATCATAATTTATTATAGAAGATTAAGAAAAATTATCTAAAAAGGAGAAATTGTATTAAAATGTTTCCTGAGATGGAAACAATATTTTTTTTAGCTTTCTTTTTTTTTTTTTTTAAAGACTTCAGCAGGTAAATACAAAGTAATTTTCCTAGCTGGTAAAATGCATCCCCTAGGAATATTTACTAGAGTAAATGTCAATATTGCATGGTTCATTTATCGAAAGCCAAACTACTTTAGTGACTTTGGATGTGTTATTACAGTTAATGATTCTTATTAAAAACAACAAAAGAATGCATCAATCAGGAGGTATAAACAAAGGAAAAATAACTTTGAAACACTGGTTTTCTTCATAAATCAGATTTGTTGAAATCGAGGAGTCTTATGCTAACATCATCTTGGCTATCTATTGCTTTGTAACACAATACCCTGAAAGCACCTGGCTTAACCATTTCATTTCACTAATAACTTCATGTGTCATAAACTTGGGATGGACTTGGTTCTTAGGCTGGATGCTTAGCCTCTGATGGAAGTAGCTTCAGTTGGGGTGTCTGACAGAGGATCTACTGGCCAGTCTGGCTCCTCCATGGTCTTGGTTTTTTATTTCATTTTCCACAAAGCAGATCATCCACTTAGGCTCTTATTGTGGTTTAGGCTTCTCAGAGTTTGGCAAACTCAGGATATTTAGACTTCTTACAAGGTGGATCATGGTCCCCAGACATTAAGGTGAAATCTGCCAATCCTTTGAATTCCTAAATGCAGAGATGGCATCATGTCCCTTCTATCACATTCTATTTGTCAAAGCAGTCCCAATTCAGCACAGATTCATGAGGAGGAGAAAAAAAAAAATAGACCCCTATCTCTTTGTGACAATAAAATCAAGTGATTTGTGGCAATCTTTAATTTGGATATGTATTTGTTAAAAAGACACACTTGAAATATTCTTTTACTTCCTAGTTTTGCTTGCTCTATTTCAAACCAGTGCTGCATTAGTTAACATGTGGCTCACCATACACTTTCTAATGAGAAGGCTTCAAAAAGCTCAATCCCCAAATGCCAATACAAACACTAGCCTGGCAAAAAGTCACCTGAATTCCTCCCTCCAATATACAGAACCCGAGCTGCATGGACTTGTTTTCCCAACACAGAAAACATTATAGTAAACAAGGGATTTGAGTTTAGATATTTACCCAGCTTCTCTGCATCCTGAGCTCTTTTTTTTTTTTGCCTCGATCCTCTGCCAGGAGATCGGCTGCTTTTCTTACACTTTGGCTCCTCACCTCCCCTAAGCTAATATGCACTCCTGGCAAATTATAAGCATTCAGAACTGGAGCAGAGACTGTGTCTTGAGGGTAAAATTAACTCTACCAACTGAATAGTTTCCCTTGTTCATCAAAATGTTGAGCTGGAGGCTTTAAAAAATGTCTATGTGCATAAACTTGGTTACTAGTTGAAAGCAGAAATAAATGCTAGATAAAAAGTTTTCACATGTGAGAGACCTGAACCATGCTATACTTTTATGCACCACTTTGTGTGTGGTCATTTCCTGCTTTGTTCTTTTGTTGTACTGTTTAAAATGCTTTATCTCTCATTTTTTAATTCATATATGTTGGAAATACTTACTGAGGGTTATTATGAACTATGACGTTCTTTTATTGTTGAAGTATTCCCTCCTTTAGAGTCGACGGATTTCACTCAAGATCCGTGATCCACCTAAGATTTATAGTAAAATGATAGAGTTTACAAATGAATATCATAACATGTCATCCTTCACCTGGTTCTTGAAAGCTACAAGAGACAGGATATGGTTATAAACACATATAAATATATAATCTCCATTGTTTTTATATATAATGATACTATACATTAAAATATCCTGAAGAAAATGGCATTCTTCATGATTTAATTCACTTAACCAGTGAATGCTTTTCTATCCTTTGGCATTGGAGTGCTGTGCCTTTCATGGATGTTGTCAGCCTATGCTAATTGAAATGTTTATAAAATGCTGATTCTGAAATATTGCAGCTTAACAGTTCAATAGTTCTTTAATGGGCCCTCTGTTTTATTAATGAAATGATTTATAGAAATATTTAATCTCACTGATTTACCATTAGCAATAATGAGTCTAGTTATTAAGCACTGTATTTCCAAAGGCTATGAAAACAGCCCTGGCAAATGTGTAGTATTTTGCGATGAGTTATTTGTGCAGAGATAGAATCAATGCTGTGGGAAGCTTATTCCTCAAGTGGAACAGCATTATTTATGAACATGTAACTTGATGACTCTTTTTGTAATTTTCATACCATTGCTTTTTTATTTATAAGAAATTTAATATCAATTATGAAAACCATCCCACAGCATTTTAAAGACATTTAGATGATATATAAATATATTTTTCATATTAATTAAACTATGCTGTGACAGTAAACCATTTAAAAATACTTAAACTGATCCTTGAGGAATACAGAAGTTTACTCTTTGGAGAAACCACGTTTGTATTTGCTATTGTCTCCGGTAAATATTTAAGATAACTATTACTATTTATCTAGAGAATCTTCTATAAATAACAAACTGAACCCCACAAAATATTTGTGTCCACTTATGACAATATTTTATTTTTATATATTTAAAGATTTCACATTTTATGGACAGAATTTAGTTATATATCTTAAGTATATTTATGTGACAACTTTTCAACATGTGACGGCACACTTTAGGGTCCCTCCCCTCCCCTTTTTTCCCCTCCCTTCCTCTCTTTTTTTGTCTTTTAAAGGAAATAAACATAGTGGTTCAGAGGATGGGTTTTAGAGGCAAACTAGCTTGAATTTGGATACTTACACTTTGCTAGCTACGTGACTTTAGCCAAGTCCTTTTGGCTTTCTGAATCTCTGCTTCTTCCACAGACAAAAACAAGGGATAAAAGCAAAATTGTGTACCTTGTAGGTTTTATATAAAAGCAATAAAATATTGCATGAAGAGAATTTAGAGCACTGCCAAGTTTATAAATACATTTAATAAACATTAGCTATCATCATAATAAATAAGTATGGTCTAAAATCAAAACAGGAGGGGAGAATTAAGAAAAAGATCATTTTAATGTATCCAGAATGAATAGAATTGTAATGCTAGATAACCCCTAAAACTTTTTTCTAAAGTAGATATTTCTATGATTGCATTCTGAAACAAAGTTCTAACTTCTCTTCTACATTTTAACCTGTGGTAATCTTGCTTAAAACTTTAAATATGTCTTAAATTAGCTCATTTGGGGAGGCATAAAGATGATGACCTATAAACTATTGAGTAGAATTGAAAGTTGTAGAGCATTCAAAACACTATAATGGTTTCCAGTATACCCACTCCAAAGGTCACAAATTCCCCAATCTCTGGCTGTCTTTAAACTAACTTGTACTGAAAGCAACTGATTCTTGTAACGACTTGTCACAACTCTCAGTGAGAAACCGTCAAGTGAGAATTAAAAGAAACAAATCTCTTGCTGACTAATTTATTCATAGATATTTCGAACCTAGAAGGATCATATAGAATTAGGTAATGTAGTACAAACACTACTTTATAAAAGGGGGAGTAAAAACCTAAGAAGCGAATTTATTTGCCGAATATGGCAAAGGAAATATGTAGCAGAAATAGCTTTAATACTAGTTTTCTAAGCTAGTTTTCTACACTTTCCATAGTAAAACTTACAGTGTATTATTTTTATAAAATTGACTGTTCCATATGAACAGGAAGACAATGTGGCATTACGAGAATAAAATAAATGTTATTATCTGCTATTTTGGACAATTCTTTATTGTAGCTCTTATGATAGCATGCACCTTTGCATATAAACATACTTTAGCAGCTGGAACCCAGAAGCAATGCTTCAAATGGAAGCATTTTACATTTGGTCTCTTGCTTTATGTCTCAGTCTGCTTTTATCAATCAAAAGACAAAAATAATTTATAAGAGAAGAAACACTGTATTAACATCAAAATGCCAATTCTTTGGGAATGAAATGGACAATATGTAAATTTTTAAAATACTGAACTAATAAAAATAGCTGGGCTAAGACACTTAGTATTAGGATGAAAAATGTCAACTTCATATTTTGTGTTGGAGAAGATACATTTATTTGTGGTTATTTCATAATTTCATTATTTATTTGTGGTAACTTTGCATATAAATAGGACTTTAAAAATAGATATATACTTTTGTTGGTTGGTGAATTTCAAGGAAGATATAATTTATACGCACACAACACAATTGTCAAGACAATTCTAGACTTTAATTTATTTTTTTCTATAACGTTAAGGTTGACTTGAGATTCTTACTGCATTTGAGCTTTTAAAACATTATTTTATTGCCTTGTTAGTGGTTCAGAAGACTCCAGAGAAACACAGGAGTCAGACTCTTTAGAATTATATCTGTTATTCTAATTTCTTGCTGTGAGACCTTGAGCAAGTTAACTAATTCACCTAAACCTCAGTCTTCTCATTTCTAAAATGGAAATTATATAGACTCTACCCTTAGAATTGTGGAGATCAAATATGACAGGGAATAAAAATGTAAGTTCTCAATACGTATTACATATTATTGTTGTCATTATTAAATGTGTAAACACACATTATTTCAACTAGAATTTTACAATGAATTGGTTGAGTTCAGGAGAGAAGCAGCGCAGGCTTCCAGTTGTCCTCTCCCAGTGGAGTCAGAGGGACAATGCTTAATTCAGTAAGTGTGTAACTATATGCAAAAATATTGACAACCAGGGAAGCTCAATCTGATAACCCGGAACTTTGGTGTCTAGATTTATTATTGGGCATTGCTCAATAGACCAATAATATATACTTCTACAGATACATACTTATGTCATTCGAAAAAGCCATATACCTAATATCATTGGGTGTGTGTGTGTGTGTGTATACACATATGCACTGGTGTATAACTGGTATATACATATATATAAATGCATTGGTGTATATATTATATATGTATCTGTGTGTGTGTGTGTGTGTCTGTGTATATATGCATTTTTTTTTTTTTTTGAGTCAGAGTCTTACTGTGCCACCCAGCCTGGAGTGCAGTACCTCTATCTCAGCTCAACACAACCTCTGCCTCCCAGGTTCAAGTCATTCTCCTGCCTCAGCTTCCCGAGTAGCTGAGATTATAGGCATGTGCCACCATGCCCAGCTAATTTTTGTGTGTGTGCGTGTGTATTTTTAGTAGAGATGGGGTTTCATCATGTTGAACAGGCTGTTCTCGAACTCCTGACCTCAAGCAATCCACCTGCCTCGGCCTCCCAAAGTGCTGAGATTACAGATGTGAGCCACCATGCCCAGTCTATGTTGTTTTTTGACTTTTCATCTTATTTGGTTGACAGAGAATGTTATATGAATGAATATAGGGATTTCTATAATTCTGAGAAATTTTTAATCTCTAAGAAAATCAGATACTAACAGAAAAGCATTTGGAGAAATCATCACCATTCTAGCATAATTAAAAGAACTGATATATATTTACACACCACTGGCATCCCTTTAAGTTCTGATTTTCCATTTTATGTCAGATAAGCATAATTTTATGATCAAATGTATATTAAAAAGAATTATCATATTGTTATGAGATCTCTGGCGGGGGGGTGGGGTGTCGATTTTCCTGACCAGAAACCTCTGTGGCGCAGCACCTTTGCCTGAGTTCTTGTCCTGCAGCTAGGAATAATGAGGTAGGCAGACAAGTGAAGGGTGAAGAAGGAGTGTTTTTTTTTTTTTTTTTTTTTGAAACGGAGTCTTGCTGCGTCACCCGGGCTGCAGTGCAGTGGTGTGATCTCGGCTCACTGCAACCTCCGCCTCCCAAGTTCAACAAATTCTCCTGACTCAGCCTCCCAAGTAGTTGGGATTGCAGGCATGTGCCACCACGCCCAGATAATTTTTGTGTTTTTAGTAGAGACCGGGTTTCATCATGTTGACCAGGCTGGTCTTGAACTCCTGACCTCAAGGGATCCACCCACCTCAGCCTCCCAAAGTCCTGGGATTACAGGTGTGAGCCCTTGAGCCCGGCCACAAGAAGAGTTTTATTTAATGTTAGAACAGCTCAGAGGGCTGGGTGGCTCCTCTCTGGTCGTCCAGTCGAGTGTTCAGCTCTTAGCAGAGGCGTCCCTGGAGAGGGTGGCTCTTCTCTGCAGGCAAGTCATTTTTACGTCTCTGTAGGTTTCTGAAGCTCTCAGCAGAGAGAGTAGCTCCTCTCTGCCAGCTCCTCTCTGCTGGCAGGTCGTCTCTGCAGTTCTCAGCAGAGAGGATACTCCTCAGATACTCCTCTCTGCAGCTGGTCATCCCAGCTATCAGCAGAGAAGGTATTGCTCTCTGCAGCTGCTGGTCCCTGCCGAAGACATCTCTCTCTGCCTCCTTCATCCTCTGGCAGTCCTCCGCCCTTGTCTGGCTGAGCCCACGGCTTTTACAGACCTCAGACAGGAGGAAGTGCCTGTGGATTGGCCCATGAGCAGGTATGGGCAGGCCCGGAAGAGGCAGAAGGAGTCCCCACTCTGGTCCAGGACTGGCAGCCCGGCCCTCAGTCTTCAGGCCCTCGCTGCCTACTGCTCCCATTCATGGCCCCAGGGCTTGGCCATCCCCCCCCTCCATCTGATTGGAGCAGGTGCCAGGAGCAGAGTGGCCAGGCAGTGGGAGCAGACACCCCTAAACCTTCAGGGACTGGGGGTGGGGTGTTGGTCCTTCATGGGGCCCCGAGGGTGCAGGCTGCTGAGACGCCCAGGTCCTGTGCCTGGGAGGGCAGCCGCAGCTGCACCCAGCAACTTGGAAGGGGCAGGGCTCCCATTTGTCTCCAGCTCCTGCCTGTTTCATGGAGCGCGGGGCCCAGGTCTTCAACTGCAGGTGGGGAGGGTGCAGCTGCACTCTGGAGGGCTGATCCTGCCTGTTCTTGGCTCACCCATGAGCACAGGGAGGCTTGGATCCATAGCTGCAGTTTGGACAACTGTAGCCCCTCCCAGGGGCTCCTGTTTGCGTCCTTGAGCAGGAGGCCTGGAATTGAAGGGGCGGTTTGGGCCACTGTAGTGGCACAGGGAGCTCTCTTCAGAAGTGGCAGGGCTCCCACTGGCTCCATGGAGTGTGCAACCCCAGCCACGCTTCCCCGCTGTAGCAGGCATGATGACAGCAGCCACTGCCATCAATATGTGTCAGAACAAATCCATCAAATGAATGACCTACTGGGTAAACTCTTCAGGCCATTACCTTCTGAATGGATCAGCTGCAGCAATCTTCAGGCTTTGTTTTTTTTCTGCTCAGGACTTATAGTCGCAAGGGAGAGGAAGTCTGATTATTCAATATTGCTCGTGTGCCCGTTCTTCAGCCAGGAGAGGGCAAAAAATTTTGAAAGTAGCACCAATAATTCTGTATCTATCATGGGAGAGTTAGCTCACTGAAAGAAAATTGAGGCACATTTAGCACAGATGGAGAGAGAATGTAATGCCATACATATAGTGTACTTCACTGTAGCAAAAGACGTTATTTTAAACCAAAATTATTAAGTTTACTTGAGGGTTGGGCCCTCATCTCAACTTTACGTATCTCAAACTTGAAATATTTTTATGCAAACATCACTCTACTAAGTATTTTGTACATTATAAATCATGCACAAAAACATAAATAGGATGAGGTAGAAAAATGGAAATAGAAATTCTAATATTTTCTTCCTGTACTATCATGGGTGATTGTCCTGTATTAAAGACTAATATAAACGAGTGAATGTACAGTACATCAAGTGATCCTATATAAATACTATTTCTTCTTTCCATAAAAGGTGGAGAGGCGGGGCACAGTGGCTCAGGCCTGTAATCTCAGCACTTTTGGGAGGCCAAGGCGGGTGGATCACCTGAGGTCAGGAGTTTGAGACCAGCCTGGCCAGCATTCTGAAGCCCTGTTTCCACTAAATATACAAAAATTAGCCGGGTGTGGTGGTGCGTGTCTATAGTCCCAGCTACTTGGGAGTCTGAGACAGGAGAATCGCTTGAACCCGGCAGGCAGAGGTTGCAGTGAGCCGAGACTGCATCACTGCACTCTAGCCTCTGGGTGACAGAGGGAGACCCTGTCTCTCCAAAAAAAAAAGAAAAAGAAAAAAAAAAAAAAGAAAGATGGATAGCAGCAAGCAGTCACAAACTGGAGATCTGCCTGAAGAACAAATATTTTTCATTGTAATTTTATGATAGATACGTGTGTTATGAGGACGGAGTGCCCATTAAGCTGCTATATCTTTGTTATATGAAAAAGTCCCTACTAGAGCACTTTGTCCTCAGACCTGGGAGCTGCTTTTCAGCACATTTATTATGATTCCCCTAGTAATTCCCCAAAACATTACTTAAGTGAGTAAGAATTTTTCCTTTCCCAGAATGCAGAATCATTTGGTGTAGCTTCTGCCTCCTCTAACTAACCTTCTTTTGGGTTATTAACATTTCTGCAAGTCACCATCATTAAAATAAGTAATGTGCTCTTTCATTTAGATGGAAGAATTGAGCAGTACCTATGTATCATATAATCACTCCACCTTAGCATTTCTTTGATATTTTTATTGTTGATTAGCACAAGGATCTTTCTTTTGAAATGTGAAGTAGAAATTTCAAACAGCTTCATGTCTTGGAAATTCTCAGTACTCTGACTGCTGAATAACCTGTTTTACATAAAAAGTGAAACACTGTCCTTGCTACTGGTGATTAGTGAACACTTAAGTGAACAATCTTAGATTTTGCAGGTTTTGAACTGTTGTTAATAACTGTTTAGCTTTGACATGGTAATTCATAAAAGAGTCAAAATGCATTTTGGTAAATCTACTTTTAATATGTCCAGAGATATGTGATTTTGTAATATGATAGCCCATGAATAAACATCTAGAAATCAATGTTAAAAATTTCTATAAATTCCAAATGTTAAGTTCTTGTTATTTTAAAAAACGTCAGTAGAATGTTCAGATATTACAATATTTTAAATTATGTAAAGAATACATGAAAAGACCAAGAAAGCATATGTTTTTCTTTATTAGATAGATATACAGCAAATGGACATATGCTTTTTAGCACTTACGACAAATAAACAAGTTTTGTGAATATATTAGGCAGAAGACTAATATTTTTACTATCTTTTAAACTATACAAATAATACTTTCTCATGGTTCACTAAAATATATTAACAAAACTTTGTCAGTAAAGACTTCCCTGCAGTACTTCTAAATTGACTTACTACATTGTATATCACATACTATGAAATTTTTCCATAAAGTAAGTTTTGAGAGAAAAAAATGTTTTTTGCTTAAAAATAACTATTTAACATGTACTAAAATAATACAAACCTACTACCCTGCTTCAGCAAGGCTGTGTAATAAGCTCTTCAGACTGCTTTGTTACATCACTGACAATCCAAAACAACAGTGATAAGATCAGATAAAATCGATGTACACGTTGCTATTCTTCTATTTTTCTGTGTGCATTTTATAGTTGCTACCACTCTTTCTTTATAATCCTCAGACAAGGGATTGAGTTGTTATTAAAAGGATTTTTGCAACTTCCCTGAGATGAAATAGGTGGCCTACAGATGCATGACAATTATAGCAGCATGAGCATGAGGGGACTTCACAATGTTGAGTGTATTCCAATGACAATCTTTGAAGGAATTTCCTGTGACTTGTTTCTGGAAAAAAAAAAATACAATAAGAAAAATGGACAAGAGTTTTATAGCTTTTATGTGTAACCTTTAAAGAGTGAATAGTAAAGATTTTTAAACTGAATTAATAATGCAAAATAATCTGTGACAATTTAAAACTATTTTCCCAGAAGTTTTCCTTAAACTAATTAAATGCCTGATTTTATCATATAATTTATCTCACTGGTCAATAATCTCTGATTTACTGTCTTTTTTCCCTGCTAGAATATTAGCTTACACAGAGCAGATTTTATCTCTAATACAACATCACATACACCCAATATCAAACTGCCTGGGGATAATTACATAGATAGAGATTGAGTAAATTAATGTATTAGAGTTGTATGTAAATAAAGAATATTTGTATAAAAATTTGAGTGTATGAGCACCTGTTTTTGTTGTTGTTGTTTCTGTTTTTCACTAGACCAATTCTTCTGGAAAATTATGCTTTGGTTTTTTGGGGTACGATTTGCTGCTTTCTTTTTGCTTAAAAACATGAAAAGCATGTTTGAAACTGGTAGCAGTAAAAGCTGTTCTTACTTTGCATGATCAGTGGAAAAGAAGGGTTTTCCACTATTTTCTTTTCCACTGTTTCCTTTTGATGATGCTGGGGCTCCTTATTTCAAACAGTTGTGTTTGTAGTAAACTAGAAAAACAAAAACCAACAACAAACAAAGGCACCTAGTACCATTACAAAACTTTGATCAATAATATTATCCTAATCACACAGAAAAGGCTTTCCATAATATATTCAGAAAACTTCTAGCCTCTTGTGACCTGTGGCTTAAATTTTAAATACAAATTTTCTTACTTTAGTTTAAAATTGTAGTATTAAATGAATAAATGCTTAAGAGATGAGAGGAGTTGTAAATTAGGTAGCACTATTAGAGTGCATTGAAAAATTCTTTCTGACTACCTTGAATAAAATGATTTTCTACAATATTTTAAGGATCTTTAAGTATTTTTTAATTTTTAAGTATTTTCACTAATTTTCAATGATTCTCTATTCCAGGCTAACGTGATTGTAAAATATGACACAAAGTAAGTGCACCCCAAAATTAATTAAATTCATCATTTTGAGAATAAATGACAAGATGAATTTAAAAATGTATAATCAAATAAAATGTCTTTAAATTAGTATTCTACTTAGATTATCTAATTCTTATTATTATAGTATATTAAAGAGACTTTCATAATCTCAAGTGATTTGTTCTCCATTTGTACTATTGAGCTTTCGTATCTATCAGTAATATAATTTCCTTTATAATTAGAACAAGTTATGTGAAACAAGGAAAAAACTCTTCGCCATAGTAATGAGATGAGGTACAAATTTATATTTTATTTTTGGTATGTTTAGGTTTAGTTTGTTGGCCTAATAGTTTCTTTGAAAGTAGTTTTATTCTTTAGCATTCTGGTGACCTATAACAGATAAAGTAACGTGAGTGAAGTAGTTCCCAAAATTGAATATGTCAGAAACTTTTCATTTAAATTCTGAAATTCAAAAGTAATTTATTTCAAAGCTTGTTCTTACCATCTCTTTTTCTTAACTTAGGTTAATGTTGATGCCTCTACAGACTTTGGTTCAACAGAAATAATTTGAACAGAATGCTATAATCCTATTAAAAAATGGATTGATTTTTTATTTGATCCCCAAACAGTAATTTCATAGACATAATTGCAATGAGCCACTCCTATGCCATGCTTACAGCATTAAAGTGAATTTTATGCCATTAGCTCAAGTAAAATAGTTGACTGGGTTAAAAAAAAGGGCTTAAAGAATTTGTATAAAATACAGAAGATTGTTCATACATGGCCATAGAGTTTTAAAGCTGAACAAGATCTCAGAGATTGTATAGTATATAATATTTTTTTTTATTTCTGAACTTGCATATAATTTACTGGACAAGGTTGAAATAAATAAACTAACATGTTGACTTCAAGCATCAGCTGGAAATGAGGTATGATATAGTATCTGAAATTTGTCTTATGGAAAGTGCTAACATTAGGCCAATGCTAAAATAACACTAGAAGGTTAATGCTTTGTCAATATTGGACTTTAACTTACTGTTGAAGACTCCATCTGGAAAGTTGTTTGAGGTCAGTTTGGGTATATGCAAACACTTCCATCAAAGCATAATCTCATTGATTGTAGGAACAATATAATAATTACTGTACATCCCTAAATTGCTTCCATAATATGTATCCCATAGATACTCAACAGATGTATTTTTGAGAGATTTATAATACAAATAACCAACATTATAACACTGTTATGTAAATGATTCAAAAAGATGGTCTCTGTGTATTGACATCTAATTTGCTTATTTATTTACTATAGGCTAAGATCAGTTATTTCAAAAGCCCAACAACACTAAATTCAAACTTTTACATATTCAATTATTTTCAGAATAGCCCTTTTTAGTCATTAGAGCCTGTCTGCTTTGCATGCTTCCAAAGCCAACATTTGCCAGCCATGCCTCATGTAAGCCTTGTAGAGGACACCAACATACTGCTGCTGCTGCCCTTTGTGGTTCTCTAACACAGAGTCTCCACAGTGCTACTGAGAGACAGCATCTAGACAGGTAAACCCCATCTCCAGCATCCTTCTCCCTTGGACTTTCCTTCCTTGCCTTCCTCCTCTTATGAGTAGCAACTCTGCTGTATAGCCCCTAGACAGCCTCCTGCTGTGAGGGATCCTCCATCGGTCTACATACAAACTTGTTCACGCTTCCCTCACTCAATAAAGTTTGTGTGTGCTACTGCCATTTCTTGACCTCTTGGTCATAGCTTTTTTTTTTCTGATCAGTTCCTGAATCTTTCCAACTCTTTATACACTTTTATATACATTATTTTATTCCTTGAAAAATTTATACTATGTACATTATCTTAAAACAATTCTAATATTGTACCTTTTAAGGTTTGAAAATTAAATGACTTTAAAAGATAAAATGTTCAGAAGAGTTTCTTACGCATGTGTGTGCTTAATAAAGGTAACCTATATTATTAATATTAAGCAAATCCCCAAATATCCTAAAGTGATACTACCCCAATTCCAGGTTTTCTCAGACCCTGACCACAGCAGGAGATTTAATGAGAGCTAACATGAGTAGAAATGGGGAAGTAAGTCTCTCCACGGGCAGTATCTACCATGGGGACTAGCTTGGGCAAAGGGCAAGTTTAATAACTAAAAAACCCAAGTGATTTACCCAAGGAGGTGATATTATAGTAATTTTTACACCACCATGTGTTCTGTATGTTAGGTACATTATGGGTTAATTGGATATCAATAATAATCTTGATACTTCTAAATGAGTTGGAAATCACATTTGGATCTATTTCTGACTTGAAATTTTTTCATATATGAAGTATTAATAATATCAACAAAAGTTTTATATATAAAATTGATCCCACTTTCAATGAATTCCTGGAATTATAATCTAAACATCAAAAAACTAGATGCTTTGCATCTATTACAGGAATTCCTGATTACTGATGTAAAATGTATCTGATTTTTCAAATTGTTTCTCTTCAAACAAATCAATTGTTTTTACGTATATTTAGACTGAAAATTAATAAATGTGTGACTATGATTTTATTGCATAGATGGTAATCAATACATTTTCATTATAGGTGGGTCTTACAAATATAGTTATATGTAGATTTTGAAAATCAAATGGGCCTATTTTGTCTACTAACTATAAGTAATCATTTAATACTTATTTTATACCTTTTAAAATTGTTATAATTAAATACTAAATAATATTATTTCCCTTTTTAACTGAAACATTAAATAAGAATATCTGTCAAGCCTCTCTTGTTATGTTCAATTTCAACATACAATTACCATCGTAAGTGTTGTTATTTGTTTTTTCTTTTCCACTGAAAATGTTGTTATACATATTTTATACCTGTTGTTCTTCCTTGGATGACTTCCATTTCTTCATTAAGGCATCACCATTTTCAGGCAAAATGCACACAGCAATAATGCCAACTCATCTAGGACCTGGATACTGAGTTTCAAAAATTGAAGACCCTGTCATTTGCCTTGACGGAGACTCAATAATAGCTATCACTCACATTAAGACTTTTATCCTCCTATAGACCAACTCCTGAAGGTTTGAAAATCTAGAATAATGTAGTTTTACTTTTGGTAGCGTATTAATGCCTATATAGTAGTGGAACAAGGACAAAAATTAGATTATTTGAATTTGTAAGGTATTTAAAGCTCAAATATTTCTATTTCATTTTAGTGAACAATATTCCCCTTAAAAACTATCGAAATGAACAATCTTGAAACTAATAAAGATAGCTTTGAAATAAATGGAAACATGTCCCTGTAAACATGGAGACAAAACAATTGATATGGTATAAAAAATGAATTAATAGCCTTGGGGTCTGTATTGCACTCTCATTATGACATATATTCATAAATTAGGTAAGGGTATTGCTATAACATTTTATTGAATATTTTTATTAGTAAAGTAAAAATGTGATTTTCTTCAGTGTATAAGTTTTTTGGGGCTACTGTGACAAAGTACCACAAATAAGTGGTTCAGGATTTTATCATTTTTTTTTCCTGTTGTAATTCAGGAAGTCAGAATTTTGGAATCAAGATGTCAGCAGGTTGGCTCTGGAAGCTCTGAAAGAGAATCTGTTCCATGACTCTCTCCTAGCTTCTTAAGGTTACAAGCAATCCTTGGCATTGATTGGTTTGTAACTGCATTACACCCATCTCTGCCTCCATTATCACATGACCTTCTTTCTAACTGTCTCTACGTGTGTATCATCTTCCTAAAAGGACACTAGTCCATGGATTTATGGCCCACTCTTATCCAGTGCAGCTTCATTTTAACTGATTATGTTTCTGAAACACCAGGGGTTTGAGCTGTGTTCTACTGCTCATCACACTGAAAGCCAATCAATGACACAATGAGTATTGCCAGGGAGGACGGCTTTAATAAGGTGCTGCGGTGGAAGGGATGGAAGATCTGTCTGAAACCAGTCTCCCTGATGGACTAAAATTAAGGGTTTGTATAGTAGGGAAGAAATGTATCCATGTGTTGGAAAACAGGAACTAGGGAAGAGGAGTTAGTCAACAGAAAGCAGGCGTTCGGCTAGACAATCATAATACATGAGGGGTCTAGTATCTCCTTGTCCAGATGTGGTGACCTGGTAAGTTTCAGTTCCTTGATACTATCTGGGAGGCCTGATAGTTGGTTTCCTGAGAAAGGAACTCGGGTAAGATAATTGCAACTTTTTCAAGTTTTAAGACTGGATTAATTTCTGTGTTTATTCAAAAGAAACCATAAACATCATTTCTACAGAACAATTGGGCCAGATTCAATTACATCTGCAAATACTAGATTTTATTTCCAAATAGGATCACATCCTGAGATCTTACCTGGACATGAAATTTTGAGGAACATTATTCAACTTATTACACTCATGATTTATATCAAAAAGTTTTGCAACTATTGATGGTATAATGCGTGTGAAAATTGGTGCTCAATTAACTGTCATTTTGTATTCTCAGATGTACCAGTAATTCACTTAATTTTAGTGCACTGGTGTTTCTATTTATAAAGCTTGGATGATAAAGATGATAACTTCCATATATATTATAGGTTTTTTTTTTTTTTTTGAGACGGAGTCTCGCTCTGTCGCCCAGGCTGGAGTGCAGTGGCTGGATCTCAGCTCACTGCAAGCTCCACCTCCCTGGTTCATGCCATGCTCCTGCCTCAGCCTCCCAAGTAGCTGGGACTATAGGCGCCCGCCATCTCGCCCGGCTAGTTTTTTGTATTTTTTAGTAGAGACGGGGTTTCACCGTGTAGACCAGGATGGTCTCGATCTCCTGACCTCGTGATCCACCCGTCTCGGCCTCCCAAAGTGCTGGGATTACAGGCTTGAGCCACCGCGCCCGGCCTAGGTTTTAATTAGAGTCATGCAAAACATGAATTCATAAACATTTTGGATTAAGGAGGTTCATAATTTAATAATACCATCAGAATAAGAACTATTCTAACTCCTTTTAGTAATCTGTTATGTGACCTTGGGCAAGTCATCTGCCTATTTAAAATTTGTGTGACTCATACATTAAAGTCACGGGGCTGAACTAGAATCAAAAATCAAAAATCTGTAGCCCTTGGATCCATTATTTGCATACATATTTTATTTTACCAGAAAAATATATAAAACAATAAACTTCATTGCTTTTAGGCAAGACTTGCACTTTCCAGTTAATCACAGTTCTTATCCCATCTTAAAATGCCAGATTGGCTATTGCATATTTAAAACCTTGGTGACTTCCTGAAGGCATCTGAATTTGTGGTCCTAGAGTTTTCTAACTATATAGTCTCTTGAATCTCAAGTCATAGATTACTTTCAGAATGATAAAGTCACATTTCGTGACTAGTTTATCTCATTTGAAAATGGTATAAATTATTTTGACTCCTTAAAGCATAGTTACTTAATAAGTATAAAATACTATTATGCTGCAATCTCTTTGTTACTGCTTGAAGTACCACTATGTATTAAGTGGACATCTGCATTTAGCTTTTCATTATGACTTCTAGATTATTTCTTTGAGAGGTTAAAACTAATTCAGCTCCTATCAGTGGATATGAGTAGTCACAATTGCTTTTGCCCAAGGACACTCATGTAAATCAAATGTTAATTTCATCTCTGTGAGGTGCCATTAAAACAGCAATAAGCTGTCTGCCCACATTTTAGCTTTGTGAAGACAACATGCATTTAAATACTCTTTTTTATATCCTTGGCCTACTGCTCACTAGAGAAATTTCTATTCAGGAGCATTTTTATGCCAATGTCTGTCCATCTTCTCTCTCTTCAAGGTAATATCTAGTACTGGGAAGTCTTAATTGGTGCTGAAACAGAGAACAGTAGATGGATACACATGTATATATATTCTAAATGTTAATATATTGAATATTCTACTTACACATAGGTTTAACAAATAAAGTTAATCTAAGATGTAGAACTCTTTTTAAGGAGAAAATGATTCTTGCATGTCACAAAAGATAAGAGTCTAGTGGAAAAATATAAATGTTTATAAAACTGTTTATTAAATTATAGCTGTGTTAAGTGTAACAATATAATTATTATTCATGAGAAGACCTTTTCCATGAACAGGCTTAACAATAAAATTCATTTAAAAAGGATACTAACTTTTTAAACATTAATTAAATAGAATGCACAAGTCCAATAAATGGATGATGAATACTAGGGAGTCATCGTCAATATCCCAGACCTCTCAGTTTCACTGAGCCTCTTGAGTGACTGTATCATTGGAAGTGTTGCTAAAGCTTGACAGTATAAGAAACTGGGTAATAAGAATCAAGAGGATCTGTCTGTTTTCATTTTTCACTGAAGAAAATTAATTTATGTCTGTAACTTAATAACATAATCCAGAAACTTCAGTATTTCTAACACAATGTTCAGCATTCAACACAATCACCAGGCATGAAAGAAGAGAGATGAAAATACCTTTAAAATGGGAAAAAAAAGGCAAATATTTAAAACAGATCCATAGAAAATATAGATATGTACATTAAACAATAGTGGAATTGAAACAAAAACATTGAATATATTCAACAAAATATAAAACAAAGTGAAATATATAAGAGAATTGGGAAAATAAAATATTGCATCTCATTGCTCTATATACTGGCTTTGTAACAAAACAGACAATGGAAAAAAGATGTTTGGTGACCAGAACTTATGTCTGTAAAAGTTACTCAACTCGATAAGGAAGAAAAAGATAGGAACTAAAAAAAGAACAGAAAAGCTATAGAATGTAAGAAGCCTACACGTTATGCACATGTACCCTAGAACTTAAAGTATAATAAAAAAAAAAAAAAGAATTTATGGACAAAAGTACACACAACCGTGCACACACATACAGACACAGACACATAAAACACTCTTGATAAGGCCGGGCGCGGTGGCTCAAGCCTGTAATCCCAGCACTTTGGGAGGCCGAGGAGGGCAGATCATGAGATCAGGAGATCGAGACCATCCTGACTAACACGGTGAAACCCCGTCTCTACTGAAAATACAAAAAAAATTAGCCGGGAGTGGTGGCAGATGCCTGCAGTCTCAGCTACTCAGGAGGCTGAGGCAGGAGAATGGCATGAATCCGTGAGGCGAAGCTTGCAGTGAGCCGAGATCGTGCCAGTGCACTTCAGCCTGGGCGACTGAGACTCCATCTCAAAAAAAAAAAAAAAGATAAAAGAAAATAATAGTCATTTAAATTCAACAATATAGAATACAGAAGATGCCTCAAATGAAGTTAGATTTATCCCTGAAAAAGAGTATTAGTGTACTATTTGAGAAATCAATCTAATTATTTGCCATCTCAAAAAAAAAAAAAAAGATAAAAGAAAATAATAGTCATTTAAATTCAACAATATAGAATACGGAAGATGCCTCAAATGAAGTTAGATTTATCCCTGAAAAAGAGTATTAGTGTACTATTTGAGAAATCAATCTAATTATTTGCATTCACATAATTAAAGTGAAAAATTATGTGATTATCTTATTAGATACATAAAATTCATTTAACAATATTTAATACTCACTCATGATAAAACAAGCAAAAGCTTCTAGAAGCATAGATAGAATAACAAACATCCTACTCTATGATCTTTCTCCGGAGATTGTGATAGAGACAAGAATGCCTATGGACCCCAATTCTATTTAATAGTATTCTGGAGACCTTGGTGACATAGCAGGGAGGGATGACACTAAAGGTCGAGATACTAATAGACTAGGAGGCTCTAAGAGAGATCTTTCTAAAAATCCTAATTGGATTAAAGAGTTCACTTGTTCAAAACCTTTCAAGTTGGATAAAAATTAGACTGCTGTACAAGGCCCTTCATTATCTGGTAATTATTTACCTTTCTTGACCAATTCCCTCCAATCAAACTTTCATCTTCTAAGATTTAGCCATGCTTGCTGAGGAGAAAGTTAAAGCAGCTGGAGTGTAATACACTTCTGTGATTATTTATCGCCAGTGGAAAGTAAAGAAGGCGGACGAACTAGTCTAATAATCTTGTCAACGTGATTCCTGAACCTCCACGTAAATGGTTAAATAATTTGTATAAAGAGGAGAAATCTATTAAATGTTCTTAATAAGATGTCCCTGTTTAAACATTGCTTATAGTATCTAAAACCCCAAATCTAGGATATAAGCCTGTTCCCTCCAAAAGTTTCTATAAACTCTACTATAAAATGAAGAGTTTTCTAAAACTAACTCCTCCTTATGATGTAAGTTAGTAATTTATGTAAAGTAGTGACTTTGTCCCCAGTAAGCCAGAGAGTACATGTCCACTGCAGGTATGGAGAATTTGTGGGGCTGCCATCAATGTTTGCCTCTCTGATGGCTTATGTCCTTGAAAGTATTAAGCTTGATAATGGACAAGATCTCTGATTTATATGATAATGATCTTACAAACCAATCCGTTATGTTAGTTTACAGCTCTTCATTTATTCATTTCAGGTGATGTTAATAATGCTGGAGAGATATTATTGACACAGAATACAGGAATTTCGCTATTGTGTCATGGATCCTTAATCTAAAAAAAGTGGAGATAACTGGTAAAGTAAAAAAAAAATGATTAAGGTAACTTCAAGTGCTGTTAAATAGCAGCAGATAATTAAATAGAAAGAGTTCTATGGCAAGGAATATGTTAGCTAGAAAGGACAGTTAATGGACATTTTAAATGATAACTTCCCATCAGAGATTTCAATAATATGTGTGTGAGAACTTAAAGTCTAAATGAGAGATGGGAGAGGCGAGAATTACAGATAGAGGGAAAAGCAGGACTAAAAGACTTGGGATAAGAAGAATGTTATTTTGTAGAATAATAGTAAAACCACTAGTATTGGAGAACAGAAGCCAAGAGTGAGAACAGAAGGAGGTGGATTCAGGCACACAGGTAGCAGCCAAAGCATACAGGGGGCAAGGAGTTTAACTTTAATTGTAGATGCGATGCAAAGCTAATGGAAGGTTTTCATTTTATATTATTTTTAAGGATCTGGCTTTTGTATAAAGTGTCAATTATAAGGCAACAAGATAGAATATTCTAGGTTAAAAACAAAAAACAAAAAAACAAAAAACAAACAAACAAAAAAACCAGAAATTTTTTTTAACCAAGAACATTTGGATGAAGATGGCACATTGTGTTCATAATAGAGATATGTTTTAAAGGAAAGTTGGCAGTTTTCTGGTGAATTGAGTATAGACATGAAGAGAGAGAGAGCTCAAGGGAAATTTCTAAGTTTTGGACTGAGCAATTGAGTAATTGGTAAAGCTATTAACTAAAATGAGTAGGTTGAAATAGAAGCAAGTTCTAGAGATGAAATTAAAGGGAAAGCCAAAACTTCTTGATTTACGTATTAAATTTGAGTTGCCTAATTGACATACGAGAAGAGACCTTGAGTAGGAATTTGGATATTTATGTCTAGAGCTCAGGGAAGACTTCTGATCTGAAGTTTCTCATTTGGGAGTCATTATACATATATATATACACATATATATACACACACATATATATATATACATATATATATACACACACACATATATATATATATGAGACAAGGGATCTCTGAATTTGGCAAACTGAATACTGGTGACTTTGCAAAGAATGATTTTAGAAGAATACTGGGGAAAATGCCTAATTGAAATGCAATCAAGAGAAAATGGGAGGTAAGACTGGGAAGGTAGCATTATATAATCCTTTAAGGAGTTTTGCAATGAAGAACTGCAGAGAAATGAGATATTAGCTAGGGAGACCACTTGTATTGTGTGTATATATTAATGGAAATGATTCAGCACAGTGGAATATTAGCAGATTAAAGAAGGTGAGCATTAGGTGAATGAAGAACTTCCTGTTTCAACTAAGAGGAGTAAGAGTCAGGATATAAATAAAGTACACTTGGAAAGAGAAAAGGCCACTGATTAATTTTCAAAGAGAAAAAAGTTGACATAAGAAAAGACATAGATATATACTCATCGGTAAAAAGATAAAGTTGATCTCTTCTAATGACCTAATTTTGCTGAGATAATTATTAAACACAGTCATCTTTTGAGAGAAACAAGGAGACTGGACTATTGAAAGCTTAATAACAGAAGAAAATTGGCAAAACATGTTTTGCTTAGTCAGAATATTTCTTAGATAATTCTACTAGTATTGTCACCTGGTACTGCGGAATAATTTGAGATTTATGAGGATAAAATAATAAAGTGGGAAAGGTCATTTTACTTTCACGTTCCCATATCTTACATTATATTTAAGAGCAAGAGTTTAGGAAGGAAATCAGAGAAAAATCTGGTTAAATCAAAATTGTCTTTTGCCAGCAGAGTGCACTGAGGAATAGAGGAGTAAGGAAATGTAGTGTACATGTAGGGGAAGGATTATGAGGTTGAAATGAAACATAATCAAGATAAGGAAGAAATAAGAACATGAAGTTACTGGGCAAATCAAAGAAAACATGTAGTCATTGGGTTAGAAATATTGATGAGGTCAAAGATCAGATGCATTAGGGACACTAAATGATCTAAAACAATAAGATGCTGTGATCAAAGAGTGGGATAATTGTAATAAAAATTTTGGATTAGAGATGATAAGATCTGGAGCAACGATTTTCAAACAAGAAACTGCTAGCATTTTGGAATGGAAAATCCTTCATTGTGTGTAATTCACCAGCACATTGTGGAATGTTTCGATTCTCTAGTCCTGACTTACTAAATGCCACAACTATCACTCCATTCCAATCACATATTTCCAGACTTCTCTTCAAGTACTTTCCACGTGAAAACCACTGGCGTAGGGCAGCACAGTGGACCCGCATGGATACAGTAAAGAGTTTTTGGAACTACTTTAAGAATGCTATGAACTCTTTTACGTCTGTGTTTATTAACTGTTAGCTTTACAAAGTTAAGAACCATTTCCTTCTGTTTGTCTAGCACAATGTCCAGCACACAGAAATCACTCAAAATGTATTTGAAGTAAATATATATAGAATGATGGAATCTATTTGTTCTTCTTTACTTTCAAGTTTGATTGCATATTTCACAAATGCTTTTTTGTGAATGATTTTATTTCCTAACGAGAAGTTTAATAACTTTATAATTTCCTCTTTGAATGTTAAAAAAAGCTCTTTCATTTTTACCTAGCTTCGGTTTTGAAGTATATTTGCCTTAATCCACACACTATGTTTGAATGCCTTTAGATGAACACATTTTCTTTTACACAAGTGTCTACCATTCTCTCTTTCTTTACATTAGTCCTGTTTCGTTCATTTGTGTTACCTGCATGACCTTTGTAGGTAGTTGAGTTTAGAATTCATAATATAATGTCATAATTTTAGTGTAGATGATACTTGTATTAGGCTTAACCAAAAAGAATATCTGCACATAGTAAAAACAAAATAAATATTGATTGTGATTAATCCATATGATTTCCCTCATTTTCTTACAAGTAAAGGAAGCTCTGATCGAAAGTACTTGAATTCCAGATGCATAGAGGTATGTGCCTTCAGTTTAAGAAAATCTTGTGTCATGGTACATGATGCTTAAATACTTGGCATATTTATTTTTAAAGTAAAACATTTAACTTATAGAATAAAACCCTCAGTTAAAGACTTCAACAAATTAAATATGCATTAGATATATTCTATTAATTCCTGTTTCTTCTAATAAAAGCATATGTTTAAATTTCTTAAACTTACTAAAAATTCTATAATTTAGAATAACTTGCATTTTCAATGTCTATAGAATTTACCTCTTTCCAGTGTGTTTTATTCTATTAGGCAATGACCAGGTTCTATCTTGTTGATTTCCACTCTGTACAAAATATTACATATGTAAAATGATTAGAGTGAAAAGAAAACATTTGGTCTGCATAATTCAATATATACTGCTATATAGTCATGTCTCGCAGTTGGTTTATCCAACTAATAGGTTATTTTTTGCAACCCCATCTTAACAATGCTTCATAAAATACAATTGACAAGGTAAAATGAGGTGAAAGGTGAAAAGAACAAATTGAAGAAGGCATTAGGCTTTAACTTGACTTCACAAATTTTTTTAACTCAGTGCTTTCAAAGACATGATTTTTAAGTGCTTTTGATATGGTTAAACAGTTATGTTTCCATCCTAGCTTTCTAATATATGAAAAAGTTATTTTTAATGTCATAAATTATTCTCTAATTAATTGATGGAAAAAATGAATAAAGTGATTTAAACCAATATAAGCTTTTATAAAATTTTATTAATTATTGCAATAACTTTCAAGTAAAATAAAATTACCCATCCAGTAAGCAATGAATTTATACTTAGCATCACCATGAGTTCACAGGTATTAAATTAGTCACAAAGGAACTCTTGGGAGGAATCCAAATTTAATAAGAATGGACAAGAATGCAATTTTAAAAGGAACATGAAGCCAAATGTATGGCATATAACTCTGATTCAGTCCACAATAATGTGTCACTATTTCTCTGCTATTTTTATAGATAGTTATTATATTTTTGCCTCTATTCTTAGTCCTCTTTCTTTTTCAAAGAAAGCTGAATTTCAGGAGAACTGAACTAGTTTTTTTTTTTTTTTCTTTGTAAAACCAAACTATTTTTAGACCTCAAATATTTCTATCATTAAACCCATGTGACAAAGCATATTTTGAAAGGGAGCATGGCTTCTAAAATGGTTTTCACACTGTGAGTATGTGAGTATTTCTTTAATTCCAGAATAATACAACAATCAGATCTCAAAAATCTCTGTAAGCGGCTGCCTGCCAACTTTCTGCACATAGCCCCTTAAAGTCCCTTGATAGTTAAAGCTTGCTGCCTGCCATATAACACTGAAGCTCTTGGCAAAACTCTCCTAATTTATGGGGCTTTGGGAGTCACAGCCTTGAGCTCTGTTGCAGCAATAGTTGAGCATCTGTCATGCCAGAAAGCCCAGAGTTTCCGCTGGCAACAGTGTGTCCCTGCCCAGGCAAGCATTGCAGAGTGCAGGAGAGCCAGAAGACTCCCATAAGGCTGGAGGCACAGTTTCCATTTGCCAGGCTGCCAACATCAAGCAGTTGGTGTTTAGCCATGACTGCGAATATATCTTATGAAAATCTTTGACAATCTGCATTTGAAACACCTTTGTACCATCAAGTAAAATGTATGTATTAATTTTACATATATATTAGCCAGAAATATTAACCTTACTAAGGGTTAAGGTTGAAGATTAAGCAGTCCTTCTCTCGAGCATACAGGGACATTGATACTACATTATTACTATTACATTAGTTACCATTACTGAGTATGCCCCAGATCTCAGACACCATGTTAAATGATTTACATACATTACATTTTGTATGACAATACAAATCTAATTTAAAAGTTGTGAAATTCACACGAAGTCACTTTAAGACACTTGCTCAGTGTCAAGTCTTGTAGATGGGAGAGCTGGAATCTGAATGTAGGTTTTTCTGATACCAAAGGCTCCATGCTATTCTGTTTTTTTCATGCCTTTGCAATTTTTTTAACTTTTATTTTAGGTTCAGGGGTACATGTGAAGGTTTGTTACCTAGGTAAATTTGCAATTTTCTTTCTCACTCTCAGGACCCATTAGAGTGGAAAGGACTTAAACGTATAAGGCTTTCTATACTTTTCTGAAATTCTGGGTCTGGGATTTTTTTTTTTTTATTATTATGCTTTAAGTTCTAGGGTACATGTGCATACGTGCAGGTTTGTTACATATGTATACTTGTGCCATGTTGGTGTGCTGCACCCATCAACTCGTCAGCACCCATCAATTAGTCATTTATATCGGGTATAACTCCCAATGCAATCCCTCCCCCCTCCCCCCTTCCCATGATAGGCCCCGGTGTGTGTTAAAGAACCTGGACTAGAATCAAAATGAGCTCTGAAAAAATCTTTAATAGTTTTTTTAAACGCAAAGTTTGAGGCTTGTATTACTCAAGATTATTTTCTTCAACACTTTCGCTGAAGTTCTGCTTAAGTTTGGATAAGTTTGCCAATGCCTCCACATCACAGTATGTGTTAAGATCAGACATTAGAAAAATCAATTACTTAGAGAGATTTGGAAGAAAAAAGATGCAATTTAATATATCTGACCAGTGGCTTTAACGATTGACATAAAAAACCATTTGGAATCAACATTATCTATGCATAATACTATTTACCCATGAAAAATATTTACTGACTCAGATAGGTGCTATATTAGCCATAGGTATAGCCTATGAATGTTGGTCATGGTATAGCCATGAATGTATATGGTTATATAATTTTTATTAGGTGGCATGTCATTTGCCATGTATGTTAAGACAGATACATAGCTGAGAAGCCATGTTGTTACACAGACACATGGGCAGACTAGTACCATTACCTAGGAATATTTCTTATTTTCTAATCTAGAATACAAAGAAAATATATTTTCATGAAATTTCATTTTACTGTGGAAGAACTTATTTTTAAGGATACTGTAGTTCATCATTTGATCACATGTTTGGTTGTCTATTTTGTAGAATGATCTTTATTCATGTATCAAATTGTATGTAAAAATGTAATAAAGAAAATGCAGAGGATACAAACTTAAATATAAAGTACTATCACCTGTAAACTTCCCAAAAATAAATATACATCTTTTTAGACACAAATGACATTCACAGTATGTAGCTTATGGAGAAGAAAAAACAAAGCTGTAAGTAATATTTGCCTCTTTCAAGGCCTGAAATAAATAAGAAGTCTATATTCTACTATCCTCAGTAATTGTTAATGAAATAAAGACAAGAAATTACAAAATGAGGGCAAAAATGCTTTATGTGGAGGACAATTTGTCCAATCTCTTCATTTTTTGTTGACAAATTGAGAGATCATGAGATATACCACTGAAAAGAAAGAAAGAAAGAAGAAAGAAAGAAAGAAAGAAAAAAAGAAAGAAAGAAAGAAAGAAAGAAAAACGAATAAGACACCAAACAGTGTAAGTCAGAAAAATCTTCCTCTTCTTTGCTCCTCCATACCGTATCCAATCATTTCTAAGTCATGTGGTTTTTACCACATTTCCACATCTGCTTAAAATTCTCCCTCCCCTCCAGTTAACATGTCCTTGCTTAAAGCATCACTTTTCTGGGGGAAGCTATGCCTACTGCCCCACGGTGCATCAGGCTTCCTCTTAGATATTCTCAAAGAGCTCTGATATTTTCTTTCAGAGCCCTTATCTCAGTCTATTATTGGATGTTTACCGATGTGATTATTTGATTATTTCCTTCATTTTTCTGAGAAAATAGGGACCATGTCTATTTATTTATCGCCATTTTGTTCATATCTTCAACACGTTGTCTGACACAATGTTGTCAATCTTCTTTGACTGATTGAATGAACAAAATTAATACATGATTTAAAATTTAAATTGGATAACTGTTAAAAGTAAAAGAAAATAATTTTAGGAGTATGAGATAGTTCATATCCTTATAGACTTGAATATAATTGTTCTCTCTAAAATATTATCACTCTAATTTTTTTATTGTATAAATTTACAGTATACAACATGATGTTTTTATATACTGATACGTGGTTAAATGATGATTACAGGTAAGCAACTTAACATGTTCATCATCTCACATAGGTACTTTTTGTGTCCATGTGGTAAGAACGCCTAAACTTGCTGTTAGAAAATATCCTGGACACGATACGATATTATTAACGATGGTTCTCGTGCTATATTTTAGATCTCTAGATTTTTTCCTCCTACTTAACTGAGACTTTGTACACTTTGACCTACATCTCCCTATTCCACCTCCATTTCCCACCTCTGGCAACTGCCATTTTATTCTCTGTTTCTATGTATTCTACTTTTGTTTTCTTAAAAAATATTCCACATATAAACTTGAGCACACAGTATTCTTTCTCTTTGGCTATTACACTTAACGTAACACTTACCCTTTAAGATTCAGAATAAATACTATCAATATTACTACTTCATGAAATATTTTTGCAGGAACCAGTGAGAGACACATAGAGAAGACTCGAACCTAACATGTAACTTGAAGCTAAGCCACTCAGAAAACACAACAGTTAGGAAAGTAACCACTTGTGGTCACAAAGTCAGTGAAATATTGGGGATCCTTATTAAACAACATTGTCTGGGAAATTACTAATAGAGCTATTTACTCTTCAATTACATCACCGAGGGGTCAAAGTAATCAGATTTGGTTTTGTAGTAATACTAGTATATGTGATTCACTGCCCATATTTCATGGAATTATAGAACTCTTTTGCTGTATATAATGGGGTGTGTTCTGGTATTATTTTTAAATGATTAAAACAAATAGAAAAACTGGAAACTTTTTGGAAGGTGGATAAATGACTTTGTTTGTCAACCAATACATCTTCAAAACAAATTTTCCAACCCATCTTCCAAGTGTGAGAGTCAAAAAGAAATAACTGTATTTGCAAGATTTCATGGTTTATTTTTAATGATAAGTGATTTAATGAGAGACATATCCAGAATTACTAGTTACTGTATTTGAAATCATTTCATGTCACATATTATCCAAGATTCTTTAGAATTTAGGTTTTATATGATATAAATTTTGCATGACAGACTTTTCCTTTAACTAACTCAGCTGTTTCTCTATGTAAAAGGTAAATTGAACCTAAGACCAAAAGGTCCTGTATAAAAATAGTTTCAATCAAATATAACTAGGACAAAGATACTGATTTCTATTGATAGCAAAAATGTTTTTGCAAAGTAACATCTGGATTCTTGGTAGGTGTTGAATTGCCATGATATTATGGAAAAGCATAGGGCCACATTGGCGTGGGTGAGATGCTAGTGCAGGGAGAAGGGAAGTGAGTACATATCGTACACTCTGCCTTAATTGGGATGGGGAGTTTTCCACTTTTCCTTGCCTCACTGACTAGGAGCCTGTTGCCATCAGCACTTGAAAGAATATAAGCTTGTGCTAAGCATCTTTCACCCCAGATATTTATGACTTGTCTACACTGGCATAACTTTTTTTTTTTGAGATGGAGTCTTGCTCTGTCACCCAGGCTGCAGTGCAGTGACGTGATCTCGGCTCACTGCAACCTCCACTTCCCGGGTTCACGCCATTCTTCTGCTTCAGCCTCCCAAGTAGCTGGGACCACAGGCGCCCGCCACCATGCTCGGCTAATTTTTTGTGTTTTTAGTAGAGACGGGGTTTCACCGTGTTAGCCAGGATGGTCTTGATCTCATGACCTCATGATCTGCCCTCCTCAGCCTCCCAAAGTGCTGGGATTACAGGCGTGAGCCACCACGCCCGGCCTATACTGGCATAACTTTTTATTCTTCCATTTATTTCTCATAGCGCTCTCATATCAGCAGTTTGATTACTGACCACTGTATTGTGCCTTATATCAGTCATATTAATATATGTTATCAACAGTGGGCAGACTTGAAAAGAGCTTAGTACTCTTTTAATCATAATGTATGTGAGGGTATGATAGTCTGATTTTCCCTTATTATCATCAATCTGAGATAGAGGAAAGATTGAAGTAACACTAGCATGTCCTTGCATAATCATCGCTCAGTTGCTAGAAAAAGATTTTTAAATTCAAATTGATTGTGTCCCCTTAGCAAATGGGGAATGAGAAAATCAAAATATCAAAAGAGGAAGACTGGAGTAACTGTGGTTGACATTTCTTATGCTCATCTGCAAGAGGGATACAGCACAGTGCTTTCATTTCTTGAATGAAGCAGGTGTATGAGGGAAGTGCCTGATGGTGGTAGTGGATGGTATAGGTGGGAAGGAGAAACAGAGAAACTGAAAAATAGGAGTCTTTCTATATTTTCCCACGAAAAGGGCTGTGTTCGCCAGAGTACAATATTTTATTCATCTATCTAACTATCTTCCAAAGTGAATTTGCTGGTCAAATTTACTATGGCTCTTTTAATGCAAAAATTTTGGTTTTCCTATGACCAGAGCTGTCCCTTGATACCAACATTAAGAAATAGGATATATTGTAATAGAATATAGCATACTAGAAAATCAACTAATAATATCTTAAATACCTGAAAAAAGTACTCTTAGGCAGCAAATACATTTTTTAAAAATAGCGAAATTATGATATGAGATTCACTTTTATAATGTAAAATTATAAATTTTATAAAAGTATTTTTAAGAGCAAAAAAATGCATTATTTGCCTAAATCAAAAATATTTATATACTCGACTTATATTTGCCAGTCTATAAGCTGAGTATTTGAGTTTTAAATTGAATCACATACATTGTACAGTAACAATGGTGCTCTGCCTTGATGTTGTATTATTATCCAGGAATAAATTCGTGTGCCCTTCTTTCCACTGTTGCTCCTGTGCTTTTCCAGTTTGTTCTGGAAGAACAACTGGGCCTCCCCCTTGTATTTCCAGAATGTATGATATAAATTATTGAGAAGTATAAACGGAAAACATGACTTTAGTAAATCTAGTTTAATACCGAATACCTTTTAAAAAAATTTTATGTTTGTTTGTTTGTTTATTAGTTTATATTTATTTATTTATTTTGAGACGGAGTCTCGCTCTCTCACCCGGGCTGGAGTGCAGTGGCACAATCTCGGCTCACTGCATCCTACACCTCCCGGGTTCACGCCATTCTCCTGCTTGAGCCTCCTGAATAGCTGGGACTACAGGCGCCGCCACCACACCTGGCTAATTTTTTGTATTTTTAGTAGAGGTGGGGTTTCACCGTGTTAGCCAGGATGGTCTCCATCTCCTGACCCTGTGATCCGCCCGCCCCGGCCTCCCAAAGTGCTGGGATTACAGGCATGAGCCACCGCGCCCGGCCAATATCTAATACTCTTAATGGAGCCAAAACAGAGACACACACACACAGATAACAAACAATGTGAAAAAGCAAATTTACTTAAAATGAAAGGTACATATATAGAGAACATCTTTGAATGGGTATTTAAGACACAATGTTTTCTTTTCTTTCACCAAATCTATTTCAAGCCAATTTTCATAATATAAATTGCATTTACCAAAACATGAACCTTTCACATGTGCATAGAATTTTCTCAAAAATTTAATTTGTTTCTATTATTTGTTATATTAATGTCATAGTATATTTAAATCTATAAATTATTTATGAAGCCTAGATATGATTTTTATATTATACGAATATGTGAAACATGTAAATTTGTTTTTTAACCTGTCATTCTGCTTTAAAAAGAAACAAAAACACATGCACAGAAAATTCCTTTACGTTTTGTTAAGTTTTCACTTCCGTTTTTTTTACTAACTTTACATAATACATTTTCACTGTTTTCGAGGACTGTTGGCAATGACAAGTGCTATGTCATGGGCAGATCACTTGTAAATGGATCTTGACATAATTTCTTCAACTGCATCCATATATCTTTTCATTTCACTTAAAATTATTCTCCCAATGCCAACTATGTGCTAGAATATGCCAGATGTCATATATGCAGTCATAAACAAGACAGCTTTGGTTTTCTACCCTTGCAAAGTTAGTTTCTAATTTGTGTGGAAAACATGAAAAAATTATACATAAAATATAAAGGTTATGATGGAAAAAGTACACATTGTTACAAGGAAACATAATAATGGTAACTCATCTAGTCTTCAAGTAATTTGAAGTTTTAAACTGACACCTGAAATATATGCTAGTATAAATATTTTAACGTAAGAGATGTTTATTCTATTCACTTAACATGTCCTAGCACTCAGTATAATATATAACTGATGTATAGTAGTCATTCAAAAAGCCATAGAGAATAAATAATAGATGAGTGAAAGGGCCTGGCAACCAAAGAGATTTCGTGGTGAGATAGGTGCAAGGTGTTAAAGTATGTCCCTGGCTGACACAGAGAATGGATTCCCCATAGCTACCTAAGATGACTGAAGTTAAGGCAGACCAGGCAGCCATAGCTGGGTGAGGGAGGAGTCACATACTGTATGTTATCAGAAAGATGTTGTAAAAGTGTTACAAGACCCTCCTTTCTACAATCAAGCCGAACCAGTTCCTGTTGTGGGTGCCGAGATAAACTGTGGCCAACACCCGCCTACCCCACTGGTTATTTGAAGGAAACATCTGACAGAGACCTCTGGTTTGGGGCTTGTAAACCATCCAAACAGTGCTTGCCTATTTTGACCAATCAGAACCAAACAAGTTTGAATCTTTGATTTGTATAAATGGACTTGATTGACAACCTGAATAAGAACTTTCCACCTTTAAGCCAGATGTTTCCTTTTTTCTACAGAGAACATACTTTCACTTGTACTGAAGGCTGTGTCTCCTCAATCAGCAGATTTTTTTCTTAGAAAATAGTTACGTTTTTGCCCCCACTGAACTCATTAATCTTTGATTAACAAAGTTTGCAGAGAGAAGAGAAAATATAAAAGCTTGAATTTGAGAGGTTATAGAGAAAATAAGTTAATCATGACTAGGTGAACAATAAAGAGACGAAGTTGGAGTTTTAGATAAAGGCCAGATTCTCAAATATTTTTGAGTCCCTGAAACCAATTGAAATATTTTTAAAGAAAGATTTACATAATTAAATCATCAAATTGAATTTCAGAAAAATCACTCAGGCTACTCTGTAGAGAATACCTTGCTGGGGCCAAATCCGGTAGAAGAGAGAATTTAAGACTGTAGAGGTCATCTAGCTGGGATAAATGAGCTCATCTAGCTGATAGAAGATGGTATCTCACACTAGTATTAGAGTTGGATTTTTGAGAAATATGAACATGTCCCTAAAGAACGTAGAGACATGAAAAACTTAGTTATGAATTTAATGTGTTGAATGTGGAAGAGGTTCGTGTCAAGGAGGATTCTCATGTGCTAAGGGAACTAAGATAACAAACAGTAGTATTTTAGAGAAAAATAGACCTGTGCAAAAAGAATCTGAGATGTCTGTGTGGTATTCACATTAAAGTGTCTAGCTGACAAATGGAAATTAGGGTACAAAAAGGTTATCAGTTTTCTCCACTAGAAAATATCATGTATTCCCAAGATGTGAAGGGTAGAGTTTATCTAGGGATTTGAATGTCCAATTTGCAGGAAGGTAATTAACTATTTTAGATGAGAAGTCATTTCTGAGATTTTGATCTCAAAAAGACTGTGGAATTTAGCCTGTTGGTACAGTAGTGGCTGAAGAGTCAAATAAAGGAATCTAAAACACAAAGCTAAGGAAATGGAAGCTGGAGGAAGTGGGAAAAAAAGATGAACATAATGTGCTCCTGGTCAAAAACAGCATTTAGGAATAATTGACGCAATAATACAGAGGAAGCATTGCTGTTATTCTAGGTTATATAAGAATGAGTGTATGGGTTTAAAATTTTTTACTTGAAAAATGGTGAGTAAATGCATAATTACATGTCAGTATCTCTAGAGAACTCTGCTGGTGCAGTGCCTGTCACTTAATTTCTTGGATGTAACCGGAATGCAAAATAAATCTTGTTGCCTTGTTTATCTTTTATTTACAAATAGCAAAATAGGGAAGTGGATTCCTAAACGTATAAAGCCCAAACGGTTAAAAAACACCAAAGGGGGTGAGAAATGAAGGATGCCTAGTATCTTTTCATGGACTAATTTGACACCTAGGCCAACCATTTTGAGACCAAGTAGAGGGCTGCTTGAATGTAGAAATTGTTCTTTCAAGGTAAATAAAAAGTCATGCATATTCTGTTATCCATGATCTATAGTCAACATAAATATTTCCTTTTTTGTTATAATTCTGGACCAAAAAAAAAAATTAAAGATTATTTGGCTTTCTTAGCTTGATCAACCACTGACTGATTTTTACTTAGACAACAATAAATTCTAGCAGATTACCTGTTCAAGGGAAAAATCAATTTTGTGATTCATAAGTTTAAGAAAGTTATCATTGATATAATAAGGAACTAAAAATATATATCCTGCAATTAACTTAAATAAGGGATATTTCACCCTCTGATCAATCTTGCTTTTGATAAGCAGGCATGATCAGTTTCAATGAATACTGTTGTCATCTCTATCTGGTCTTTGTTCTCTGCAAGGTATTTCTTGCTAAGAAAGATCATTTTTATCTCCTTTAGAAAAGCAGGAGTTACAGGATAAATGCTTATGTTTAGAACTTTCAGGCAACTGAATATTTCATAGACATTTACTTGGTTTACTTCTAAAGTAGCAAAAGTTTAGGAATGTAAATATCTATTTTGCTAGGAAGACAATTTATTATTTTGATGAGAAATATATTATAAAAGTTAATTACTATAAAAATGTATTACAGCTTCCAAAATTAAAGTAGATACATTAAAGACGAATCTAGCATCATCAAAAGCAGAATGAGTTGCACAAATTCACAGTTTATTGGAGAAGGAGGGAATAGTTTTATTACAACGTCCATGGGGATCTGAGCTTACTGTGCTCAGATTATTCCTCATTACCACTTTCAGCATACCACAGGAGCTTTCCAACTCTTATATGGAATAGGCTACAAAAATAAAGTTAGAGATAGGCCCGCATATACTACTTCTACATGCACTTAGTCAAGAAGCAGTCTATACTTTTTGGCCATCCGTATGACTTATTTTGAGAAATGTCTATTCAGATTCTTTGCCCACTTTTTAGTAGATTATTTGAGTTTTTTGCTGGTGAGTTGTTTGGGTTTCTTGCATATTCTGTGTTCTATTGTAATGCCTCAAGCTTTGCTCTTTTTGTTTTGAATTGCTTTAGTTATTCAAGGTCTTTTGTGGTTCCATATAAATTTTAAGATTTTTTGTATTTCCATGAAAAATGTAATTGATATTTTGATAGGAATTGCACTAAATTTGTATATTACTTTGCATAGTGTTACTACTTTAACAATATTAATTCTTCAAATTCATGAGCATGAAATATATTTCCATTGTTGTATCATCTTTAGTGTATTTCATCAGTGTTCTATAGATTTTTTGGATAGATTTTTCATTTCTTTGATTAAATTGATTCTTTGATATTTTATATTGCTTGTAGCTATTGTAAGTGGGATTACTTTTTAATTTTTTTCAGAATGTTTGCTATTGGCATATATAAATGCTACTGATTTTTGTATGTTGACTTTTTATCCCACAACTTTACTGAATTTATTGATCAGTTCTAATTGTTTTCTGGTGGAATCTCTAGGATTTTCTAAGTGTAAGATCATGTCAACTGCAAACAAGGTTAATCTGACTTATTTTCCAACATGTATGCCTTTTCTTTCTTTCTGTTGCCTAACTGCTCTGTAGGGACTTCCTGTATTATGTTAAATATGAGTGGAGAAAGTGAATATCCTTGCTTTGTTCTAGATCTTAAAGGAAAGGCCTTCAAGTTTTCCCCTGTTCAGTTTGATGTTAGTTGTGGGTTTGTCATATATGGCTGTTATTATTTTGAGGTATGTTCCTTCTATATCCAGTTTGATGAGGTTTTTTTCATCATAAAAGGATGTTGAATTTTATGAATGCATTTTAAGTATCTATTGAAATAATCATTTGTTTATTTTGATTCTGTAAATGCAATGTATTATGTTTATTGATTTGTGTATGTTGAACCATTCATGCAACCCTAGGATTAATCCCACTTGATCATGGTGAATGACCTTTTTAATGTTTTGTTGAATTTGGGCTGCTAGTATTTTCTTGAAGATATTTGCATCTATATTCATCAGGATACTGTCCTGTAGTTTTTATATCTTTGTTTGGTTTTTGGTTTCAAGGTATTGCTGATCTCATAGAATGAGTTTGGAAGTATTCCCTCCTCTTCGATTTAATACAATTTTGAGTATAATTGGTATTAGTTCTACTTTAAATGTTTGGTAGAATGCAGCAGTGAAGCCATTGGGTCCGGGGCTTTTTAAAAGTTACGGTTTTGATCTTATTAGTCATTTGGCTTGTTGCGATTTTCTACTTAGTGGTTCAATTTTGGTAGTTGTATGTGTACAGGAATTTAGTCATTTTTTCCCTAAGTTTGCATAGAGTTGTTTGTAATATTTAATGATTATTTGCATTTCTGTGGTCTCAGTTGCTATGCCTCCTTTTTGTTACTGATTTTATTTATTTAGGTCTTGTCTCTTTTTTCCTAGTCTTGCTAAATATTTGTTGATTTTGTCCATCTTTTCAATAAAAAATCTATTCATTTAATTGTTCTGATGTTTTATTCTTTTGTCCTCAATTTTATTTATTTCTGCTCTGACCTTTATTATTGTGTTCTTTCTACTAATTTTGGGTTTGATTTGTTCTTACTTTTCTGATTCTTTGAGGGGCATGACTAGGTTGTTATTTAAACCTTTCTGCTTTTTTGATACAGGCATTATTGCTATAAACCTCCCTCTTGGTATTGCTTTATCTTATATATTTTGGTATTCTGTAGCTTTATTTTTATTTGTTTCAAGAAATTCTTACATTTTGTTCTTAATTTCTTCACTGACCCATTTTCCATCCATGAGCATGTTATTTAATTTCCATGTGTTTGTGTAGTTTCTGAGCTTCCTCTATTATTGACTTCTAGTTTTTGTTGTTTTTTTTCCATTGTGGTTAGACAATATTTTTATATGACTTCTACATTTTTGAATTTGTATAGACTTGTTTTGTTGCCTCAGCTATTATCTATTCTGGGGAATGTTTCATGTGCTGATGATAAAAATGTTTATTCAGCAGCAGTTGAGTGAAATGTTCTTTAAATGCCAATTATGCCTATTAGATCTAGTGTGTAGCTTGCGTCTGAAGTTGATTTTTTTGTCTGAATAATCTGTGTGTTACTTAGAGTGGGGTGTTAAAGTCCCCTACTATTACTGTATTGCAGTCTACCTTTGCCTTTAGGTCTATTAATGCTGCTGTTTATATGTAGAGCTCTAGTGTTGGGTGCATAGATATTTATAATCACTATTGACTCAAGTTGAATTGACCTCTTTATGATGATATTGTGACCTTCCTTGTATCTTTTTTACAGTATTTGATATGTAGTCGATTTTATCTAATATAAGCATAACTACTCTTGCTGTTTTGTGGTTTATGTTTGCATAGACTGTATTTTTCTGCTCCTTCACTTTTAGTCTATGTGTGTCTTTATAGGTGAAGTGGGGTTCTTGTAGGCAGTATATTGTCGAGTCTTGTTTCTTTATCCATTCAGCCACCCTACATTTTTAATTGAGTAATCACATCTATTTAAATTCAGTGTTATTACTGATAACAAACTTACTATCGCCATTTTGTTGTTTACTTTCTGGTTGTTTTGTAACTCTTCCCTTCCTTTTTTTCTTTCTGTCTGTCTATGTGTTTTAATTCATTCATTGCTTTTTATTTTTAATGAATCTACTATAGGTTTTTGTGTTGTGGTTACCATGTGGCTTACAAAAAATATTTTATAAATATAGCAAGTTATTTTAAAGAGATGACAATTTATCATAGATAAAGAATAGAGACAAATAGAAAAATGGAAATAAAATTCTACATATTATCTCCACCCCCAACACATATATTTTGACATTTACTTGTCTCAATTTACATATTTTATATTACCTATCTCTTAATAGGCAGCTGTATCTATTATTGTTTATGATAGACTTGTTTTTGGACTTCTCATACTAGAGTTATAAGTGATTTTCATATTGTATTAGAGAGTTCTTTGTTTATCCATGTACTTTCTTTTACCAATGGATATTATATCTTCAATTATTTTTTTTTTTTTGATCATTAGTGTTTTGTTTTTTTCTCTCAGACTGAAGAGCTCAATTTAGTCTTTCTTGTAAGATGGGTCTGGTAGTGGTGAATTCTCTCACCTTTTCTTTGTCTTGGAAAAACTTTCTCTGTCCTTCATATTTGAAGGATAACTTTGCTAGATATGTTGTTTTGGGATGATAAATTTCTTTCTTTCAGTAGTTTGAAAAAGTCATTCCACTGGCTCCTGGACTGTATGATTTTATTGAGAAGTCTGTTGCCTGATGATTTGGAGCCCCTTTATATTTTATTTGCTTATTTGCTTTTGCCACTTACCTCTTTGTCCTTGAGATTTGAGAGTTTGATAATTTTATGCCTTTATATAGTCTTATTTGGGTCTAAACTGTTTGGTGTTCTCTGACCTTCCTTTGCTGGATATGCATATCTTTCTCATATTTTGGAAAGTTTTCTGTTATTATTTTCTTGAATAAACTATCTACCCCTTGCTTTTTCTAAACTCCCTCTTGCACACCAATAATTCTTTAATTTGGTCTTTTGAGGTAATTTTCTTTATCTTGTAGGCAATCTACTATAGATTGTTTTGTGTTGTGGCTACCATGCGACTTACAAAAAAACATAGGCTCATTTTATTCTTTTGCATGTGGATATCCAGTTCTCCCAACAGCATGTATTGAAGAGACAATCTAGGGGCATATTTCTATTAAATATTGCACTAAATCTATAGCTAACTCTAGATAGTATAGACATTTTAACAATAGTAATTCTTCTAATCCATGAACATAGGATACCTCTCAAATCCATGAACCCAGGATACCTTTCAAATCCATGAACCCAGAGTGTGTCTGTATACATACACATATTAAAATATATTTAATATATTTAATCAATGTTTTGTAGTTCTCAGTGTATGGAATTTTCACCATCTTGGTTAAATTTATTCCTAAATATTTTATTTTTTGATGTTATTTTAAATTGGATTATTTTCTTCATATTTTTTAGTTAGTTCATGGTTTGTATATAGAAACCCTGCTGACTTTTATATTTTATTTTGTATTCTGCAGCTGTATTGGATTTATTGATTGGCTAATCTTATTACTATACATAGTATGCATCAAAATATCACTATGTATACCATGGATATGTACAATTATTATTTGTCAGTTAGAAAGATCCTAAAAATAATCAATGGAGCATTTATGGTTTTCTAGGTATAAAAACATGTCATCTGAAAACACAGACAATTTTACTTCTTCCTTATTGATTGGAACACCTTTATTACCT
The DNA here is from genome assembly GCF_000951035.1 of Colobus angolensis palliatus. Classification (NCBI taxonomy): domain Eukaryota; kingdom Metazoa; phylum Chordata; class Mammalia; order Primates; family Cercopithecidae; genus Colobus; species Colobus angolensis. Next base: position 1,360,908 of record NW_012118533.1, read on the forward strand.
TTTCTTACCTGTTTGCTCTGGCTACAATACCAAGTACTACGTTAAGTGGAAAGGTAAGAAATGGTATCCTTATTTTCTTCCTGTTCTTAGAGGAAAATATGTCAACTTTTTGCAGTTGAGTATAATGTTAGCTGTGGGCTTATCATATATGGCTTTTTTTATGTTTAAATTTCTTACGTACCTAATTTGTTGAGAGTTTTTTTATCACAAACTGATGTCAAATTTTGTAAAACACGTTTTCTTTCCATCTATTGAGATAATTATGATTTTTATCTTTCACTCAATGTGATACATTACATTTATTTATTTGTATAATCCTTAAATCACAGGAATAATTTATACTTGATTGTGGTGTATGGTTCTTTAAATATGGTGTTGAAATTGTTTTACCAGTATTTTGTCAGGAATTTTTACATCTATATTCAAAGGAATATCAGCATGTAATTTTTTTTCTTTTAGTGTCCCTGTGTTGGTATCAGGATAATGTTAGCCTTGTAAAATGAGTTTAGAAGTGCTTCTTCATTCAATTTTTTGGAAGGTTTTGAAAGCAATTTTTCTTCTTTAAATGTTGGTAGCATTCACCAGTGAAGCCATATGATCCTGGGATTTTCTGTGTCAGAAGGTTTTATTTTTTATTACTGATTAAATCTCCTTACTAATTTTTGGGTCTGTTCAAAATTCCTATTTCTTCATTTTCAGTCTTGGTAATTTGTATGTTTATACGAACTTATCCATATCTTCTAGGTTATGCAGATTGTTGGCATATAACTGTTTATAGTAGTTCTGTAGGATCCCCTGTATTTCTGTGTTATGATTTGTGGAGTCTCCTCTTTCATTTATAATTTTACTTATTTTGTCTTATTTTAAGGTAGCTTAATCAATTTTGTTGGCTTTTTTTAAGAACTCTTAGTTTCACTTTTTTTTTCTATTGATTCTCTAATTTTTTTATTTATTTTTACTCTAATCGTTTCTCTCTTTTGCTAACTTTGGCTTACCATATTCTATTTGTATTTCTTTGAGGTATAAAGTTAGGTTAATTATTTAACATTTTTCTTTTTCTTCATGCAAGCATTTATTTCTATAGGATTCTCTCTTTAAGCTGCTTTTGTTGCATTCTACAAGATTTGGTATGTTTTGTTTCCATTTTCATTTATCTCAAGATTTTTTTTATTTCCCTGTTGACTCCTAGTTTCACCCAGTGGTTGTTCAGAAATATGTTATTTAAAATACACATATTTGTAATTTTTTTAATCATTCCTTGTTACTGATTTCTAGTTTCACATAATTGTGGCAGAAAGATACTTGATATAATTTCAGTCTTTCTAAACTTATTAAGACTTTTAACAGTCTATATTAAGGCAATATCAACTTTACTTCAATTGCACACAAATACTCTTTACCCTTACTTCTCTCCTACTTCTCCATATTTTGTTATTGTTATCAATTTTGCATCTCATTATATTTAACATTATCAAATTATTGCAGCTATAGTTACTTGAATGTTTTTGTCTTTTAACTTTTACACTACAGCTAAAGGTGATATATGCACCCTTATTATAGTATTATAGTATTCTAGATTTGACTATATGCTTACCTTAACCAATAAGTCTTATACTTTCATATTGCTAACTAGCATCCCTTTATTTCAACTTGAAGATGTCCGTTTAGTCTTCCTTCCTTCCTTCCTTCCCTCCCTCCCTCCCCCCTCCCCGTTTGCTTTCTTTCTTTCTTTCTTTCTTTCTTTCTTTCTTTCTTTCTTTCTTTCTTTCTTTCTTTCTTTCTTTCTTTCTTTCTTTGTCACTTCCTATAGGACGTATTCTTTCCCAGGTTCTCCACACAGAGTCTCGCTGTGTCACCCAGGCTGGAGTGCAGTGGCGCGATCTCGGCTCACTTCAAGTTCCCCTCTGGGGTTCACGCCATATTCTTGCCTCAGCTTCCCGAGTTGCTGGGACTACAGTCACTTGCCACCACGCCCAGCTAATTTTTTGTATTTTCAGTAGAGATGAGGTTTCACCATGTTAGCCAGGATGGTCTTGATCTCCTGACCTCGTGATCCGCCTGCCTTGGCCTCCCAAAGTGCTGGGATTACAGGCGTGAGCCACTGCACCCGGCCTAGTATTCCTTATAAAGCACATTAGTGATGATGAACGCCCTCAGCTTTTGTTTGCTTGGCAAGTCTTTATCTCTCCTTGATTCCTGATGGACATCTTTGTCAGGAAATATGTTCTTTGTTTACAGGTTTAAAAAAAATTAAGTTTGTTAATTTGTCTGTATTATCACTCTGTCTCCTGGCCTGCAATGTTTCCACTAAAAAGTCTGCTTATATTCTTATGGGTGTTTCTTTGCAGGTGATTTACCTATTTTCTCTTGCTGTTTTCAAAATGTTGTCTTTGTCCATTGACTTTTGACAATTTAATTATAAGGTGTCTCAGTGAAGACTCTTTATGTTCAATCTATTTGAAGTTTTGGGAACTTCATGGAACTTGATACTCATTTCTTTTTCCAGATTTTGGTAATTTTTAATTTTGTTCTTCTTTAAATAAGCCTCTAACACTTTTACTTTATCAGTTTCCTCTAGAAATCTTATAATGCGTATATTGGTTACTTGACAGTGTCTCATATGTCTCATAGTCTTTCTTCATTGTTTTTTATTGTTTCTTTTTGTTCCTCTGACTAGTTAATTTTGAATGATCTGTCTTTAAATTTGCTGATTCTTTCTTCTGCTTAATTAAGAGTTTTTAGCCCACCTATAGAATTCTTCAGCTCCAGAATTTCTATATGGTTCTTTCTTATAATTTATATCTCTTTGTTGAATCTCTCCTTTTGTCCATATATTGTTATCTTGATTTCTTTTGGTTGTCCTTTTGTGTCCTCATAACACAATGAGCTTCTTTAAGACCATTATTTTCATTCATTTTTCAGGTAATTTGTAGATCTCTATTTCTGTGAGGTGAGCCACTGGGGCTTTATTTTGGTCCTTTTTAAACTTTTAATGTTAATGTTCCTTGAAGACTTGCATTACTGTTTTGGCAATCCAAGAAGTAGTCACATCTTCCAGTTTTTACAGATTGATTTCAAGAAAGAAACACTATTCTCTGTTAGTCCAGCTAGAGATTTGGAGAATCTCTCAGGTCTTTTATGTGGATGTACCCACTATACTATTCTTGTTCCCTTTTTGCATGAAAGTTTTAAGATTATGTGCCTTCTCTTGATCCCACTAGTCCAGATTGGGTTCCTCAAGTCTCCTGTTTATTTTTCTTAGGGACATGCCCTGAGCACTCTAGGTTGTGCACCTTCTCCCAATCCAAGAGAGTCTAACTGGCTGCTGATATCTGTGTGCTATCTTCAGAGGCCAGCATGTGCTGCCTGTGTGGGAGTGCATACCATCTGCAGGAGAGGGTGGGGCACTAGCCATAGGTGGAGGAAACTGCCGAGGGCATAAGTCAGCTGGTTGAGTAGGTTCACAGGTGAGATGGGCCATGGAGTTTATGTGAATAACTCTTGATGGATCTGAAAGTTGGTCAGTTGGATGTGAGGATATTTGTTTAGATCTGTGCACCAGATGCCATTAAGTCCCCTCCCTGTTCTCTTCTCCTAGCTTTTCCCAGGAGATTCAGTTATTCTGAATTCCTCAGTGTTTTGGGTGGGGTGAGACAGAAGTGGGCCTCCTAGGCATTGCCCATCAAGGCTGGGGAAACCAAGTCCTCACTTCACTCTAAATTTTCCCCATGAGAGAAATTGTGGGTCGAGGGGCTCTCTCTTGCCAGTGAGCTGTACTGCTTTGGGAAAAAAATGACATAGATGAAGTGACACTATTCTCTCCCATATATCTATTATGTTTTTGTCTTGCTTTTTTCTCCACCGAGGTGTTGCTGCCTCTCAGTTGGACTCCTGAGCTCCCATGAAGGTATTCTTGTCCGTGAGTGGTTGTTAAAATTGATGTTTATTGGAGGTTTGAAGGCTGGAATCTTCTATTTCATCATCTTCCTGATATCTGTCAGACACGTTATTTAACAATATTACATACTGGCAATTTTCTCCTTTTGCTTTTCACTAAAGGAAATCATGATGTCAAAACTGTATGGCTGATGGTAGGAATTTCCAGCTTGTGGCCTGGCATGTAAGAAGTTTGGAAGGCGCTACTTTATTCTGATAAGTAAAAAGCTGAAAAAACTGAAAACTCAACACCATTTTTTAGAGTTGTCAAAATAGTGAGGTCAGAAGGTAAATTGCCCCCAAAACTGGAGAGAATGACAGGTGAATACAAATAATTAGAATTTATTGAAAAAAAAAATCCCTGCAGGAACCAGTGCCAGGGTAGAGAAACTGTAATTATAAATGTAACTGAGGAATTACTCAAGACTTAGTGTGGACAAGTCTGAGAAGTTAAAACTCCAGGAAGGCTAGTAATCAGAGAGCTCCCATGCTTTGTGAGTGTTACCTCCAGGAACTCTCAGATTCTAATAGTAAATATTGAAGAAAAATCCTCTTGTGCTTCTGGCAGGGGTAGGTGACATGTAACTATTTTGAAATACCAGAGTACTTTTTTTTTTTTTTTCTCAGAGACTGATTGACCAAGGGGAAAGAAAATATCCAATTCTGTGTACTTGAAGATTTCAACATGGGACAAAGGAAATACCCAACTTTGACACACTCAAGATATTCTGTCACACTTGAAGTAGAAAAGGACTAAGAAGTTCATAGTCCAGAGCCACAGGTTCACTAAAATACTGACATCTAATTATCAGAGGATATAATGCTTCTTTCGCCTTTACCCCCCAACTTTTAACATCACATTACTGAAGGCCTATTATTTACAACAGCTCTTTTTACCCAATAGATCATGCCTAGCTATCAAGAAAATGTTTCAAGACATACTAAAAGTTAAAAAGCAACATCTGAAGATAAAAAGCAAAGATCTGAACCAGATTCAGTTATGGCAGGGGTACTAGAATTTTGTAACCAGGAATTTGAAACAATTATGATTAATGTGTGAAGGGTTCTAATGGAGAAAATAGACAGTATGCAAGAACAGATAGACATTGTAAACAGGAAAATTAAAACTCTAAGAAAAAAATACAGAAGATTAAAATAAAAAAAATTAACAATAGCTAATATGAGGAATGCCCTTAATGGGCTTATTTGAAGACTAGACAGTTAGAAAAAAAACTTCCAAGCTTGGGGATATCTCTATAGAAACCTCCAAAACTAAAGACCAAATATAAGATTGAATGAAAAAAAAAAAAAAAAAACAGAACACTCAAGGACTATGGGGCAAATACAAAAGATGTAACATACGTGTAATGAGAATAGGAGAAGAGAAAAACAAGAAATAAAAGCCAAATTAGCAATATTTGAAAAATAATGACTGAGAATTTCTCCAAAGTAATGCCAGACATTAACCCACAGATCTAGGAAGCTCAAAGAGTACTAAGCAGGATAAATGCCAAAAATCTACATGCAGGCATATCATGTTCAAGCGATAGAAAATAAAAGATAAAGAAGAAGCCAGAAAGAAGCCAGAGGAACAAACCATGTTATCTGCAGAGAAAGAAATACAAGAATTACATCCAAGAAAGAAGAGAGTGGAGTGAAATATTGTGTTAAAAGAAAGAAATTGCCAACCTGCAATTCTCTATCCTATGGAATTATCCTTCAAAAGTGAAGAAAAAATAAACACATTCTCAAACAAAAATTGGTGGAAATTCGTAGCCAGTAGACCTGCATTACAAATGTTAAAAGTAAAAAGAGTTCTCCGGAGAGGAGAAAAAAATACAGGTTAGAAACTCAGATCCACACAAAGAAAGAAAGGAAATCACTGTTAGAATAATAAATGCAAAATAAAACTTGTATTTTTCTTAATTTAACACATAATAGTTTATTCAAAATAATAACAGCAACAATGTATTCAATTATGTATTTATATATATATGCATGCTTATGTATAACTTAATTCAATGGAAGAAATAATGCAAAGTTCAAGAGGGAGAAATTAGAATTACTTTATTGTTATAAACTAGTCACACTGCCTTTGAAGTGGTATAGTGTTATTTAAAAGTAGACTTGGATTAGTTGTAAACGTATCACAAACTCTGGAACCACCACTAAAAGAGGTGAGAAAAATGTGCTCACAAAGGAGAGAAAATTGCATCATATAAAATGCTAAAATAAAACCAAAACAGGCAGAAAAAAATTGGAGGATAAAAATAGTAATAAGAAACAGGGCAACAAATAGATCAAAATAACAAATGTTATATGCAATTATTTTAATAATCACTTAAAAAAAAGACAAGGTCTCCCTATGTTGCACAGACTAGAGTGCAGTGGTGATTCACAGGCATGAACCCGCTACTAATCAGCATGGGAATTTTGACCTGCTCCGTTTCTGACTTGGGCCGATTCATCCCTCTTTAGGCAACCTGGTGGCATCCTGTTTCCGGGTCACCATACTGATGTGGAGCATAGTGCAGCTATTCCATCAGCATAGCTCGCCACAGCCCAGAAATCCTGGGCTCAAGCTATCCTCCCACCTCAGCCTCCCGAGTAGCTGGGACTACAGGCATGTACCACTATGCCCAGCTCAACAATCACTTTGAACATCAACGGTCTCAATACAGCAATTAAAAGACAGATTGTCAGAGTGAATCAAAAAAATAATACCTAACCATACATTATGTACAAGAAACCTACTTTAAATATATAGAGTCATATAGATTAAAAGTAAATGCCAGGGGAAAGACAGACCATGCTAATATTAATCAAAGGAAAGTGAGAGTAGTTATATTAATTTCAGGCAGAACAAATTTCAAAGCAAGAAAAGTTATCAGAAATAAAGAGAGGCATTACATAATGATAAAGGGATTGATTCTCCAAGAAGATACAACAATCTCTACTACATTTGCACCTAAAAACATGGTGTCAAAATACATGAGGCAAAATTAATAGAACATCAAGGATTAATTCACTATTGTAGTTGAAGACTTCAACATCCTTCTTTCAGAAATGAATAGATCCTGCACACATATAATTAGTAAGAATAGTTAACTTCAGTAAAATCATCAGTCAACTAGATATAATTAACATCTATCAACTATTTCACAGAATATACATTTTTCTCCAGCTCACGTAGAATATTCACCAAGACAGAATATATTCAGTCATAAAACTCATCTTAACACATTTTAAATTCTAGAAATTATATAATACATGCTGTTAGATTACAATAAAAATTAAACTTGAAACCAGTAACAGAAAGAGAGTTGGAAAATGCCAAAATATATACAGATTAAACAAGACACTTCTAAATGACACATGGGTTAAGAAAAAATCCTCAAGAAGAATTTTAAAATATTTTGTATTAAATAAAAATTAAAGCACAAATGATCAAATTTTATGTGATATAATGGAAGGAGTGCTTAGAAGGAAATTTATAGTGTTGAACATATAAGAGAAAAATAACCTGAAAATAATAGTCTAAACTTCTACATTAGGAAACCAGTAAAAGAATAACAAATTAATCCCAGCACTTTGGGAGGCCCAGACGGGCGGATCACAAGGTCAGGAGATCGAGACCATCCTGGCTAACACAGTGAAACCCCGTCTCTACTAAAAAAAAAACACAAAAAACTAGCTGGGCGAGGTGGCAGGCGCCTGTAGTCCCAGCTACTCGGGAGGCTGAGGCAGGAGAATGGCTAAACCCGGGAGGCGGAGCTTGCAGTGAGCTGAGATCTGGGCACTGCACTCCAGCCTGGGCGACAGAGCGAGACTCCGTCTCAAAAAAAAAAAAAAAAAAAAAAAAAAAAAAAAAAAACAAATTAAATCTATAGTGATTAGGAAAAAAAAGAAACATAAATTAAAGCAGAAATTAGTGAAATTGAAAACAATAAAGCAATAGAGAAAAAATGAAATCAAAAAATAACTCTGAAAAGATCAATAAAATTGATAAGCTTCTTGTCAGGAAAAAAGACAGAGGACACAGTTTACTAATATAACAAATCAAACAGGAGTTATCACCATGCATCTCATGGACATTCAAAGGATAATAAAGAAATAGTCTCAACAATTCTATGTCCACAAATTTGGTAACCTAGATAAAATGGACCAATTCTTTGAAAAACATAATCTGCCCAAATGCACTCACCAAAAGTAGACAATTGGAATAGGTGTGTATCACTATTGATGAAATTGAGTCAATAATTAGTAATCTTCCCAAACAGAAAATACCAGGCTTAGATGGGTTCATGGGTATATTCTACCAAACATTAAAGGAATAAATGATATCATTTTTTAACAGTCTCTTCCAGGATATAGAAGCAAAGAGAATAGTTCCTAACTCTATAAATAGATGAGCATTACTGTAATACCAAAACCGGATACAACATTACAGGAGAAGAAAACTAGAGATGAGCATCTCCCATGAACTTAGAAGCAAAGATCGTATCAAAATGGAAATAAATGGAATCAAACAATATATAAAAATAATTACACACCATGACCAAGTGAGCTTTATTCAAGGTTTGCAAAGCAGTTTCAATATTTGAAAATCAATTAATGACATCCATCACATCAATAGGTAAAAAAAAAAAAAAGATATGATCATATCAATAGATACAGAGAAAGTATTTGATGAAATCCAACAGCATTTCATGTTTAAAACTGTCAGTACACTAGGAGTGAGGAGAAAGCCTTCTCAATATGATAAAAATATCTTCAAAAAACCTTATGGCTAACAGTGTACTTAATGGTGAGAAACTCAAAATTTTCCCACTAAGATAATGTACAAGGCATGGATGTCTCCTCTCATCACTGCTTTTAAATGTTGCGCTGGACCTAGCTAAGGAATAAGAAAAGGAAATAAAGGAAATACACAGGTACGTAAAAGACCCAGAGTAGCTAACACGGTGTTGAAGGGGAACAAAGTTGGAGGATTGACACTACTTAACTTCAATCAAGACTTACTATGAAGCTACAGTAATAAGGACATTGTGGTTTTAGTGAAGGAATAGACAAGGAGATCAATGGAACAGAATAGAGGGCCCAGAAATAGGCCCACACAAATATAGTCAACTGATCTTTGAAAAAGGAACAAAAGAAATAAAATGGTGGAAAGAGTCTTTTCTACAAATGATATCGAAACTGGAAATACACACACACACACACACACACACACACACACAATATAGCCATAGATTTTATACCTTTCAGAAAACTAACTCAACATGGATTAGAGACCTAAATGTAAAGTGCAAACTATAAAACTTTTAAGTGATAATATAGGAGAAAATCTACATGATGTTGGGTTTGCCAATGACATTTTAGATGTAACACCAAAGGCTCTCAACACAAGAAAGAATTGATACGTTGGATTTCATTAAAATGAAAAATTTTTGCTCGTGTAATACACTGGCAAGAGAATAGAAAACCAAACCATAGACCAGGAGATGGGATTTCCAAAAGACGTATTTTTTCACAAAGGACTGTTATCCAAAATATTTGTAAGAAACTCTTAAAATTCAACTGTGTTAAGATAAGCTAAGATAAGAAAACAATCTTATTTAAAGATGACCAAAGACATTAACAAGCACCTCATCAAAGAACACATATAGATGGTTAATAAGCATATACAAAGATGGCCCACATCATATATTATCAGAGAAATACAAGTTAAAGCAACAATGAGATACCTCTACATCCCTATTAAAATGGCCAGAATCCAGAACACTGATGGTATGATTCAGCTGTGTCCCCACCCAAATCTCATTTTGAATTGTAGCTCCCATAATTCCTATGTGCCATGGGAGGGACCTGGTGGGAGGTAATTGAATCATGGAGGAGGATCTTTCCCGTGCTGCTTTCATGATAATGAATATTGTCAGATCTCAGGAGATCTGATAATTTTATAAATGGGAGTTCCCCTGCACATTCCCTCTTGCTTGTCACGATGTAAGACGTGACTTTGCTTCTCATTCACCTTCAGCCATGATTGTGAGGCCTCTCCAACCACGTGAAACTGTGAGTCAATTAAAACTCTTTCCTTTATAAATTACCCAGGCTTGGGTATGTCTTTATTAGCAGCCTGCAAACAGACTAACACAGCTGACAGTATCAAATGCTGGTACCAATGTGGAACAACAAGAACTCTCATTCACTGCTGGTGGGAATGTAAAATAGTACAACCACTTTGGAGGAGAGTTCCAGAATTTAGTTTAAAATTAAGTGTATTCTTACTATATGATCCAGCAGTTACATTCCTTGGTATTTACCCAAATGAACTGAAAACTTACATTCACACTGAAACCTAAACACAGATGTTATTAGCCACTTTAGTTATAACTGCCAGAATTTGGAGGAAACCAAGATATTTTTAGTAGGCGAATGGGTAAATCAAGTATAATACATCTCAACAGTGGAATGTTATTTAGCACTAAAAGAAAATGAGCTGTCAACCAATGAAAAGACATGGAAGAAACTTAAATATTTGTAACTAAGTGGAGGATGCTAATCTGAAAAGACTACAAGTCCTATGGATTCCAACAATATAACATTCTGGAAAAAACAAAACTATGGAGACAGTAAAAAATTAGTGATTTCCAGGTGTTAGAGGAGGGAAAGGAATTTACAGCTGAAGCACAGAGAATTTTTAAGACAGTGAAATGATTCTGTATGATACTATAATGTTGGATACGTGTCATTATATATTTATCCAGACCTATAAAATGTGCATCACCAAGACTGAACCCTGATGTAAACCATGGATTTTTGGTAATTATAGGTAAATGTAGGTTCAGTAATAATAACATATGTACCACTCTGATGGGGGATATTGATAATTGTGGAGGCTACACATGTGTCAGGGCTAGAAGGCATATGCAAACTCTCCCTTCCATCTAACTTTGTTGTGAACTGAAAGTCTGTTAAAAGAAAGGGAATAGATAAATGAATTGCTGTTCAACATGACAGCCTCTAACAATATCTGACTTTTAGATTTAAACTAAAAAGTAAACTATAAATTTCTGTTGGACAATGTTGTCATGGAAAGTGTTAAACTGAAAACACTCTTATTAAGCTATGTATGCATGCTTGAATCACTAGGTTTTTCTTTTATAGTTATTTTCCAATAAAGAGGCAACACGTATATTAAGAGAATCTACAATGATGGTTGGAAATTCAGAATACATTTTCACAAAGGCAAAAAGAAGGATTTCAGATGTAGATTATATTCTCCATCTAATCCACAATATCTAGTAGTCATTGAACTGTATTAGCAAGTAAAAGTAGAACTCTATTTCTCCGGACCTTAAAGGTGTTTTGGCAGAAATTTGTATGCAGAAGAGGAAGATTTTATGTCCTCATTGCTACTTTTACAAATTTCTAATTTGAAAACTATTTATACAATGATGTAGTAAATAATTCAGTAAATAATTATTTAGTTTGATTTGATTATTGAATGCATTAGCTAACCTTGAGTGTAGGAATTTCCCCCAAATGCAACTATTACGTAGACTGTATTTCCAAAGCTGAAAAACAATATCCACTGTCTCTGCTTTAGCAATGTGACTTGCTTTCTCCTTGTCAAAAAATGCTACTTACTATCACTGTCATTGAATTTGGTCGTTCTAGGATGACCAAAGTTCCTGATTTGCCCAGAATGTACTTTTTTGGTAGTGAAAGTCCTGTATCCAAGAAAATATCTTAGCCACAGGCAAAGAGTGATTATTAGTGAACCGGTCCATCTTTCCTCCCACCCACCCCACTCCCCAGCTGTGAGTAATAGCATGTGGTAAAAGTAAGCTTTATTATTTGTGAGGATGGGCTTCATGTTACTTTTGCCTTTACTGTTTAGAATCCTCCTTCTTACATCTAGTTTCTATGCTGTGAAGAAACCCAAGAAGCCACATTTGGAGGCCCGATATCTGTTGAGGCATTCTCTGGAATCTTGACAACAGGAGAAGGAAGAGTAGGAGGAAGGTCCCAGGCTGACAGCCTCAGCTGAGCTTCTAGTCCGCAGCTAGACTAACCAACAGCCTTTTAATTGAGGCCCTTTTGGAAATTCCAACCATATTGTGCCCCAGATGACACCACATGAAGTTGAAGAACACCCTGATTCATCCACAGAATCATGAGAGATAATTAATGGTTGTTGTCTTAATCTTCCAACTTGTGAGATGGTTTACTATGCAGCAATAAATAATTGAAACAATGAGTCACAAAAGGTCAGAAAGTACTCAGAAGCAAATATCTAAATATTAAATACTGTGCGTGGTGGAAAAAAATGTTGGACTTGCAATCACTTTGCAGATTTAAAGCTTCAGATCTTTATTTTCTAGCTGAGATCTTTTGAAAAAGTTACTCTAATTTCTTCCTCAATAAATTGGAGATAACAATACTTTACAAAATTTTAGAAATTGCCAAGCAAGATGATGCATGTGAAAAAAACTTTAAACCACAAAGCGCCACATGACTACAAGACTAAGTTGCTACATCAGTCATAAAGGAGCATCATGTTACGCTGTTATTGAACTGTAAATATAAGAAAATGTCTGTTTAGAATATGAATCTTTTTTTTTTTTTTTGAGACGGAGTCTTGCTCTGTCGCCCGGGCTGGAGTGCAGTGGCCGGATCTCAGCTCACTGCAAGCTCCGCCTCCCGGGTTTATGCCATTCTCCTGCCTCAGCCTCCCAAGTAGCTGGGACTAGAGGCGCCCGCCACCTCGTCCGGCTAGTTTTTGTATTTTTTAGTAGAGACGGGGTTTCACCGTGTTAGCCAGGATGGTCTCGATCTCCTGACCTCGTGATCCGCCCGTCTCGGCCTCCCAAAGTGCTGGGATTACAGGCTTGAGCCACCGCGCCCGGCCAGAATATGAATCTTATTAAAGAGGGGCAGTTTAGAGAAAGGTTAGTTGCAATTTATTTCCTAATAAAATCTTTCGACTTCTATTCCAATAGGGAAGGAAAACACCACATTCAGTTTTTAGCTTATCCAAGTATCCAAGTTGCTTTGTACAATATGAAGAAATATTCTTTCATGTTCACTAAGACCTCATAAAATTATGTTAGACTCATGTGACTCTTCCACATTACATCTTACTATGGATTTTTCATTTTTCCCTTTAAAGTTTTAAAGTTTACTTTGCTTTCACCATTAAATTTTCATTAGTTTCCTATTTTTGTTCATTTTCTCTGTGATATGGGTAACGTAAAGAGGATAATTCAGATTAAGTATTACATGGCTTCTAGAGTTCATGATGATACAGAAAGAAAGTGATTCCCTTGGCTGAAGGACCTTTGAGTGAAAGAGGGAGTGTTGTGTATTAAAAAGATATGAATATGAGATACGAGATCAGTTTTTTGGTTTTTTTGTTTGTCTATTTTTTGCCAGGGAATTCTTTTTTTTTGTTTTTCTATTTGATTGGTAAGCAGAAATATCTAATCATAAACATTTTAATTAAAATTTTAATAAACTTTTGGAAAGAAGCAACCTTCTAACTGCCACAACTTCCTATAAAAATAAAGATAAAAACAAATCAAAAGAAAGCCATAGTGGTGTGTCAGAGTGCATTTCAGAGCATGGAAAAAATAAGGCTGAGATTTTGCAAGACAAAAATATTTTTATGATTTTCACGGTTGGTATAATGCTGGGACATTTTTTGACTTGTTATTAATGACTTATTAAATTTTACTGCTGAAGTTGGAGAGAGGAAAATTACACACATGGGGTCTTTAACAGGTTTTGTGTCTCACAGCTTTGACACTATCCTACTGATTTTTGTCCCTGCCCTGATGGGTAGCCTTGAGTAGTGTCTGTTGTCTGGAGTCTAATGTCACAGCAATTAAATTCCCACAGGAAGCAGCAGTTTTAGAAGATGTGATTAGATTGGAGACACTGATGCTTGTTTTGATTTTAAAAATGCATCATCGATCATGGCTACTGATTTCAGCAGCAGCTCTAGCTAAGGGGAGGTGTGGGCTAAGTGTCTGGCTTTATATTTAACTTTGGGGAAAATGAAGTCTTCTCTTGCCTGTCAAGTCTTTACTCTGATATGTGGCCAATGCCTTTAGCAGATAATCCCAAAGATGTCAAATAACCTTTATTTCCCAGAGGTCATGTTGATATTTCTCTTCTCATTCTGACCTCAGAACAGACCTATTCATTTTACATCTGACATCAGACTATGAGAAAATAGAGTAAGTTTTAGCTTTTTCTGGGACTTACTGGAATGCTTGTTGTTGTTGCTGTTAATATGCACCTCCCACCCCTTTTAATGTGTTTCTTGTTTGTGTGCATTTGAGTGTGCTCTGGGTGTGTATCATTATCCACAGTTCAAGACATATCAAAGAAATTAAATCCACAGATTTTTAGAAACAAAGAAAACTATGATTAACACTAGATAGTTTCTTAGTGTGACAAGATATTCTAAATATCATGGTTTGATCATTACATTGTATGCATATATCAAAGTATCATTTGTACCCCATAAATATGTACAATTATTATCTATCAATAAAAAGGAATTCCAGGAGTGCATTTTCTTGACTTTGTTGTAAACATTTTCTAATTTTCATATTATCTGTTTTCAAGATTCCAGAGAATGGCTAAACTGATATTGGTACAAAAGCAAAAAGAAAAAACAAGATGTGATGGGAAAGAGAAAAACTGTTGGGTAATCAGTCCCACATATGTTCCCCTACAAAAAAAAATCAGCAAGCTTGTAGTTAATAGGCAAGACTTTCTCCAGCTACCATTTTGAAGCAGATTCCTCTCTCCCACTGCTTCAGTCTCCAAAATTGCATAAAGTATTGTTCAATGGGCCTATATATTTGAATATGAATTTAAATGAGTCAAATTATGATATTGAATGAAACAAACCACTGTATATACAGCTGTCTTTACAAACAGAACATCATATACTGAAATTCAATGGGAAAATTAACATATACTTTGTATGTATATGCACATAAACTGTGAAATTAAGTGATTATCTGACAAATAATAGAATTGAAGTTAACCTCTACTATTGAAAATACCCCAGCTTTCCCCTAAAAAAGCGTCAAAAATAATGTTTTACCCCAACTACCAAATGATCGTATTTTATTGATATTTGCCTCAATATTATTTCAATATTATTTTAAAAATGGAAATTCAAAGTTATAATTTCATTTTTAGTTTGTTTATGAAAACAGACATTATGAAATAAATAATGTTAGGGATTCTTATATATTTTGGATATTAACTTCTTATCAGATATATGGTTTGAAAATATTTTATCCCATTCTGCAGGCTGTCTCTTTACTCTGTTGATTGTTTCTTTTGGTGCGTCGAAAGCTTTCATTTTTATTTATTTTTATTTTTTTGAGGCGGAGTCTTGCTCTGTCACTCAGGCTGAAGTACTGTGGTCCAATCTTGGCTCACTGTAACCTCCGCTTCCTGGGTTCAAGCAATTTTCCTGCCTCAGCCTCCCAAGTAACTGGGACTATAGGCGTGTACCATCACACCCAGCTAATTTTTGTATTTTTAGTAGAGACAGGGTTTTGCCATGTTGGCCAGTCTGGCCTCAAACTTCTGGCCTCAAGTGATCCTCCCACCTTGACCTACCAAAATGCTAGGATTACAGACGTGAACCACCGTGCCCAGCCAAAAAGTTCTTTGTTTAATGCAGTTCCATTTGTCTACTTTTGCTTTTGTTCCCCATGTTTTTGTGGTCATGTCTGAAAAATCATTGCCCAGACCAATATTAAGATAGATACACACACACACAAACACACACAGGCACACACAATGAAATACTATTCAGCCTTTAAAAACAAGAAAATCTTGTCATGTGCCTCAACATCAATAAACCCTGAGGATATTACACGAAGTGAAATAAACCAGACACAGAAAGACAAATACCACGTAATCTCACTTACATGTGGGATCTAAAGTAATCTAACTCATAGGTGCAAAGAGCTGAATGGTAGTTGCCAGGGTTTGGGGGAATGAGGAAATGGGGTGGAAAGTGTTTGAAGTTATATTTAGACAGCATGAATAAGTTATAGAAGTGATTATAGTTAATAGTGATTATAGTTAATAGTAAAGTTATATTTTTGAAAACCACTAAGTAGATTCTACATGTTCTCACTACCAGAAAATAACTACATGAAGGGGGTGATGTGATAATTTACTTGACCTAATCATTTCACAGCAAGAAACTGTATCAAAACACATTATATATAATAAACATATGCAATTTTTATTTATCAAATATATCATACTAAAGCTGAGGAAAAACAATTAAAACTGAATGCATTTGATGTATTCTACACATACACTTAAGAATACTGGAGAAAAGTAGCCGTTTAAAAGTTCAGCTCTTCCTAAAATATTTTAAATGTACCAATCTATCTCTCTAGATATATTTATGTATTCATATAAATAATATACATACAAATAAAAATATATTTGTACTGATACGTTATATAATATTGAATATATATTAAAATTGCACTATTTATATATATATATAAAATTCTTCCTTATGTAAAAACTGCCTATCAAAAAAGGGAATAATATATCTACAAATGATAATACATATAGGGCTTCAGCATGTGCATTCTTCATCTACACAGATATGGGTTCAATAGCTGGCTCCACCATTGAGTTTTGTAATTGTAAGAAATATACCTAATCTTGTTAATCTTAAATTGCCTTAATTGTAAATGAGGATTACAATAACACTTAACTCTCAGGATTGTCGTGAGGATGTAATTAGGTAGCAGAAATGAATTGCTTTACTTGATTGAATGTTACGTACTAGGAAGTCAGTAAGTATTAGCAACTGCTAGGCTAACAGTCGAAGTGTAATATTTAAGAAATCATAACTTTAAATGTTACCCTGCTGTAGGAACTAATCCTTGGTCAGTTGTTTAGATTTCTCTTAGGAGCCAACTATGAATCACCAATATGCTGGGTGCTTGGGACACTAATTAAATTAAGGACAATTCTCAACAAAGAGTTTGGAATGGGACACAAGAGAAGAATGATACACACATACACACAAGACAGCAATGGAGAGCTTGGCTA
Organism: Colobus angolensis palliatus; assembly: GCF_000951035.1. Lineage (NCBI taxonomy): Eukaryota > Metazoa > Chordata > Mammalia > Primates > Cercopithecidae > Colobus > Colobus angolensis. Next base: position 1,377,966 of record NW_012118533.1, read on the forward strand.
GGTATGTAGCAGCATCAAAGAGGAGCACTGTAAGTGCGAAGGGTCCCTCACCCTTTCTAGAGGAATTGATGACAAGCTACGTCACAAAGGATAGGGAGACGTGAATCAGGGTGTCTGACTTGGAAGAATGTTCAAAACTGAGGGGCATGAGCAAATGCAGAGAGGTAAGAAATAACTCAGTGGGGCATCTACAGCTAAACGATGAAGAGCAAAGCTGACAAGATCTGGAGAGTCAGGCAAAGGTCAGTCACTGAGGACCTTGAATGTCCTGTTTAGATGCTCTGACTTTATTTTCTGGATGATGAGTGGCAGGTAAGTAGCAAAGAGATGTAGTCAAACTCTGCAGTTTAAATAAAGAATTATAGCAACAAGGAATGGCTGAATTTACAAGAGTCTCTGAGACCAATTTAAGTTGGCTCCTTAATCCTCATAGCAGAACATGATTTGGGTTAAGAACCTGAGGGTTAAATTATTACACCAGGCCCATTCATTTTAAGGGAGCAGATAGGAATGTCTGTTTTTCTCACAACACACACACATTGTGACTACTTCTTCTACTTATCAGATGCTCTTTCTACTTCACCTCAAACCATGTTAGTAGTTAACTGGTTTGATAATGCCACTGCAAGAAAATGAAGCCTTTAGAAAAAAATCTCAGACTGTTGAAGTGGATTGATATTGCTGTGTTCAAATCTGAATCAATTCTAGAAAATATTGCTCATGATCATGTTGCATATGCACACAAATATATACAGATAAATGGGCAAGAAATTTATAAAAAATGAATGTCCTAACTAGAGAAGAAAGAGGCTAAGGATTTTGTGCCATAAGAAATTGGAGAAGAATTAAAAGAATTAGGATAAAGTGAACTGATAATGGAAGAGATCCTTAAGGTTGCTCTCATACTATAAATGAGACTCATTCATCAATATGACTCATTCATTCATATTTTGATATGTGACCAGGAAGTTTTGTTGAGTGTAATATCAAATTTTCATCAATGTTAAATGTTTATTTTTTGCAACCACTTAGTATACATTAGTATCCATGATGTTTGTAAGATATAACAATGAACAGAATGATTTGAAATAAGAGACATGTCTTTAATGATCTCAGGCTTAATGATCTCAGAATTATGTGAGAACTTTACTCCTGGGTATAACAGATTAAGAAGTCAGGACATAAAATACATATATAATATCAAATATACAATCCTGAAATAGTGACAAAGTGAATTTTGTGATATTATTGAATATTTTATCCTGTCATTATAAAGATATAATACTACAGGCATCAACAATATAAAAGTCATCATTGCATGAAGATCAGATCATGCCAGACTCACTAATTTTGTCGAGTGCCATCTGATATACAATATTGAAAACTATAATACAACATCACTATTGAAAACTATAATACACATGCAAATAGTCACACACACACACACACACATACACAAACACATATACATTCTTTGAGAACATCTACTGTAAATGTTTTTAAAAATACAGACTAAAGTGCAACATAAATAGTGAGTTGGGAGTACATAAGATGATAGTTTCATAGAGTAATAGGAGAGAAATGGAAAAAAGTAATGTCTGCCTTCAGGTGTGAAGACAATTTAGTAATAAGCATTTTGAGTGCTTAAAGAAGCAGCTAGTGGTTTTGGGAAAATAAATGATTAAGGCACCTGGCTAAAATAGGTTACATATCAGTGAAGGTATTCCAGAGTCTCCTGGAATTGTTGACCCAGAAATACACCTTACTCTCTTTCTCCCTATATGTATATCAGCCCTCAGTATCAGTGGGGCTTGGTTCCGAGATTCCCCATGGATACCAAAATCCAGTGATGCTCAAGCCTCTTATTTAAGATGGTGCAGTATGTGCATATAGGTTCCACATATCTCTAATGCAGTGTAAATGTGTAAATACTAGGAAAATAGTTGTGATACTGCATTGTTATTTTATAGTTTGTACTGTATTTTATTTTCATTTCTTATATTTTGAAGATTTTTGATTTTTGATGGGTTGAATTTGTGGATGTGAAACCTGTGGATACAGATGTATTTATGTAGAGAGATCTATATATACATATATACACACACATATATACATATACTCTATATGTACATGTATGTACATATAGTCATTCACCGCATAATGCTTTGGCTAAGGACAAACAGCATGTACCAGAATGGTCCCTTAAAATTATGTTACCATCATGATCCTGACCCTGTGTAAGCCTAAACTAATGTGTGTGTTTGTGTCCTACTTTTTAACCCAAAAGTATAAACAATAAAAAATTTAGAAATAGAGAAAAATTTATAGAATAAAGGTGTAAAGAAATAAACAATTTTTGTACAGTTGTACAATGTGTTTATATTTTAAGCTATTGTAACAAGTCAAAAAGTTAAAAATTTTTAAAGTTATAAAGTAAAAGTGTTAGAGTAAGCTAAGGTTAATTAATACTGAAGGGAGAAAAATGTTTTAAAGAAATTTAGTGTTGTGTATGTGTGAGGTGTTAAAGTCTACAGCAGCGTACTGTAATGGTCTAGGTCTCCACGTTCATTCATCACTCACTCAGTGACTCACGCGGGGAAACAGTCAGTCCTGCAAGCTCCATAGATGCTAAGTGCCCTATAGAGATGTGCCATTTAAAAAATAGTTTCTGCCTCTTCTTATTATATATTTTCTATGTTTAGATAAGTTCAGATACACTAATGCATACCTTTATGTTTCGATTACCTCCAGTATTTAGTACAGTAACATGTTGCACAAGTTCCTAGCCTAGGAGCAATAAGTTATACCATACAGGCTTGGTGTCTAGTACACAATATCATCTAGGTTTGTGTAAATATACTCTATGATGTTTACACAATAAGAATATTGCCTAAGAAGGCATTTCTCCCAATGTATCTCTATTTTTAAGACAGACATCACAGTACTCAAATGACAATTGCATTTTTTTTCAAATAGCAGGTATTTTTAATGAGTACGACTGATAAACAACAACAAAATTACTAAAAGTCTTTTTAACAGAGGACTTCCTAGTCGAATGAAGAGAAATAAAGGTATATTAAAATTACCAGATAATTTCTCTTGAAAAAAGAACATTAATATTATTTGTAAATAGCAGTAAACATACCTTCAAGCTTAGGAAAGTCATATTAAAAAGCAGAGAAGTGTTTATTAGTAAGTAAAATTATTGAAAAGAATACAACTGTTGACATAGGATGATGTCATTATGTTGACGATTAACTTTTGCAAAAGCAACATTGTTTTATCTTTTTGGGAATTTGAAGACGATTGAGTTAAATACATGATTTGAAGTAAAATATCAATGGTTGATAAGAAATCTACCCTGCCTCCTGTTTTATTGTGTATGGATTTTTTGTATTATTTTCTTTTGTTTTTAATTGATATTTTAGTTGATACTAATTTCCATTTAAATGCAATAATGTTTATATAATATTGGCCATAATATGCATCAAACATAACCAAAAAGAAAGCAAGAAGAGTGAGAGAGGAGAGAGTAAAATAAAATAAAATACAGAAATGATATTTTTTAGTAAATAACATTTAATTGTGATGCACATGTTTTCATGTAAGTACTGTATCACAGAAAAAAGTACTGTAAGCTTAAATACAATCTCAAGATTGTCAGGAGAACTGATTAATTTTGCTCTCATTCCCATTTTCTCAACAATCTTTGTCTTCAGAGTGGATAAATGCAGTGTCACTCTGGGTTCGCTTGGCAATCTTAAAATTGTCACAAGAATGGATTGGGTGCCGTTTCCTCTTCTTGTTACAATCTTTGTCATGAGCTCTCACAGACCTTTTAATGCCTGATATGCTCTCATTCTCATTACATATTCTCATTCCCATAACAAAGATTATAATGAAAGAAGAAAATGTCGTAAAATTAATCCATTCTCATAACAGTCTGTAACGAGGGCAGAAAATTGAGCAAAATTAATCCGTTCTCATAACAATCTGAAGATTGTAATGAGAACAGAAAATGGCATGAAATTTATCCTTCTTGTGACAATCTTTAAATTGTAACAAGGCAGGAATGGGATACAAGATTAACAAGCCCCTGGGACAAAGGCTCTAACTAGAACTGAAAAATTATACAAAATTAGTTTGGGTGTGTGTGTGAGTGTGTGTGTATGTATATGTGTGTGTGTGGTGGGGGGGGGTTTGACACAAACAGCAAAAGATCTGACGTTATAATGCCTGGTTCCATTGGGATAGCATATTAAAATTAGTAACTATTTTAAATTGCCTTTGCCTTAAAATATTAAAGCCTGACACCTTTACAAAGATAGTGAATTAAAACAAATATGGATGTTCACTCTTCAGGTAGGCCCTGAGGTTAAACTATTTTAGTAAGTAGGATAGTAAAGAAAATGGAATTAGTTATTGCATTCATGAATAGACCATTTATTATTCATTAACTTTAATTTTAAAAATGTGACTTAAAATGAATAACAATATATTTAGCTTAGTATAGAGCAATAGTTGTCTGATCATGAATTTCAACATATTTGTTTACACATCTTACCCATGTATTTCTGTGTACAGATACTACACCCTACCATATTATGTCCTATTTTCACTAGCAAACTTTAGTGATCAAATATCCAGGCTTTGGTTTCCATTAACTTCTTAAACATAGTTTACCTAATGTATAATTTCTTCACTTTAGTCACTTAATTAATTGAATTTGTGATTGCCTTTCACAGTGTTTTGGTTTGAGATATTATTAGTTCCTAAAAGAAACTAAGGTCAGATAACACTTGCATAGGCCTACAAATCTGTTAAAGCAGAACACAAACAGCTTTTTATTTGCCTTTATAATTTGAGTATAAACAATTTAATGATTTAATGTGCTACTTATTCTCACTTATTAGGGCATGCATATTTGTGCATGGAATCTATTTTAAAAATACTTAACATTCACATGGAAGCATGCATTATAAATAGATTTATGAATGTATGCTCACTTTATAACAATTATAAACTTTTTTCCAGCAGTACAGGGCTTAAGCAATTATTTCAATTTCTTAACCAACAACATATCATTTTAAAGATATACATTAGGAGCTAATAATGAATGGCAATAATATTAAATATTTTAAAGAGTTCTATTTGTGGAACACCAAAATGAAAAGCCTCATTTATATTGTTGTTTCCCCTATTTTTAAGACTCTGTACTTCCAATGACATTTTGGAAAATTACCAGTATATCAGTGAAATTACAATAAATTATTGAGATGTGAACCTATTTTACGATATTAACATGATATTTTAAAAAGAAGCATCTATTTGGAAAACCTCACTGTTACATGTAATTATTTCACTGGTTCAGAATGAATTATTGAACATCAATTTTCTGAAACATAAAAGAGTATTTTGAAAAATTGGAGGTATAGTTTAGCATGTTTAAATAATAGGCTTCTTTTTAGTTGCAGCTATTAGGTTTTTCCTATCTGGAGACTAGGTTTGAATGATTTGCTAAGCTATATCTTCCATTGCTTTGTTTTGACAAGAAGAATACACAATTATAACTACAATTAAGTTATTTTTTTGATAAAAATAAAATTAGAGTATAATCAAAATAAGCAAATATGGACATGATCATGGCTTCATATTCTGAGAAACATGCAAGGCCTGGGCTTAAATTGCCACCCATTTTTCAACATCCAGAGGGAAGATAAATATAGTGATTCATAGTTCTTGTGAAAACCTTCAGAAAGTAAACCTTTTGCTTCATGGAAAAATGAAAAATTTGGGAGGTTGCACTTTTCATCATCAACAAAAGCTATTTTTGCAGACCAAAGAAGAAATGAAAAACTTTTCATTTATTTAGCTGTTCCTGGAAAGGTTGTAAAAGGTCCTATCATGAAAGACGTAAAGGAAGAGCTGTTCATAGAAAGCTTTGAAAGAACAAACATCATAAGCACAGATTCCTATGGTAGGTGGAATATTGTAGGACGGTACGGGGCAAAAGCACCAGGAAATGATACCAGAAGAGGAGATTCTTCTCTGTACTTTTTCCATTGTTCCCATCTTTTATATACTTCGCTATAGGTATGGTCCAATTTGATGTGCTATTCTGCGTGAAAATCCACGTTTTCAGAAAAAAAAATAAATAATAGAAAGTCTCTTAAAAATCATTTTACTGTATAGTATACTATGGGCCAGATTTATAAAGTTCATTTTTATAATTCCAGCGAAATATATGTCACCCTCAAGAGAGGCTCTTCCAAATTGTACCGGTATGGTACTCCAGTCTTTTTATCTGAATGTATTGATAGGTACTACCAAATAAACATCTTTATAGAAAGTAAAAATAGCTGTTTCTGACATTTGCACAATTGACATACTAAACCTTTTTTGGTACATGACGATTTTCAACATTTCACATCACAATTATAAAAAAATAAAAATACATGGAGAACGTTTTGTGTCTTTTACCAGTCGTGTGTAAATTCCTTTCCAGGGGTAGAAACGCCAAGGGATTGTGCTAGTCAGAGCAGCAGGTGAAAAAAGTCTTGGGAAAGAAAAAAGGAATTTAACAATACAGGACAGAGAGGCCAGTGGCGCACTGCATAAGAACGAATGGCCAGAGAGTGGAAACTCTGGATAGCAGCAGAGTTAAAAAGTGATTTGGGACTTTATTTAAAAAATTGTACTGTGTATAGAATAAAAAAAAAATTCTCCGTTATTTGAAAAATGCTGAATAATATTTATATTGCCCCTTATTTCACTTGCATAAATAGAATTTTGTTTTAGGAGCTTGAAGAACAGAGTAAATGACATTGATGATATTGACTTATACATCTAGAAAATGGAGAAAATGATATTCAAAACAAGAAAGAAGTATAAAAAGTATAATTTTAATAAAACTGATAACTACATTCAACCGTTTATGTTTCTTGCTCATAAAAGGAAATTTTCCTTAATAATAATTATTTTTTAAACTCTGTGGATAGTTTGAAAACTTGTGAATATTCTGTTCTCCAGTGATGTTTCTCCCACTGGTTTTAGCATTTATTGGTGAAGATTTCCAGAGGGGAAAGTGCAATCTCTAAAGAACTTACTACTTATTCGTTTATTATTTTAAAATTTATTTTGGATAGGTAAATTTTTCTGCAGGCTATTAATGCCTGAAATGTTCAAGGATCATAAAAATGGTCACCGTTGCTAAAAGAGAATAAACAATGAGAAAAACAGTACTAGAGGAAATTAGAAAGATAACATAGTTTGGAGAACTAAGGTAGGGTCTTGTAAACTCTTACAAGAGATGTGTCTTTTATTTTGAATGACAAGAGGAACCACTGTAGAGTTTTGAGTAAAGCAATAATAAAATTTGACTTATTTATCAATAAAACCACCGTGGATGTTGAGTTGAGGTTAGATTTAAAGGGAACTAGGGTATAAATCAAAGATTAGATAGAAGGGAATTATAAGGATTGCCTTAGAGGAGATAATGGTGGCTTATGCTAGCTAGGATGGTAGTTGTGGAGGCAGCAAGAAACCGTCAGATGCTGCATATAGTCGGAAAGAAGAGTCATCATGGTTTGTTGACAGTTGGGATATGGGCTTTGAAGAAATATATAATTACAATTTTTGCACAGAACTTTTATTTTTCCATCTTTCTATGTTTCTAGTCTGCTGTCCTCCGCATTCTGGTGTCAGCCCTCAGGTTTGCCCTCTCATAGTTGCAGAATGATTGTTGCTATCTCCAGCATCACCTGATCACACAAGAATATTCAAAACTAGAAGAAAGAACCTTCATTTGTTGTGTGCCTGCATTTGTAAGGTTATACCATTTGTAGGTTATACCATACAGCCTAGGTGTCTAGTACACAATACCATCTAGATTTGTGTAAATACACTCTATGATGTTCTCACGATAAGAATATTACCTAAGAAGGCATTTCTCAGAATGTATCTCCATTTTTAAGACAGACATCACAGTACTGAAATGACAGTTGCATTTTTTCAAATAGCAGGTATTTTTAATGAGTACATCTAATAATAATAACAAAATCAATAAAAGTCTTTTTAACTGAAGAGGTAAAAGTCTCAGAATATCCTCCATAAGATTATCCACATTCATTGCTCGCTTAACAGACTTCCAAAGTCCCTCACTGGCAAAATGCATGTAGTTACCTTGTTGTGATTACCCCTTGGAAGGGAGGGTTCTGTTAGTAAATAAAAGATGAGGGAATTATTCAGTCAGCCAACAGTTCCTGTAACAAATAGGAAACTCTTAACTTCAATTAAACAATATTAACTTGCTTTTATTCTGTCCTAACAACTTATGGTGGCCTAAAATACACCACACATGGCTAGGTTTCCATTGGTCCAGCTATTCCTGTTCGAAAGTTCGGTGGATCAGAGACAAGGTCGAAAGCAGTTGAGCAGTGACACCCTTTAATTATGGCACTCCAACTTCTCCTGGTACTCAATATTCTTCCTAATAAAGAGAATCTATTTCGATTTCTACTTAAATCAGACTAAACTAGCAGCTTATTCTCTAATGGTTAGTATTCTTTCCTAACATTCCTGTGACTGTATTCTGGCTTGCAAAAGAGCTGAAGTATCGGATATCATGAATAGATGCAACCTTTTTACACATACCCCAATTTTCTTAGTTTGAACCATAATATAAAGTTAATCTACAAATCCAAATTTTCCAACTTTTCAGAACACTCTCTTAAGTAAGACAGATAAATGTTTAGTTATGTTCGGTAATTGAGAAGAGAAGACATTTGGAAAGTAAAATAGCTAACTGACTATTAACAGGGATATCAATGCTAATAATTGTAGCAGTAAAGGAGATATTTTATGTGCCATATGCTTTTGAAATAATACATATATACACGAAATTAACCCTCATGCTAACCCTATATGACATGACACAGTGAATCTAGGAAAACTGGCCATGGTCTCAAGACAGTAGATAGAATATTATGAAAATAGAAACTATTACACTTGGAATATAGCTGTGTTTCTTTATTAAGAGTTATCTGTCCAAATTTTGTCTCTCTGGAAGTGCAGATCTGATGCAAGAGAACAAACAGATTGTTTACTAGGTAGTCTTGAGAACATTCCCCCCAATTTCACAAGGACCTCTTGCCCTTAAGTTTGCCCTACTTTATTCTATATTTTCTAAGCAGAAGGAACACTTATTCCACTCCAAGAAGACCCCGCCTCGTAGGTCCATCTCTTCCCACCATTGCTAATGGAAAGGGTCATTATCTCCAGCCCTGGATAGTCCTTATTTGCCATGACTGTCACCTCTGCTGTGAAAGAGGACCACAGCTTTGTGTTCTAGTTTAAAATTGTTTGTGAATTTGTCCACCTGTCTCTCATTTTACTTTTTTAAAATAATTATTTTTATTTCAATAGTTTTAGGGTACAGGTGGTTTTTGGTTGCATGGATGAGTTTTTTAGTGGTGATTTCTGAGATTTTGGTGCACTGTTCACCAGAGCATTGTACACTGTACACATTATGTAGTCTTTTATCCCTCATGCCCCTCACAACCTTCCCCACCAAGACCCCAGTGTCCATTATATCATTCTTGTGCCTTTGGATCCTCATAGCTTAGCTACCACTTATAAATGAGAACATATAATATTTAGTTTTCCATTCCTGAGTTACTTCACTTAGAATAATGGTCTCCAGCTCCATTTATGTTGCTACAGAAGACTTTATTTCTTCCCTTTTTGTGGCTGTGTAGTATTCTTTGGTGCATAGGTACCGCATTTTTTTTAATCCACTTGTTGATGGATGGGCACTTAAGTTGGTTCCATATCTTTGCAGTTGTTATTTATGCTGCTATAAACATGTATGTACCTGTGTCTTTCTCATATAATGACTTCTTTTCCTATGGGATTGCTGGATTGAACAGTAGTTCTACTTTTAGTTCTTTAAGGAATTCTCATAATGTTTTTCGCAGAGGTTGTACTAGTTTACCTTCTCACCAGCTATGTAGAAGTGTTCCCTTTTCACTACATCCATGCCAACAGTCATTGTTTTTTGACTTTTTCATTATGGCCATTCTGCCAGGAGTAAGGAGGTATCACACTGTGATTTTAATTTCCATTTTCCTGATAATTAGTGATGTTGAACATTTTTTCATCTGTTTGTTGGCTGTTTGTATATCTTCTTTTGAGAATTGTCTATTCCTCTCCTTTGTCCAGTTTTTGATAGGATATTTTGTTCCTTTGTTTGAGCTCCTTGTAGATTCTGTATACTAGACCTTTGTCAGATGCATAATTTGTCAATATTTTATCCAACTCTGTGGGTTGTCTGTTAACTCTGCTGATTATGTCTTTTGCTATGCAGGAGCTTTTTACTATATTTAGGTCCCATTTATTTTGTTGTTGTTATATTTGCTTTTTTGGTCTTAGCTGAAATATTTGCCTAAGACAATGTCTAGAAGAATTTATCTGATGCTTTCTTCTAGAATTTTTGTGATTTCAGGACATAGGCCTGATAGATAGTCTTTGATTTCTCTTGAGTTGATTTTCATTATAAGATGAGAGATGGGGATCCAGTTTAATTCTTCTACATGTGGCTTGACAGTTTTCCCAGCATCATTTATTGAATAAGATGTTGTTTCCCCAATTTATATTTTTGTATGCTTTGTTGAAGGTCAGCTGGCTGTAAGTATTTGGCTTATTTCTGGATTCTCTGTTCTGCTCCATTGGTCTACATGCCTATTTTTATACCATTACCATGCTGATTAGTGAGTATAGCTTTGTAGTATAATTTGAAGTTGGATTTGTTCCGACTCCAGATTTGTTTTTGTTGCTTAGTCTCACTTTGACTATGCAGTCTCTTTTTTGGTTCCATGTGAATTTTAGGATTTTTTTTTATTTCTAGTTCTGTGAAGAATGATTATGGTATTTTCAAGGGAATTGCATTGAAGTTGTAGATTGCTTTGGGCAATATGGTCATTTTCACAATATTGATTCTACTCATTTATGACCATGGGATGTGTTTCCATTCATTTGTATTATATATGATTTCTTTCAGCACTGTTTTGTAGTTTTCTTTGTAGAGTTCTTTTACCTGCTTGATTAAGTATATTCCTTAATTAAGTATTTTATTTTATTTTATTTTATCTTATTTTTGCAACTGTTACAAAAAGGATTGAGTTCTTTATTTGATTCTCAGCTAGGTCGTTGTTGTTGTATAGCAGTGCTACTGATTTGTGTGCATTGATTTTGTATCCTGAAACTTTACTACATTTGTTTAACAGATCTAGGAGCTTTGTGGATGAGTCTTTAGGATTTTCTAGATATACAATCATATCATCAACAAACAGTTTGTCTTTGACTTCCTCTTTTCCAGTTTGGGTGCCCTTATTTCTTTCTCTTGTCTGATTGCTCTGGTCAGGACTTCCAGGAGTGTGTTTGATAGAAGTGGTGAAAGTGGGTATCCTTGTCTTGTTTCAGTTCTCAGAGCAAATGCTTTCAGCTTTTCCCCATTAAGTATGATGTTGGATGTGGTTTTGTATTATATTGGTTTTATTACTTTAAGGTAAGTTCCTTCTACATCTATTTTATTGAAGGTTTTTATCATAAATGGATGCTGGATTTTATCAAATGTTTCTTCTGCGTCTATTGAGATGATCATATGATTTTTGTTTTTAATTGTTAATGTATTACAGTTATTGAATTGTGTATGTTAAACCATCCCTGCATCCCTTGTATGAAACCAATTTGATTATGGTGGATTATCTTTTTGATATGCTGTTGGATTCGGTTAGGTAGTATTTTGTTGAGAATTTGTCTGTAATTGTCTTCATGTGTAACAGGAACTGTTTTTCAAGGACCCAATCTGCTGAGGCCTGGGCTGTAGGAGAGAAAACTGTTTTCTGAGTCTTGTATTATTTTGTCATTTCTTTATGTTCTTCCACATCACTTTGCCTATCACTTTAGGTTTCTTTACTATAGAGGCAGGGATTCCATTTGAGCTCCTTTTGCTTATACTGTTTTGTCCTCAAATTTTTATTTTTAACCTTTTCAATTTATCAACCACTTTTACTGATTTATATTTATATTTCATACTCTGTGACTATTTCAAACAGGAATATAGAGTTTTTATTATTTAGATGTTAAGTCCCTACACATTGAAAAATAATTTTATGTCCCTCCCCATATAAAAAACTACACCATATATTCAGCAGTAAAATGATCACTGTTTATTCCTTAGTAACACTAAAATCATAAAGTTTCTCAACTCTTTGTCTTTAGTAGTGTAGATAATTTCAGCAGAATTTCACTGATGATGTGCAACATTACACTGATAGTTCATTTTAATAGTCAAGATACGGGTGACACATTGAGTCCAGCAATATGAATGAAGAGAAAGTCATGTGTTTAGACACAACAGAAAAATACCACTTTATACACAGACATTTATTTAGCCTTTATTTCAGACATCTTAACAATTGTATCTTGTCACTTCTGACAGATGTTTCTTGTAAGCAAAGCTTGTTTTGAAAACTAATCCTGAGTCCTAATAGCGCTGAGACTTTGTATAATACATTATAAGAGATAAGAAAATAAGCATGGAGATTAAAACTGAAGTTAGAGAGGAGAAAGTCTCAGTAGAATGAAGCTGGGTTACACTTAAGAAAAACAACAACAAAAATATCAAGGGGAATCACTTTTATTTGAGTTTCCAGATGTTTTTAGGTTTTGCTGTAAAGCAGAAGGTGTAACAAAGAGCTCTTGTTTTCTCTATCTCCTTTTTTTCTTACTGGTAGAATATAAGTTGATTCTGGTGGTTTATTGTTTTAAGGTTCTTGGACTGAATAACTTTTTTACATATCTATGTACTATATGTCAGTAAACGTCTTTTTTCTATAAAATTATCTTGAACATTATGATTAAAATCTATTTCCAGAATTTTGTTTTAAAGAGCTATTAATTGATCATATTAACAGAATAAATATGCAGGTTCAAATATAAAGCATATGTTCAAACAATAATAAAATTGTTAATGTATTAACTCTTTAAAAATCTTTGAGATAATAAAAGGATTTTTTTTTCTGTCCATGTATAGCATCGGCAGTCAGTAAATTATTTTTGCTCTCTTTTTCTAGTTAGATAATGAAAGTTCAGTTCATTTTAGAGTTAGCTCTGCCAACGAAATAGAATACAGAATAGATAGAAGCAATGAATTTACTTTTTAAAGTTCCACCTAGAAAGTATGATTATTGTGCTATTTTTCTAAGTGATCTATGTCCTAAGTTAGGGATTAGACGTTCCAAATAAGCTATAAAAGAGTTAAAATATTAAAGCGAGCATAAATTACTTGAAGTAGTAGTTTATTGTTTTTCTCTCTTGATTTCTACAACTTGGAAATTGTACAAAGATGACAATAAGAAACCATGATAAATATTTTCAATTTACTCAGACAATCTCAGGTATGTTCTGATGCATAATCAAAAGTGTCCAAAGGTTTATATTTCCAACATTGCCTTAATTATTGGTTCTTTATGGGTGGTGTAAGACTCCTCTTCCTCCAAAAATAGTCATTGTATAACTTGATAGCTTTGTTGGGTTATCATCTCATTTCTACACAATTCATTTTTATCACAAAACTGCCACTCTGCTTTAGTATTTAACACAAAAGTGAAAGGCAGTAATGAAAGCTATAAATAGAATTTGGTAAACATGTGGAGGTAATTATTCTCTATTTTATCTCATAAGCAAACACAGACATTTTAGTGAACATCATACAAGTTACATTTTAAGAATAGTCTTAAAGTGCAATGTTATTAAAACACTATTAAAACACATTAGGGTTAAAGCATTACATGTGAATCTAACAATGAATTATATAAATTATTATGGTTAATATTGATGGAGCAGGACCTTGGAGAGATGCATTTAAAAATCTACAATATACTGTACTTTTACTTTCTACTAACATATTTCTTTACATTGAAAACTATGCATCATCTTTAAAGAAAATAGACCTTTGCTAATAAAGTTATGTTTTAATGTTTAACATCTATACTCATGAACTGAGAATAAATAAAATAACGAGACATTATATTTCTGATTGTTTAAGTCATTGCTTAGCTTAATAATCTGAATCATTTAATTTATACTGATTATAAGCAAAGGAATATCAAAATAATAAAATTTAAAACAGTACATTCACTATTCTACTTCCACTATAGAATCAATAAAATGTTATCATCAAAATGAAAATTATATTTTATGTTTTCCTGGTAAAGCCCTCTCATAGATAAAGATATTTCTATTTAACTTTCATACTCCAGTTTGCCCCAATAGATTTTCTAACTAAAAGTAAGGGCATTTAAAATTGTACAATAATACATGGAAATATACTTTAAAGTTAAACAATATATAAATACATACAGTAAAAATTATTGTCTTGGTCAGAGATTCTATCAAAATTTTATTCTCTCCTGCACACGCACACACACATGCACACACACACACAGAATGGTATCATAGTATACCTATTTTTCTTAGCTTTTTCATTTAATATGTCATTTGGACAAAAATGAGACTTGACTAAGATAAATATAAAAATATATGAACTCTTGAAAAATCGGTTACTGTTCTGGTTACTGTTGCTGCATAAAAATTCACTCCAACACTGAGCTGCTTAAAGCTGTAACACTCATTTTATTATTTCTCACAGTTTCTATGGGTCAGGGATTTGGAAATGTCCTGGCAGAACAGTTCTGGCTTCATGTCTGTCTTGAAATTGCAGTCAGATGGCTGATGGGGTTGGAACAGTAGGTTGCTGGAGAAGCTAGGGGCTTGCTGGACATCTTTTTTGTGTAGTTTAAACATTTGTCCATGTGATCTCTCCAGGTGGACTAATCTGGACTTTCTCTTGGAATGGTGGCTTGAAGGCAGTCAGACTGCTTCCACAACAGCTTAGGGCTCCAGTGCTAATTTTCCCAAGAGCAAGATTGAAACACCTTTTAAGATCTAACTTTTAAAGTCCTATAGCATCATTTCTATCCTACTCTTTCGGGTGAAAAAATCACAAATTTATTAATATTTTCTGAAAGTAGGGTGATCTGAAAATAGGGTGAAAATCTATAGCGATTTGCCCGAGATTGTCCAAATGCTAGCACCAAAAGTCCCACATCCTGGGAACCCCTGGAAGAGTTGATCACCCTACTTTCAGTTAACAAAAGTAATTAAGTTTAAACATTGCTTTAGTAAAGTTAATCAATCTTTTATTTAATGGCTATTGATTTCAGGGTTCTGTGTGGTAAGCCTCTGCCTTTACGAAACCATGAAATCCACAGTGTTGTATTCTAGAAGACTGTTTTGCTTTTCACAATTTGTCTTTAAATCTATATTTAATTAATATTTGTGTTATGGTACAAAGCAGAACTTAAGGTTTATTTCCTTCCACTAATTTATTAAGGAGATAATATTTTGCCAACAAGTTTCATTGCAGTATTTGCATGGAATTAGATATATATTACATTAACAACGTTTTTCAACCTCTGGGGTCAAAATCACACTGTCAAAATTATTGTGAATGTCTTGAACTATGAAAGTGAAAGGCCTTTACCTTTGTGTTCGTTTTTCAATATTGCTTTAGATATTCAAGATGCTTTGCCTTTCTATGTAGATTTTATAATTTGCTTGTCAATATAAATAAAAAGGCTTCTAGTATTGTGTTGAATCTATATATCAGTTTGGAGAGAATTGACCTCATGAAATACCCAGTTTTCTAATCCACTAATACTGATTCACTGCCCATGGATTTTTGTCTTAAATTTCTCTCAGTAATTCTCAGTAGTTTCCAGTTTCAAGGTATTGCTTACTTTTGTTATGTAATTTCCAGATATTTTACATGTTTGTGAATAAGTGTAACTGACATTTTTATTCCTTGTTCTTGCTTATTGTTAAGATGTATAATACTTTATATACTTAATATATATAATAGATTTTTTTGTAAGTTAACCTTATATCTGGCAAGCTTTCTAAAATTACTTCTTGTTTGTTAGTAATTTATTTATATTTAGGTATAATCTTATTCTTCATGTACAATTTACATCATCTAATATAAAACCATTTTGCAATCATAATTATTCTTTTTTCATTTTATTTCAATGGCTTGAACATTCAGTAAATTTTGAATAGTAGTGTTGATACTGGATTTAATTTTAACCTTAATGAGAAAGAATTCAACATTTCATCTTTCAACAATTGTATTAGACACAGATATTTCTGGCAGATTATATTAGTCACATTAAGAAGCTCTCCTTCTGTTACTAGTTTCATGAGAATATCTTTTTAATAATTAAATAGTGTTAAATTTATTTTTCTGCATTTTTTGGTGTCATATTTATTTCTGTCACTCTGGTGAATCAAATGGACTGATTGACCACTTCATTACTTCATTATCAGGCATTAACTAATTGATATATCACTGAATTAAATTTGCTAACTTTTTTCTACAATATTTGTGTTAATGTTCGTGGAAATATCTGGTCTCCAATTTTCTTTTCTTCTAATGTCCTTGTCATATTTTGAAATCAGCACTATATTGCTTATATATATATAATAAGATAAAATGTTGCTTGTCATTTTATTTTGTGAACAGCTTCTTGGAACACTTGTTATAATTGATTATCTCAATATTTTAAGGAATGCATCAGTGATTAATTAATCATTATACAATTTCCAGATATTTTATATATATTTTTAGTAACTCGTTTTCATTTCATTTTTTCTTGCTTATTGTTAAGGTATATAATCCTCTATATACTTAATATATATAACAGATTTTTTGTATGTTGACCTTATGTCTGGCAAACCATCTGATCCAGTTCTTTTTTTTTTTTTTGAAAGAATTATATATAGATACACGTTCTCTTATAGATACAGGATTATTCAGATTTTATATTTATTTTTGTGTCAGTATTGGTAAATTATAAGAAATTTGTCTGTTTTATTAAAATTTGATTTATTGGCATAAAATCATACATAATATCTTATTATATTTTTAGTATTTATAGTAAAAATAATGACATTCTCTTCTTTATTCTTGACACTGGTAGTTTATGAATTCTCATTTATTCTTCATCTGTTATGCTAGGTGTTTGCCTCTTTTGTTTATCTTTTGGAAGAGTCACCATATGGCTTTATTAATTTTTCTCTTGTATCTCTATTTTTGTTCTTTGGTATTTGCTCATTTTAAAAAATAATTCTTTATTAGTTTTTAGTTTGGCTTTAATTTGTTGTTTTTTTTTTCTAGCTTAGATAATTTATTTTTAATTTTCCTTCTTTTATAATACATGATTTTTGAAGCTATAAATTTCCATATGAAGACTGTCGTATGTAGGTTACACAAACGTTGGTATGTCATATTCGCATTATCATTCAATTTAGGATATTTAAAATTTTCTATTGTGTTTTCTTTCCTTTGTCCAGGGGGTGGTGTGGATTAGTAGTAGTTTCCTTAATTTCCAGACACCTGCAGAGAGATATAGTAGTCATCATTCTACTAATGTGTTTAAATTTAATTTTACTGTGGCCAAAGAATATGAATTATACATTTTCAATGCTTTTCAAATGCTGAGAGGTGTTTTTTATGTCTTAAGTTAGAAAATACTACGGAAAATATTCTGTATGTACTTGAAAAGTTTTTTTTTTCCTACAAATATAGGTGTAATGTTCTATAAATATCAATCAAAGTAAGTTAGCAAATTATATTGTTCAAATCTTCCTCACATTTTTTCATGTTTTATTTGACTTTGAGATATACCTTCATTAAAATCTCCAGAGAGGTGATTTCTCTCTCTCTCTCAGTCTCTCTCTCTCTACTCTCTTACTCTTTCTCTCTTTATGTTCCGTTTAATTTTCTTTCTACTACTCTGTATGTTTTGGTGCTTACCAAAATGGGACTACCATGTATTAATATTGACTTGAGACATTTATTACTACAAAATATTTTTCTTAGATTCCATAATTTTATTGCCTTAAAATATTTATCTGATATTAATATAAGCAACAGCCACTTAAATTTTCAGTGTTGATATGGTATATGTTTTTCTAGCCATCTGTTTTTGTTGTTGTTGTTTTTGAGATGCAGTCTTGCTCTGTCGCCCAGGCTGGAGTGCAGTGGTGCGATCTGGGCTCACTGCAAGCTCCGCCTCCCGGGTTCACGTCATTCTCCTATCTCAGCCTCCCGAGTAGCTGGGACTATAGGCACCGCCACCATGCCCCTGCTAATTTTTTGTATTTTTAGTAGAGATGGGGTTTCACCGTGTTAGCTAGGATGGTCTCTATCTTCTGATCCGTCTGCCTCCGCCTCCCAAAGTGCTGGGATCACAGGCATGAGCCACCGCGCCCAGCCTAGCCATCTGTTTTTAACTGAACTGTGCTCTCATATTTAGTGGCCATATATACACACACACACACACACACACACACTCTTTATATGTATAAAGTGGTATAAGTATATATTTATATATTACCTATATCTAAGATGATAATCTTGGTTTTTAATAGTTTTTATACATTTATTTTATTTATTTATGTATTTATTTATTTATTTATTTGAGACACAGTCTCACTCTGTCGCCCAGGCTGGAGTGCAATGCAGTGGTGTGATCTCTGCTGACTGCAACCTCCACTTCCCGAATTCAAGCAATTCTTGTGCCTCAGCCTCCCAAGTAGCTGGGATTACAGGCGCGCATGCCTGGCTAAGAAGAGACAGGGTTTTACCATGTGCCCAGGCTGGTATACCATTTAATTTTCATGTTATTACTGGTTGAGTTGGGATTAAGTTCAATATGTTGCTACTGTTTAGAATTTATCCCATTTATTTTCTTTAACCAACCCTTTTATTTGTTCAAGTTTGGAATCATTTTCCTATTTTTTAGCTTCTCATTGTATGTGTTTTTACTACTCTGATAGTTGGCTGTTCTACAGACTACAACATTCCTTTTTTCATTTACTAAAAATATCTTTAAATCAATATCTTAACCATTTTCCAAGTGATGTGATAGTTACCCACCACCATTTGCCCTCTACCATTTGTTGTATTATTATCTTATGTTTTATTTTATATATTTTAAATTCTACAATGCTTCATTATTTTTTGGATCCATCAATATTGCTTATATTTATCCATTTAGTCATCATTTTTCAAACTTTTCCACTTTTCTTGCAGTTCCTTGTTTTCATTTGGCATGCTTCACCTTTAACATAAATAAGTAATTTTAGTATTTCTTGCAATTCAGATCTGCTAGAGTAAAATTCACCTAGCTTTTATTTCTCTCTTTCTTTATAAAACCTCTTCGTTTCGCCTTTGCTTTTGGATAATATTTTATTGACATATTTCAGCTTTCTTTTATAGTTTTTTTTTGAAAAGCCAACTTCCAGTGTTACTGTTTTTTATTTGTTTTAAATAATTTGTCTTTTTATATCTTTAGGTGCTTTTTATGTATTTTCAATTTGAATTTGTTTTAGTAATTTTTTTATAATGCATTTATTTTTAGTTTCTTTTGTAGTTATTCAATTTCATGTTCACCGAGTTGCCTCAACCTGTGGTTTTATATATTTCATCAAATTTGTGAAATTCTTAATTTTATTTTCTCAATATTTCTTTTAATAGTCTCTTTTGTCTTCTTGTTATACACAGATTACACATGTATTAAATGTTCTGAGTGATTATATGTCCATCTACTCTTCTTCCATTATGTTTTCTCAGTTCTTCAGTTTGGATATTTTCTATTGATGTGTTTTTGAAATCACAAGTCCTGTCTTCCAATGTGTCCAGGCTTCTGTTGAACCCATCTACCAAGTTTTTAACTTCAGATGGTTATATGTTGCATTTGTGGAATGTACCTCGGATTCTTTCTTTCTTTTTTCCTTTCTCTCTCTCTCGTTCTTTCTTTATTTTAAGTTCAGGGGTACACATGCAAGTTTGTTATATAGGAAAACATGTGTCATGGGGGTTTGTTGTACAGATTAGTTTATCACTGAGGTATTAAGTCTAGTACCATTAGCTATTTTTCCTGATCCTCTCTGTCCTCCCAACCTCCACCCTCCAAAAGGGCCCAGTGTGTGTCGTTTCCCTTTATGTGTCCGTGTGTTCTCATCAGTTAGCTCCCAGTTATAAGTGAGGACATATGCTAATTGGCTTTCTGTTCTTACGTTAGTTTGCTAAGAATGATGGCCTCTAGCTTCATCCATGTTCCTGCAAAGGACATAATTGCATTATTTTTTATGTCTGTGTAGTATTCCATGATGCATATGTACAACATTTTCTTTATTCAGTCTATTATTGATGGGAATTAGATTGATTCCATACATTTGCTATTGTGAATAGTGTTGCAATGAACATACATGTACATGTGTCTTTATACTAAAATGATTTAAATTCCTTTGAGTATATACCCAGTGATTGGACTACTGGGTGAAATCGTATTTCTGTTTTTGAGGAATCACCACACTGTTTTCCACAATGGTTGAATTAATTTGCACTCTTACCAACAGTGTGTAAGCATTCCTTTTTCTCTGAAACCACACCAGCATCTCTTATTTTTTGTCTTTTTAGTAATAGCCATTCTGACTGATATGAGGTGGTATCTTCATTGTTTTGATTTTTGTTTCTCTAATGACCAGTGATGTTGAAATTTTTTTCATGATTGTTGGCTGCATGTATATCTTATTTTGAAATGTGTCTGTTCATATCCTTTGTTCACTTTTTAATGGGGTTGTTTGTTTTTTTCCTTATGAATTTGTTTAAGATATTTATAGATGCTGAATATTAGACCGTTGGAGGATGCATAGCTTCCAAAAATTTATCCCATTTTCTAACTTATCTGTTCACTGTGTTGATAGTTTCTATCGCTAAGCAGAAACTCTTTAGTTTATAGATCCCATTTGTCAATTTTTGCTTTTGTTGCAATTGCTTTTGACAAATTCATCATGAAATATTTGACCTTTCCAATGTCCTGAATGATATGCTTACAGAATATTGTGAACACCTCTGTGCACATGAACTAGAAAATCTAGAAGAAATGAATAAAGTTCTGGACACATAAACCATCCCAAGATTAAACCAAGAAGAAACTGAATCCCTGAACAGACTAATAACAAGCTCTGAAATTGATTCAGTATTAAATAGCTTATTAACCAAAAAAAACCCAGCACCAGATGGACTCATAGCTGAATTCTACCAGATGTACAAAGAAGAGCTGGTACCGTTCCTATCTAAACTATTCCAAAATACTGAGGAAAAGGGACACCTCCCTAACTCATTCTACAAGGTCAGCATCATCCTGATACCAACACCTGGCCAAGATCCAACAAAAAAGAAAACTCTAGGCCAATATCCTTGATGAACATCACTGCAGAAATCCTCAACAAAATACTGGCAAACTGAATCCAGCAGTATATCAAAAATCTTATCCATCATGATCAAGTAGGCTTTATCCCCAGGATACAAGGCTGGTTCAACATGTACAAATAAATAAATATGATTCATTACAAAATAGAACTAAAGGCAAAAACCTCAGGATTATTTCAATAGATACAGAAAGGGCTTTCAATAAAATTCGATACCCCTTCATCTTAAAAACTCTCAATAAACTAGATAATTGTGCTGGGTGTGGTGGCTCACGCCTGTAATCCAAGTACTTTGGGAGGCGAAGGTGGGTGGATCATCTGAGGTCAGGAGTTCAGGACCAGCCTGGCTGACATAGTGAAACCCCATCTCTACTAAAAAAAAAAAAAAAAAAAAAAAATATATATATGAAAATTTGTCGGGCTTGGTGGTACGTGCCTGTAATCCCCGCTACTCAGGAAGCTGAGGCAGAAGAATTGCTTGAACCCAGAGGGCAGAGTTTGCAGTGAGCCGAGATCATGCCACTGCACTCCAGCCTGGGCAACAAGAGTGAAACTCCATCTCAAAATATAAATAAATAAAAAATAAACTAGATATTGAAGGAATATACCAGAAATAGTAAGAGTCATATATGAGAAACCCACAGCCAACCACATACTGAGTGGGCAAAAACTGGAAGCATTCCCCTTTGAAAACCAGCACAACACAAGAATGGCCTCTCTCTCCGCTCCTATTCAACATAGTATTGGAAGCCCTGTCCAGGACAATCAGGCAAGAGAAAGAAATAAAGGACATCCAAATAGGAAGAGAGGAAATAAAACTATGCCTGTTAGCAGATGAAGTGATTCTATATCTAGAAAACCCCATAGTCTCAGCCCAGAAGTTTCTTAAACTGATAAATTCAGCAAAGCCTCAGGATACAAAATCAATGTGCAAAAATCCCTAGCAACACCAGTCAAGCAACACCAACAATAGTCAAGCTGAGAGCCAAATCAGAAATGCACTCCCATTCACAATCACCACAAAAAAATAATAAAATACCTAGGAATACAGCTAATTAGGTGAAAGATTTCTACAAGGAGAAGTACAAACCACTGCTCAAAGAAATCAGAGATAGCACAAACAAATGGAGAAACATTCCATGCTCATGGATAGGAAGATTAAATATCATAAGATGGCTGTAATGCCCAAAGCAATTTATAGATACAATACTATACCTGTTAAACTACCATTGAGATTCTTCACAGAACTAGAAAAATCTATTTTAAATTCATATGAAACCAAAAATTAGCCTGAATAGCCAAGGCAGCCCTAAGCAATAAGAACAAAACTGGAAGGATCACGTTACCTGATTTCAAACTATACTACAGGGCTACAGTAACCAAAACAGCATGGCACTGGTACAAAAAGCAAACACATAGGGCTATGGAAAGCAATAGAGAACCCAGAAATAAGCCCGCACACCTACAACTATCTCACTTGAACAAACCTGACAAAAACAAACAATGGGGGAAAGGATTTCCTATGCCATAAATGATGCTGGGATAACAGGCTAGCCATATGCAGAAGATTGAAACTAGATCCCTTCCTTATTCCATATACAAAATTAATTCAGGATAGATTCCTTTTTTCTTTTTCCTTTCTTTTTTTTTTTTTTTTGAGACAGGCTCTCACTCTGTTACCCAGGCTGGAGTGAAGTGGCATGATCTTGGTTCAGGGCAACCTCTGCCCCCTGGGTTCAAGTGATTCTCATGCCTCAGCTTCCCAAGTAGCTGGAATTACAGGAGTGAGGCACGGTGTCCTGCTAATTTTTGTACTTTTTTTCTGTAGAGATAGGGTTTCATCCTGTTGGCCAGGCTGTTCTCCAACTCCTAAGCTCAGGTGATCCACCCACCTCAGCCTCCAAAGTGCTGGGATTACAGGCATAAACCACCACACCTGGCCTTATTTTTATCAATTTCAAATATAGTATGAATTTTTTTCTCTTTCCATCCATTACTTTATCTTTTACTGCATTTTCTTTAATATATTAACCAATAACCATTTAATACGTTAAACATTCTATTCAGAAATTTTTGCCTGCTAAATTCAATATATAGATCACTGGATCTGCTGCTATTAACCAACACACGTAACTAACAATTTTTATTCAACTTACGTATAATATAATCTGGAGTTGTTATTTTTTTTTCTAAATAATATTAAATTTTCTTCTGTCATACTTTTAAAATTCCAGATTAACTTGATCCTAAAAAAAGCTTTGTTTAATATTTGTCAGGACAGGCCTGTTTCAGGTTTTTCTTTATTCCAGAATTGAAAATATTATTCCTTGCGTATGCTTTTTATTCATTATTTATACTCTTTTTGGCGTTTCAGCAAACTGTCCAGAATGATCACTAAGGTCACTCCGTTCTCCTGGGCTTGAATTCCAACCTCTATCTCGCAGCTTTACATTGTCTCTGAAATATTTCTGCATTTTCCTGGTATGCTCTGCAAGTGGCTGTACTCTAAGCATGCATAGACATTTGGAACTTTTTCTCCAAAGCCTATCTTCTCCAGGATTCTATCACCTCAAATGCCACCTACATAGACAATGTTTAATGTCTCCTCTGCCCATTGAGGAGACATGAAATCTCCTCTCTCTTCTTGGTCTCTCTTTCCCCATACAATAATTTGGAGAGTTCTTTCAAGACTAAAACTGGTGTGAAAGCTTGTCTCATCTTCTATGTTTATCTTCTCTCAATAATCAACCTTAAGTTGATCATTGTCTAATGTCAAAGCAGAGTTCCTTTATATATTTTAGATAATTTTTCATAAACAGTTTATGATGATGATGATGATTAGTTGGTTCTGTTTACAGTGGGAGAGTTAGACTGATACCAGCTTCCTGATCATGACTGGAATTACAAGTTTTATTGTTGAAAGTTAAGAAGTATTCTGTTTCTTCATTCATGTGGAAGTGAAAGATTAGCATATTGTACCAGATCACAATCAGATATGAGAAGTTATTTTCTGTGTACTGAAGTTATCTTTTGGTTCAGTTGCTTTATTCCCTGTCCAGCAGCAATAGGATCAGTTCATCTTTTCACAGAGCTAGACATGGTCCTGACAGTTTAAACTTTAATTCTCCCTTAGGCAGTATAAGAACTGCCAAAAGATTTGCACTGGCTCTGCACCTCCATGATCTCTTGGAAGCAAAATACATCAGCTACATTTGAATCAGCCTCCAATGACCCACCATAATCCATTCTTCACACCTTATTAGAATAATCTGCTTTGTTCATTCATTTGCTGCTTTAAGTGTGTTTCCCATTTTAGCTTTACATAATTATGATGCAAAATGCGGCAAGTATGAATACACGAACTGTGTATTTTAGACCAGATGACAGAATAAATCAAACATTCTGTTCATCTCCTATATTTTACAACATTGGAACACAGTCAGTTATTCTACCAAGATACAGGAACCGACAGTAGGGATTGTCTCTGTCATTTCGAATGTACAAGTGTCCTATTATACAGCTCCTGTTCATCTCACATGGAGCTGTGCTTTCGTTTGCTTGTTTTTAGTTTTTATATCTGATAATTAAGTGTCTACTGTGAAAATTCTAAGGGGCTTGAGGCATGAAATCTCTGATTCTTATGAATCTTAAATTAGAACCTTGAGAATCTCTGAAAGGCATAGAATTCATGGAAATTAGGGCTGAAACACTTAATACTTAAAAGAAACTATGCCAATAATAGATAAGCATAAAGTGTTGTCTTCCAATTCCACTTCTTTAGTGTTCCATGAAATAGTTTTGTAAACTTATGTTTAGATTAGCAAGCCAACACTGCAGCTCTTACTTTTAGACACAAGAGGATTTGTCTTCCGGTTCATTCAATTATTAGTAATTACATAACTCAGTTTTAAAAATACATTTCTTTTTCTTCTCTATGCTTGAAATTTGCAGGCATTAATAAAATTTTATACTTGATTTGCAAGAGGGAAGTATGCATAATATAATACTACTTATTCTAAAATTAAGTACTTTTCCAAAGAATAATTATAAATGTTAAAAAGAGACAATAGCATATGTACAATAATTTAATGACATCATTAACCAAGTACTCCTAGAGACATCTACAATATTTTAAACCTCTTTACCATGTCTGGAAATAATGCAAATTCAATAAAGAATCACTAAAATACTATAATAGAGAAATCTTACCCTAAATCATACATTTTGTTGACTGTGACTGAATTATCTGAGTTCTGGTTTATAAGCAGAATACTACTTAAAGGTATAAAGCTTTTTATAAAGTAAACTCCAATTCAGGAAATCTTATTTTTATAGGGAGTAGGCAGACCTAAGACCAACAGATATTGTTCCAAGTTTCATATGAATATTTTACAAAAAAAGAAACATTTCCTTATTACATGTATAAACTCAATAGTTATTTTTGGGCCCTAGAACTGTCTGACTATTCAAAAAACATTATTTTGTTTTGTTTTCCAGACACACACACACACACACAATACACAGAAAGCAATGTACATGTACAGATGAGAACGTATCAAAAGAGAATAAGAGACTTACATTGAGAGTACAAAAGGAGTGAGGTGGTACCAAACCCATTTAATCTGATTTAAGTTTTAGTGCTCTTCTGATCACACTGCAGTCGTGCATCCCTATGAAGACAGTTGATTAAATCATCAGAGGAAGGGGTTACTCATTGTCCAACTAATATCTATTAAGTGATGATTATGACACAGACACTACCAGAGGGCAGATTACAACAGTTAGTGAAACAACAAATATCCCTGCCTTTATGAAGCTTATATTCCACAGTGGAAAGGAAAGAATGCACAGAAAGAGGTGAGGGTATGAGCTATGTATAGGTTGGTGAGACCATGAAGTGAAAATATGTCTGGCATGTGTGAGAAAAATCAATGATGCCAAAGTGATTGTGAGTAATGAGAAAGGAAGAGAGCAATAAAGATGGACATAGTAAAAATTCTTGTATAGCTTTGTAGACTATCAATAAGATTTTGGCTTTAACATGAGTATGATAGTCATCAAAGTATTATGAACAGAGTATTATGATCTGACATGGTTTATAAGGTGAATTTTGGTCACTTTCTTAAAACTAGTACAAAATATGTAAGTTCAGAAGCAGAAAAATGTAACGAAAGTGTTATTGAAATAAAGGACAAAAGTGGTGTGAGCCAGACTGGTAGATGTAGAAGTAGCAGGGAGTTATCAAACTCCCTATTATATGGGTAGAAATAATATTTTCCAACAAGTTGTATACTAAGTTTGAGAGAGAGAAGTCAGGGATGATTCCAAGTTCTTTTTTCCTGAACTTCTATAAGGATAGATTTTCCATTTGACTGAGGTGAAGACAACTGTAGAAAGAGCATATTTTTGAGAGGAAGACCACAAGTTCATGACTTTTAAAGTTCGTGATGCCTAACAGACATCGAACTGTACATCGTAACTAGAGAGATGAATTCAAGGGCCTAGAGTCCAGGAAAAGATTCAGATGGTAATGATACATCTGGGAGTCCTCAGCATATAAATGTATTTACATCTGTGAGATTGGATGAGATTACTAAGGGAGTAAACAGAAAGAGAGAGAGAGAGAGAGAGAGAGAGAGAGAGAGATCGGAAGATAGATGTTGAGGATGTGAGGAAGAACCTGAAAGGGCGATTGAGAAGTATCCAGAAACACAGGAGTAAAGAGTAAAGCCAGATACCATTTCTTGTTCTGGATGCCAAGTGAAGAAAATGCTTTGAGGAAAAGCACATGGCCAATACAATCAAATGCTTCAGATAGTAGGCAGAATTTAACATAATATTTATCAATGTTGGAAGTCAGTGGTTACCTTGGACAGTTTTCACAGGGTAGAGTAAAAGACTGTATAAAAAATCTGGTGGTCCCTACTTTAAGAAAATGTTGAAGAGACAGAATTTTTGGTAGCAAGTTTAATAAACTTTTTCAAAGAGTGTAACTTTAAATAGATGGACAGAATATAGACATGGGTAGGGTGGATAAGTAGTTATGTTCTGGGGGCTTGTGGAATTTTCTTCTGATTTTATCTATTTTCTCAGTGAATTATTCAGCAAGGCTGTAAAGTGACTGTGAGGATGAAGGGAAGGTATTGGAGAGGTGAACTGAAAAGAGAAAAGAAGAATGTGGGATTGTGAATGGATTATAGAAATGGTATTACATGACTCTGGGTTATTAGGATCTTTGGTTTGGATCAGGGATTTCAACCGAAACTAGTCAGCATCATTCAGATAAGATGTAGTTCACCTTCTACAGGCAATGTTTCAAATCTCAGTTTCATTCTCAAAGTCATTTCTATGCTGGTTTGAGCCTTTCTCATGCATGTGTCAGGTGTTAGTCTGAGAATTGTGGGAGCGGTTCAAACAAGAATTCAGAACTCTTAGCATTAGCTACCTTGTTTTGAGTCTTTCCTAGACATGTGTGGTTAATGCCTGATGGTTAATACACAAAATAGAGGATGCTCCTGAAAGTCATTTTCCCTCTGGGACTATGTACTTTCTATAGCCCATAAAGTCCTCATTACTCCTACGTCTAGACAGATGGGGTCTCTATCAAAGTTTTATCTCTGCAGCCTCTGTTTCCATGATATTCTTTAATAAGGATCACACTCCCAGCAAAACCACAAGAGGAAAAAATAAATAAAGCAGAAAACACCCCCTGTTCTTCACTTCTGCAATATTTCACTCTCCTCCATAGGTTACTTGTTGTTGTTTACTTTCTAGGGTCCTACATTCATAATTTTATTTTTGATTGTATTTTATCCAAAGTTCTACTTGTAATCAGAAGATGTTGGGGCTTTAGTAGGCATATACTGCCAGACTGAACCCAGAATCTCCGACCTTTAATTTTTGAATAGAAGTAATATAAAACTTTACAATCTTTTTCTTAGCCAGGTTTTTATTATGTAAATTGGTTTGAGGAAAAAAAATTACAGAGCGAAAAGGAGAATTAGAGTAGAGATATAGAAAAGTAACCAGATGGGGCCAGGTGTGGTGGCTCATGCCTGTAATTCCAGCACTTTGGGAGGCTGAGGTGGGTGGATCACCTGAGGTCAGGAGTTCAAGAACACATGACCAACATGGTGAAACCCAGTCTCTACTAAAAATATAAAAATCAGCCAGGCTTGGTGGCGCAGGCCTGTAGTACCAGCTACTTAGGAGGGTGAGGCAGGAAAATTGCTTGAATCCGGGAGGCAGAGGTTGCAGTGAGTTGAAATTGTGCCACTGCACTCTAGCCTAGGTCTAGGCGACAGAGTGAGACTCGGTCTCAAAAAAAAAAAAAAAAAAGTTAAAAAAAAAAAGAAAAATAACCGGATGGATAGAGAGGATTTTAACTTATTGGATTTCTTATAAATTTAATTAATCCATTCATTCATTTCTGTGGGTCAGCCATATTCCTGCCTTTGGGTTTCATGAATATTTTTTATGTCCTTATAAAATATTGCCTCCTTTGTACTTAATTGTGCTCATGGTGTATTCTCTTATTTATAACCTCAACATCCCATGGTTGAATATAAAGGCTTTACAAATTATTCATTCTTAAACCAAGGTGATTTCCACCCCTATCCAAATAGAAGAGACTGTGAGATGAATCAAGTATAAATAGAATACTAAGGGACACATACTTGGGCCATGGCTCTGGAAGTTTGAGGCTTGAGAAGATAAGAAAAAAAAACTTGGAAGATTTATTTTTATTGAATAGATTCTCATTTGTGTCTCTTTCAAGTCGTCTTCCTGTGTTAATAGCACTGAGCCATTTAAATATAAATTTTGCATGTTGTGATTCAGTTCCTATACCATTCAGGTAGAATCAGTGTGGGCCATACACTCACATTGAACACAAGGTGAACATTTTTCTTTCTTGTAAGTGTTTCCTCCTCCCCCACCGCCCCCAAATGCCCACTGCTCAGAATGCTCAGAAAGATGTAATCTTTCCTGATGTTTCTCTAGATTTTCCTTAAGATGGAAACATTTCAAAGGGTATCATGAAGGAAGCTTGAGTCTAGCTCTCCAGCATTTGCAGACCTAAAACATAACTTTTGGACTCTGGTAGACATTAGACTCAGACTTTAGAGCCTATTCTCAGTTTGAAAACTTTGCTGGCCCAAAGGGCAGCTTCCCCTGGGAATTCTACTTTCACTTTCTTTTTTAGCTTTTGCCATCTGCGATTTTCTCTTTTTATAGCCTAACTTTGAATTTCTTTTTCTTTTATCTTTTTTCCTAATTTATCCTGCTTTTTTCATGTTAATACAGTGTGAACTTGTCAAAATTAATTAAATTCATGTATTTTCCTAAAATTTTCTAAGAAAAATTCATGTGTTTAGTTCCATAGTAAACACAATTCTCTTAAAAATAAACATGTTGCTTTCTTTTTTGTACTGGAAAACTTAGATATTAATAGTTTCCCTGATTTACCAATCTTGTTTTGTGGATTAGTTAAGCTAGTAGCCCTTGAGAACTCTAGCACAATGAGGTCATGACATTAAATCTTGAAAATTTTTGCTAAATTGCCATGGTGCTATAAAAAGTGTTGGGGCTTTTTGGTCTTTATTTTTTGGACCTTGAAAACAAATTAGAATTCAATTGCCTCCGTGTCACTTTTGCAAGAAATTTCAAGTGTTTTTTGAGTCATAATAATATTGATCAATTTTGAACACTTTAGGATGGGAGAAAATTAACAATTATGTGTCTTTCTCAGTGAGACCCATCATCTGATATTCTTACGATGTAGACAATGATGGGCTGTTGTCTAACTCTCATTCATTAACCCTACCCCTCCTTTCTGGGACACACAGTAGTAGACTGAGGTTCTTCAAATATTTGAAGTCCATATCTCCATTTCCCTCCTCTTTGACTTACAGGATTGTCAATGGAAACTTTCCCAGGGTCACTGAACTGATCAATTTGACTTTTCATTGGCATATAACCATTAAAAACCTAACTATAGCTTCGTGTAAAGAAACTTCAAACATAAATGTAGGTAATCAGTTCTTGTACAACAGCCCTCAGCTGCTGTGGGTGACATTTGCCTGCTGGAAGAGGGTAACCTCAGCTTATTAATAATGACTCTTCTCAAGTTAGCTGCTCTGAGCAGATTGCACTTTCCAGAGAAAAATTGCAAATTTGGGAAAGGCAAAGGCAAAAATCATATCTATTGGGGATAAAGCAAAAGCCTAATATGGGCATAATATTTGTAAAAGTGAGTAAAAAGCTAAGGATAAAGCTGAGTATTTACAGAGTGCTCACTTAGTGCATGGTAGGTAGTCTTATTATTACTGAGACAAATATATATTACTTTGGTTCATGGTTAATATTTATAAATTGATTTCATATATAGCAATTGATGTGGTACGTGAAACAAATGTCGGATATCTTTCTATTCATTTTACCAGGAGGAAGCTAAAGTTCAGAATTCAATGCATTCCTGTTTCTTTCTTCTTTACTACGTGGCCTTCAGGACAGAAAAAGCTCTGGAGAACTGAATCAGTTTCCTGATCGACAAAGTTGTTATATGACTTACCCTGTCTAACCAGGCAGTGATAGCAACAGGAAGCAGGTTATTGAAAGCCCCCATTTCAAAAATGAATACAAGAGAGAAAGAAGAGGGTTAGAGAGAGAGACAGAGAGAGAAAACTAGCTTTCCTTTCGTGGATAATATTTTAAAGGGAGAGGAAGAATTTTCATAGCTTTGTTCCAGCATAGACAGCCTGCGGCTACATTCAGGTAATCACTGAAGTATGGCGTTATTAGTAAGCCCTTGATGAGTGGAAATTATTACTGGGACACATGGAATTCTTAACAAATATTCTAGTTGGGCTGAAGAGGACTTCATGGTATATGTGAATTCACAGGCAAAGGAACTATTTCAGTTCTACTTTCCAGGAAGATTTCAAGGGTCCAAAGCTAAAATGAATGGATTTATTTTATTTTATTTTATTTATTTAGTTTTTTGAGACGGAGTCTTGCTCTGTCGCCCAGGCTGGAGTGCAGTGGCGCAATGTCGGCTCACTGCAAGCTCCGCCTCCCGGGTTTACGCCATTCTCCTGCCTCAGCCTCCCAGGTAGCTGGGACTACAGGCGCCCGCCACCACGCCCGGCTAATTTTTTTTGTATTTTTTAGTGGAGACAGGGTTTCACCGTGTTAGCCAGCATGGTCTCGATCCCCTGACCTCATGATCCTCCCGCCTCAGTCTCCCAAAGTACTGGGATTACAGGCGTGAGCCATCGCGCCCGGCCATGTATGGATTTATTTAACAAGATGGGGCACCGTCCTGGATGCTGCACCCAGCCTTTCTCCATGTTTGGTGACTTCCTAGAATCAATGCTATTTGGAATCCAAAAAACGAAAAAGAAAATAGAGCAAACAGAAAAAAGACAAAACAAACTGGACAAACATCTCTTGGGGTTTTTGCTTTCCATGTTTCCCCACTTCGCACAGCCTGCCTCTTTCCCTCCCCACTCCCTCTGGAAGCTTTTAGTAGCAGAACTCTAGATTTTGATCCACAGGTCCTGGGTATGGGTGTAGATTTTCTTTGATTCTACTCTGAAGTAAGTTCACCTGCATTTCAATTGCATTTTTACTTAGTGTAAAAGGGCTAGTGTTCTTTATAGCTTGTTGATTCATTCTGTTTTACCTATTCATTATTATGAAAACTAGTTATTTCTTTATATCATAAAGGTGATATGTAAGTTGATAAAAGTTCAACATGTACTGATGGTAACATATGGAAATAGTAACTGTAATATCAGTTTTTATTTTCTTTATGAAATAATAACTACAAAATTAAATGTGAGAATATATTGCCCTGTGCTCAAATTTTCTTGTTTTTACTTAGGTTTACCATTGAGAATTTTCCAAAACAAAACGCTTGTAAGTTTAACTTTTTAAAAACAGCATTGCATTTCTTTTTTTTGATGTATATAATTAAACAAACAAGATTTCTGTAGTTAGACAAGTACACTGTTTCTAGGATTTTGCTATTGTAAAGCATGCTGTAATGATTAAACATACCTATGTCTTTGCACCCAGTGACATAATAATGCATATATAATAAATTATTTAAAGAAAAATTACTGAGTCAAAGATCATATGCTTTTTAAATTTAACGAATTGCCCATTTGCCCTTTCAAAAGCCGAGGGGACTTATTCTCTCTGACCTGTGGTGCGTAAGAATGCCTATTTCCTCATGTTTTTGTTAATTTGGTGCTTTGTAAAATTTTAATAGCTGTTAATCTGGTAGAAAAAAATATTCTAAAATGATTCTAATTTGAATTTCATTAATTATACCGAATACTATTTTATGAATATACAGGTTGTGTGTGAAATCCATTCTGTGTCATTGGTACATTTATGTTACGGGCAGTTGTGCTTTTCTCATAAGTACATTACATTTCTATGTTACATAGGTAGTTCATGTCTGTCATATTTGTTGCAATTATTTTGTATTTTTATTTTGATCAGAGCATATTTACTTTGTAGGAATTTTGTGGTATGAAAGTTCTTATTTTAATATGATCGCTATTATCATTGTAAGTACAGATGTACACTACCTCCTTGCTGCAACTTCAACCTAGGCTTCGCTAATTTAACGTGTCTTATACTTCAGGGTTCCAAATAAGTTATTGTTTGGAGAAAAAAACTAATTCTGTTTGTAAAAAATATATTACAAAGAAAAAATTTAGCTCTTTTTAAAATTTAGTCACATCTCAGGCTGAAATTCAAATCTCTGCAATATGACCACAAAGTGTATTTCCAGTCTCTCATTAGTAAAAATCTATAACATAAAGCTGAGCTATATTTTCTGTTCCTTTTTTATGATCCACTTTCTGGCTTTTATCCTATTTTATTCTGCCAGAAATATCTTTATTATTTTTCGTTTATAAAATCATACCAGAGTTGAAATTACTTTTTAAATGCCATTCCCATTCCCAGTCCCACTCCCATGCCTTCTCTGATCTCCTACCCTTCCTAAGAAATGTGTTTTCTTATGACTCTATTTTCTAATCCATCCAATCCGTTTAATTATGTAATTCTCAGATTACTTTTTTTGTATAGTTGTTTACATCCCATCCTCTTATGTAAAAAAGAGAAAAAAAAAAAACCTTCCCTTTTTGAAAGGAAGTACAAGAGGACACAACATAGGATTTCAATAAATATAGTTTCAAAATTGTCGTAGACTGCTATTATGTCCTTATTGACTGGATCCCAGTCAGAAAATTTTGTTTGTGCCCTAATTCCGCCACCTAATGCAGCACTACTTTTGATATAATGGAGTCTCTTTCCTGAGATTAACATATTTTTAATTTTTATTCTTCTACAAAACAGATTTATAATAATACTTTCAGGATTATATGAGATTAAACTAAATGATTTTAAAGTAAATTATTTTTGTGAAAGCACTTTATTATAAATTTCAATTAAAATGTCAATTGTTATTATGCTCATCTAAATATAAAATTGCATGAATGAGTATTCGAACAGGCTAGGATTTTTGCATAATTAAAGTTATCTTTAACAATTGATTAATTGAAATTGACTTGAAATTGTATAAGCATCTGTTCTTCTCAGGGATTAATAAAGCTAAAAGGTCATTCAAGGACAGAATCCATTCTGTCCCCTAAATGTTCCACTCTATTAAATTATATTCAGAACTAAAAAGCTGGTGGAATACAGACTGTTAATCAGCTATGAAGGTCTAGTAACTGTTATCTAAAACTATTTTGTAAAATTTAGGCTATCCAGACCTTAAAACTATAAATTGTAATTTATAGGTTATAATTATAAGTACTTTAAAAACTATATATAATACATGTAACTTATTGACGTCCTAATCATATTAATAGTATATTTTATTATTTTATGAAAGGTATGATGCTAAATTTGTGGTTAGGATGCTGAGTCAAGGACAGATGTAAATCATGTTTACTTCTAGATTCAAAATTTAACATTAATCTTCCTTTTCCATCAGCAGAAGTCTCTTTCTAAGGAATCAATATACAGTTGTTCCTTGGTATCTGAGGCACTGTTTCCAGAACCTCCTGCCAATACCAAAATTCGCTAATGTTCAAGTCCTTGACATAAAATGTCATAGAATTTGCATATAATCTATGCACATCCTCCCATATATTGTAAATCACCCTTGAATTATTTATAATACCTAATCCAATGTAAATGGTATATAAATAGTTGCTATACTTGCTTCAGGAATGCTGATCCAAAAATTCTGTGCATGTTTGCACAGATAGAATTTTTTCCCTAAATATTTTTGATCTGCAATTGGTTGAATCCACCTATTTGAAACCCTTCAATACAGAGGGCCAACTATACTCATTTATGCAAGAGCAAAATCTTAGAGTGGTCTCCATCTCGATTGCCATCTCCTGCCTTACCCAATCCTATCAATTTTACTTCCTAATTTACCTTCCCGTCTCTGTCTATGTTGCCACAGCTTGTTTGACCTTTCATCTAGATAATTATAATAGTCTCCTAATTTATGTAATTATCTCTAGCTTTTTTTCTTACCCATTCTTCACAGTGTCACCAAAACACATACTGAATCCTGTTGCATTCCTTTCTTACACACACTCATTTGCTTTGTTTCCTGATATTCATAAAACATTCATAAGTTTCATGTATATAAAGTAAGTGCTATAATGCTACTCAGAACTCAGGTTTGCCACATTAGGCATACTTTTCCAGTTTCAGTATGCATATTTTTCCAGTGTCAGCATTATACGCAGAAAATCCTCTTAATAGTCAGATTATTTGTAATATTGATAATGTTTTGACTGACCTGTTTAGTTGAAATTTTCTTTCCCCACATGCCTGAAAAAACCCTACTTCTCCATTACAAGATACACAAATGTCATTTCCCATGTGAATATTTCTCTAGCCAACCATGGCTAGAATTACTTCTCTCTTTCTTTTACATATCAACATTGTTGGTGCTTCCGTATTTGTTGTGCAATTACTCTTATCATTTGTCTTTACAATAAATTTGGGCCTTTCTAAAATGAGACACCATGGCTTTCCAACCCTATGTCTTTTGGTCCTCCATTAATATTTATTGTTATTTGGAAAGAGGAATAATGAAAGGGGGAGCTCAAATGATCTGTGAAGGAAGAGAAGTACATAGGGCATGTGAAACAATATCTTTCACAGTGCAGTATTTTTTATTTTTTCTCCCACAGCACTCTTGCCATTTGCAATAAGTCCCATCACTCATGGGTTGTTATTACTGAGGTCCTCACAGAAGAAATATTATTCCATTTCCTGCTGCTCTCTGAAGCACTTATACTTCATTATTTCCCCACGGGCTTCAACGTCCTTCTGTTTTTTTCACATTCCCATGGTTTTTTCTTTCAGTAGTATCTGTGATGAAGGGCTGATGCCAAGTAATCAACTTGAGTTCCTTTAAAAAACAAACAAAAATCTCAGTTCAAACTGATGGTTTATTTTATAAACAAAAGCATCTCTCTATATTCTTTGCAAAATCCTTCAGCACAATGTGGTAGGATATGCCAATTGAAATGCCAAAGCTCCGTAATGGAAAAATAAGAAAAGGATCAAAATTTCTTTCACCTAAGAAAGTGCTATTAGTTCAAGTAGTAGTTAATTGGTGAAGTGAATATGGCCAGCAGTAGAAATTTTGTCTTTGGCAGCTGCGATACCTAAGACCCACTAGCTGTCCTTTGTTCCTGCGTATGCTGAGTCTCATTTCCTAGGGAGGATGATTCAATTAGGATTAAGTTCTTTCAAAAAAATTATAAAATAAAGTGTTGGGTGGATTACATAGGGTTTTCCCACATGCACATTTCTCACTATTTAATGTGTCATCACTTTATCTTACTGCCAGTGCCTTTTGTTCCTGCCATGCAATTTTCTTCTACCAGAGTGCATTTTGAAGGCACAGAATAGAAAGGAAATGAATGTGGGCATGGAGTTGAAGAGACAAAACTTAGAAGACTGGCAGATGGTAATGATCCTTGTAATTATGTCCTCAGGAATAAAATGTTACCAAAAATGTACCTGAATGTATCACTATGGGCAGGCCGAGGTGGTGGTGGGGGCATGACATAAGATATCATGAGTTTAGAAAGGCATTGTAACAGCTAATAGACAATAGTGGAAAGGTTTCTGATAACCTTTTTTTAATAAAATAAAATTGGGTAAAATACATGCATCCTTTGTCTACATTCATTTTAGTAATCCATAAGTTATGGAAGACAGAGAAGTGACTGCACTGTCTTATGATAAGCAGCTGGATTGTGTGCCATTGTATCCATGACACCCTCTCAATATGCCTCCTGCTAAATAACAGTGGTTGTTTTATTAGCCATCCAGTAGATGGCTTATTAGTAGGGTTGACAAAACTAACCAATAAAAATAAAGGACAGTGAGCTAAATTTGAATTTCAGATGAAAAATAACTTTAATTACAGTAAACCCCTTTCAAAACCTTTATTGTTCATCACTAATTCTAATTTAACTGGGCACCTTATATCCTATCTAGCAACTCCTTATTAGGATATTACCAGTCTCTTTTAAATATGCATAGATTTTTCTTCTGTTGTAGGATCATGGCATAGAGCATAGTTTAATCCTCAGGGACTTTTAACTAGAGAAAATATTGACAATTATACCTTGATCTTCTTGAGCCTCAGCATGTTAGAAGTAGAAAGGTTTGACCAACATAGACCACTGATAAATATATGCTTATCCTGAAATTCCAAAATTACCAGCAAAGCCTCTGCCCTGAAGGATCTCTTGTATGAAAACCAGACGAATATTCAAGGGCACTAATTCCAGCATTGCTTGCAAGAGTGAAAAATTGGAAACAGTTGATTTGTCTATCACTTGGAAAATAAATACAAACATATGGTCTAGTCTTTGATTTTGAGCACAGGATCATGTAAATTAGTGTGCAGACTCTTCATCCCCGTAGCCTGGATTCAATTTCCAGTTCTACCACTTACTACTTATGCAGTGCAGGTAAGTTAATTAACTTCTCTGTGCTCCATTTTCATCATCTGAAAAATAACAATATTATTAAAATATACACATAATATAAAATATGATATGAAAATAATAGAAGTCTATCCCAGAGGGTTTTTGTGAGAGCATAGTGAATTAATACATATGAAGTACTGAATACAGCGATTAACACCTAGAAGTGTATAGTGAATATTAGCTTCTATCAAGATGAAATACTAAAAAAACTAAGATAAATAAATGGAAAGGTATGGGAGATTAGATAACATTTATGTAAAATGGTTAAAACAGGCAAAGTAATACTAAAACATTTGATGCTTATGTATGTAGTGAATATGAGAAATCATATATTGAAAGATAAATACCTAATTATGATGATAGTTCTCCTCCTGAGAAGAGGAGGGACAGGTCTAGGGAGTGTAATAAGGTTATTTAGAAAGTTATATTTATTTTATTTAGAAAATGTGAAGGCAAGTCACAAAATGTTAATGCTTGCTAGTGCTTGGTCTATGGATATTTGCTATAATATTCTTGGTAACTTACTATATTTGTTCAACTAATGAAAAAGTAGACAGTGGTGTGTAGAGACAGAGCCTTTTAATCTGAAAAATAAATTCTTTGTCAGACTGTTACTTTTTATATCACATATTTTGAATCCATTTGCAGATGTCATAATTCTGAGCTTTATCAAATAATTTAGGGGGTCTAGGCTGGGCTCACACCTGTAATCACAGCACTTTGGGAGGCTGAGGTGGGCGGATCACCTTAGCTCAGGAGTTAGACAAGCCTGGCCAACATGCTGAAATCCTGTGTCTACAAAAAATACAAAAATTAGCTGGGCATGGTGGTGCACACCTGTAATCCCAACTACTCGTCAGGCTGAGGCACGAGAATCTCTTGAACCTAGGAGGCGGGGGTTGCAGTGAGCTGAAATTGCACCACTGCAGTCTGGGCAACAGAGTGAGACTCTGTCTCAAAATGAAAAATAACTGAAGGGGCTAGCATTTATCCAAAGTCTCAAATGTGCCAGAAGTATTTCAACTATGACCATTAAGAGAAGTAGATTTTATGATTCCAACTTCAGATGAGAAACTGAGGCTAAGAAGGAATAAGTAACTTGCTGATTGTCAAACTAGAATGCAACCATGTTGGAAATCATACTTCACTCTCAAAGCTTATTCTCTTTTCATTTCGCCAAGTGCAACCAAGTTCTACAGATATATATCTATGCTAGTTATACTAGACCGGCAATCTACTTTTAGAAATTGTATTCTCATATTTAAAACTTTGTTGAAATTGTGAGTATTTTATGTGATTTGAATATGTAATTTTTCAGTTCCATCCAGTTTATTAGTGGATTTTTCAGGTGACCTGTCAGGCAATCAGGGGTAGGGAACATAATTTATAACATAGTGGGAATAAGAATCTCAGCTTAGCATAGTATCTAGGATCAGGATCTTTCTGACATGTATTTGAGTCTAAGAGCAATAGCATACGAAATCTTGTTTTAAAATAGAAGAAAAGAAGCATTAAATTATATTCTGTACTAATAATATAAACAAATGTTAAGTTAGTTTTAGCCTAGAGGTTTTGTTTCTGAAGTAGGTGCTTCAGTGCTTCTGATTGCAGAATATGTTCTGATTAATGAAGATACTGTCTAGTATGCAATGTAACTTACATGTGCACTGTATATATCCATACAATATGGAGAATGAACCTTATCTATTAAGAATAAATGCAGAAATTCTAAAATGTTTAAAACATTTTACTTAAATGTACGCACATTTTCTATTTGTCAGCATATACAAGGTTCAAAACTACAAACTTGAATGTGGCAACAAAGTACATTTATCATATTTTCTAAACAGATTCTAAATGCTTATTTTTTTCAGATAGACTATGATAGGAGGCAATGGTAAAGAAAAAAAACAACTAAATCAGTGGTATTTAAAATGAGAAGAAATACTCTAATTTCTTGAGAATGAGAGTAAGAAAGAGACAGAAATGTTCAATTCCTTGGTTAGTTTTGATTGCTGAAGATACAAGGAAATTTAAAAATGCAATGAGTTATGGGCAATGTTTTCTCACATGCATTATTTTTGAGTGCTTTTCAAAAAGCTTATCACAGCGACTTAAAATTTTGAAATGGGGTAAGTTCCAAAAAGTACTGAAAATATAAATACATTTGAATGTAGTGTGTATTTGGCTTATATTTCAAATTTTCTCTTCCAGTGAAATAATTGAGGGGTACTCTTGAAATATTTCTTCTTTTAGGTTTAATTTTTAGTGAAGTAAATATTGGGATTTCTTTTATAATATATTGCCTAAAAATATTTTCAAGGGATTTGAAGTTATTAAACATGTCTGATTTAATTTGTTCATGTATGTTAAAAACCTATATTTATATGTGACTAATGCAAATATATGGTTAAATATAACTGACACCAGATGTGAGCCATATAATATATTGTATAAAAATAGAAGAATAATTATGTTCCACATTGTAAATACTTTTAAACAATTTTTACCTAAGTGAAAATCCCACATAATGCCAGACACACAGTATGAGGTAGTGGAAGATTAGGTAAACTAAATTATTCATGTCAACTATTTAAAGAAAATTACTTAAACTAATGCTTAGTTTCCAACTTATTATAACTGAAAGAAGAAAATTAAACTTTATTCTGATAAATTATTTATACTCAACTTACAACGTGTAATATCAAAATATTAAGTAGATTGAATAAGATAATGAAATATTAGCTCACTTTTTTATGTGAAGGAAATGAACATTTATCCATCAATTTATGTCATTTATTTTACTACGTCAAAAACTTAGCTTGTGATAATTCAGTGGAACTACAAAAGAGCTCAGTGATACAAATTTCCATTTTTTACAGCTATTTATTGTAGCTGTAAAAGTGAAAGTATAGATAGTTGTCCTAACAAGGAAATGAAAATGTATAAAAAATAGAAATTAATTGCTAGATTCTTTAGTCTATGTTGTTCTTTACAGTATCTTTATGTACTTCTAGTTTTTATTTGAAAAGTCAAGTACAATATCTGCATTCAGTTAAAAGTAAGTAAAGAAAAAATAATTTTTTCCTCCTTTATTGATATGTTTAAAATATATAAAAATACTATTTAAATATATTTCATTTTTGTTTCTGTGAGAAATTGTTAACCACTAGTTTCCCACATCTACAATCATTATCTTTTTCTTTTGTAATGTTTATTATTGTTAAAATATAGTATAAATCATTTTATGTTAATATCTGTATTTATTCTTCATTTTCATTAGTGACTATTAACATAATAAAGAGAAAATAAAATGCTGAAGTCAATTTATATGATAAAAAATAAATTTAATATTGAGTTATAAAAAATATAATCCTCCTTTATTTGAATCATACATAAAATTTCAAAACAGTAGTAGTTGATGAAAATTAAATTACCTCTATATATTAATGGACAATATCAAATTAAATTAATGTGCAACTAGAAAACACATAGAATAGAGCCTTATTCTTTAAATCGATTATTTTAGAATAGCTCAGTTTAGGCATAAAATATTTGATAATATGCAAGTCCAAATACTATATTTTATTTAATAGGTTCAAAGATAACACAAATAATGACATAATTTATGTTCTAGGACATAAGAATGTTTGAAAAATTGCATAAAATCAAAATTTTAAAATGTAAGAATAATAATGCACAGAAACTTAAATATAAAGGAATAATAAAATTATATATATAACCAAAAGGTTTTCAAGTCTTGATCATCTTCAAAAATTTTCTGTAGGGCCCCAGATAGTAAAATCTATGAAGACAGACATTATATCTTCCTTTCAATTCCTTATTACATTTCCGAGCATCTAGCATCAATATTGATACATAATAGACATTCAATAAATGTTTCTTAGTAAGTAAAGGAACTATATAAGTCAGAGTTTTTTTTCACTCTTATGTTCAAATTCAGATACCAATAAATGGTTTTAAGTTTAGACAGAGCATACAGGAGAATCTTTGTATTGTTCTAGGATATTAGTCTTATACAATTCTAAATGATTTTAATAATTAATATTGTGTGAAAGTGCAGATTTTTTTCATCGTTTTGCATGAAAGTTTCCTGCTCATAATTAAAACAAGTATCAATGGTTTTTGTAACTTGGCAGTCCATTTTGTATGTGTGAAATTGTACAATATATGCCACAAATGGAGGAAGAAACTCTTTATTAGATACTTGGTGATAAACCATAATCATTTAGTTACATGAAATTATAGTGTAAACTAGTAACTAATCTATTTAAGCATAATTCTAAATTAATTTTATTAATGAAATATATCTATGCCTTGTGTCTCTACTTATACTGTGATTGTCCATTATCTTTCTTTTACTAGCTTTGTGAATTATTGAGCTGGGTAATTAAACTTCATATTAAAGGGTGTACATTAGTAAGTGTGGAAGGTAATGTATCTTTCATAGAGAGATAATTTCTTGATTATTTGTTTAGTGCATACTTAGGAAGTAAATCCACAAGGATCACAAAGTTGTGTTTGCTTTTGTAAGCAAACATTCTGCACAATCAAAATATAACCTGGAAAATGAATTTCAATTCAAGAGACTGATTTATATTGTGATGATATCTAACTGACCTCTCTTTGACTATTTGTTTATTTTAATAGAATTCAAATTTATTTCAAAAAGATCCAAAACTATATTAACAATGACTCTTATAATTGTGATAAGTCAAAAGTGTGACTTTCAAAGAATGTTGTCGGTGGAAAAAAACATTCTGGATAATGGCTCCTCACAGGGATAAAGGTATAATTTAATATCTTTGTATTAATTTAAGGAACTCACAATGTAGACTTTCAACATTTAAATATAGTCTTCTCGCAATTTTTATTTTTTTATGGTTTTGTAAAATATGTACACCAAATCACAAATTCAGGAGATCACTGTTTCATTTAAAACAAGCTTCTCAGAAATTGTATTTTTGATGTATTTTCACAAGAGTGTGAGAAAAAACAAAGCAAAATTAGGAGATGCTGATGTGGTAGAGGGTCTCTCATCAACTGCTTCTTTTACATGTGTTTGACACTGCCACCATTCTCAAATAATTGGCTCAGGGATAAATTCTCCTCTTTAAGCCAATATGTAAACTAAGATCCTATGGGTTGTACCTCACAAGTCATGCAAACAATAAATAAGATAAAAGAGAAACATCTAAATGAGAAAACTCAAGTAATGATTGCCAACAACATGAAATACAATAAATACTTCAAACTTGTGCATTAAAGAGGAACTTTTAGAAAGAATCATTTAGTTCAATTGCACTGAGGGTGTTTTCTGAGTTTGCCAGATAGATGTTGGTTTGGAACATCTATTTTATTTCTCTCTCAGATCCATTTTGTGTTAAATGAACAATATTTTCAACTTCACTAATATATCAAAGCTATTGATTCTTTCAAAGTGGATTGCATAAATGTTTCACTTCAAAGCATTTTAATACATACATAATATTTCTCAGTCTTCATGCCATGAATAACTGGTCATCTTTAAGTTGCTGCTAGTTCCAATATTGTTTTCACTTCACCATTAGGTACAATTCCAGAAAGGATTACTGTAAGTGTGTGTAGTTCAATTTTTGGCAAGTATACATACAATTAAAGTCAGAGCCACCTCCCTGTCATCCAAGGTAAAGAGAGATACATTAAAACTAACAAAGCGATAAAAGAGGCCTGAAATTGAAGCAGTTTAAAAAATGACAGTTTAATGAAAACAGTGTAAAAATACTATCACTCTGATGGAAAACATCTGTCCTCCATGAATCTTGACTGACGTAAAGTTGTGAGGCTCTTAAGGAATATGTTGCCAGCCTATGGTTATATCAACAACAGGTCAGGCATGGCCTGTCTCTTTAATATCACAGTTATGACTGTCCAAATATATACCATTCTAACTGATACCCTGCCTTCCACATTGCAATAGGTTACTTTAAAGTCTAATTCTTTTCACTGCTTGTTGGGCTTTTTCAAAGGAGAGTGGGAATAATGCCACTGAACTATAAAAATAAAAAATATTTATAAAAATAAACATCCTAAAAGTGCATATTTTAAATGTTGTCATCCAGAGGAAGAAATCACAGAGAACTGTTTAACTGTTGTTACTGAAAAAGA
This sequence comes from Colobus angolensis palliatus, assembly GCF_000951035.1. Classification (NCBI taxonomy): domain Eukaryota; kingdom Metazoa; phylum Chordata; class Mammalia; order Primates; family Cercopithecidae; genus Colobus; species Colobus angolensis. Next base: position 1,421,591 of record NW_012118533.1, read on the forward strand.
GCATATATATATACATACATATATATATATATATATATAGAGAGAGAGAGAGAGAGAGAGGTAAAATAGTAGTCAAAAAGAGACCTCTTATTTTGCTTTAAGATTTAATTAAATTATTATTATCAACAGTTCATAATTTCTTGGTTTTTATTGTAACATCTGTCACTTGTGACAGATGTTAAAAATTTATGTGGGCAGGTAAATGTTTTTTATAACAATGAGTTAAATATCAATTTTGTGTGATGAAAGGGTTAACATGTTTCTCCATAGAATCTGAATTATTATGATAGACTGTCACAGGAGAGAGGAGAAGTTTGTTTGTTTCAAATTGGCAGTAAGCAAATAAATTAGTCCTAGGTCCCAGAATTGGAAGAATACAAAAGTTAATACATTCACTTAAAAATCTTTATTTTTTTCCTTTGTTCTCTCATGCATCAACAAGTAATTTTGAAATGAAGTTTTGCAGGTGAAAGGCCTGTAATGTGAAATAAACAATTTCCTTGCAGATAAGAAAAAATTTGAATTGCTTCTCATTTGCAAAAGTAGTTAATCTAGGTGCTATTCAGACATGCTAAATGGTTAGTTACAAGTGACTTTAAAATAAATGTGGAATTTTTAGTTCTTCAAGGAGTTTGGCTCTCAATTTATTCCATTGATGGAAATGTCTTCCCATTTTTCCCACCAGAATGATTTTTATTGGGTCCACCATGGCAATTTCAATCATTTAATCTTGTCAACCCCATAGTTAGCATTGCATTACACTAAGTGTTCTTGAGTTGGGAGCATGGGATAGGAGACGACAGGAATAACTAAGTCGTCACAATACAGAATATGACTTCCCAGTTGGTGTTTGTTTCTCAGTGCCTTTTTTTTTTCTAAACAGAGCATAAAAATGATATGCTAATTTGCATGGTTTTGAGTAATTAGTCACTTTACATATTCCACACCCCAGTATTATAGCAGGAGGGACTTTCCCATGCAGGTGCAAACAAACAGGATGCTAGGGTAACTTTGGGTTACACTGCATCAAATTTTTCTGGAGCCCTTAGGAAACTCCATCTTCATGAAAACATTATTTCAAAGGAGAATTTACTTAAGTTTTCTAGCTTATATACATCAATGATTTACATACTTAAATTATTTGATGAAATAGTTATTTTTTTGTGTGTAATTCCTTATGCTTGGGAATAATATAAGTGTAAACTAGGTCAAATTTCATCTTAACACATTTTAATTCACTTCTCTAATATTGATCATCCATATATTTTCCAAAGCAAATCTAACTTAATGTTGAGGTACAAATTATGTTTCATATTTAGGAGAGAAAATTTCTATAGCAAGTTTAAATGTAAAAATCCATGTTGTTTTTTTCTGACACATACTATTAAAATTAGTTTTTATCCAGCACTCTTATATTTCCAATGATATTTGAATTTTCCTGATATATCAGGATGAAAAACTTAGGTAGCTGCTAAATATATTTTACAACACTCTTTAATATCTGACCTTTAGGTCAGAGCAGTTTATAGTATTTGTCATTCAAATAAAATTGATTTTCTGAGAGCATGTAAATTAGTAATAGAATATGTTCAGTTTACAGACAAGCAATCTTTTTTCAAAGCCTATGTTTAAATATAAATAATAGTGAAGCAAAAAGTCTATGAACTAGCTTATAAATGATACTCTATGAGTGCCATTTTGGCATAATAATATTAAATACAAAAATGGTAGTTAAATACTTCTTAAAGTCCTATTATCCCATCTCTGCTTCAGTTATATTAACATTTCCATCAGATTTCATTTATCTTGCATTTCTGAGTTCTGGTCTTTGCTCTGCTGGTAAAATGATGTGAGTCAATGTGTCACCTGATCCTTACAATTCAGAATTCCATTTTACATAATTAAAAGCTCTTAATCTCAATTAAACTCAATACACCTTCTTTTATTCTAAGTAACCTGTAGTCTAGAGTTATAATTTTCACTAGTATGTTAGTCTTTTCTGTGACACTTTCTAAGTTTTCTTAGTTATAAAATTGAAAAATGTTTTACACAAATCCCCTGTCTTCACAGAGATGGTATGGAGTGTGTAGTTTTTAGTCCAATACACCTGGCTTAGAATTTATCCTCATTCACTGCATTGGTGCAGGACCTGGCATAAGCTAGCTTCACATTACTTTCAGTTCTTTTCGTCTACTTTGTCCACTATTCATTATTTGCACGGTTAAGACACAGTCTTATAAAGGTCCATGTATTAAATATAACCAGTTATGGCAATGCGATTTCAGCACTAACAGAATGAAACACTCAAAGGATAGCACGTGCAAGTTTATTTTTCGTTGTAATATTAATACAAGCAAGAAATACCATTTTTCAATTCTTATTTTGATTTTCACCATAAAAATTTGGCTGACTGTAGAAAGTAGAAAAGTTCCTCTTCAAAGCTCATCTTGGTTTAAAAATAAAAACTAGACACTAGAAATAATAGTTTCTTACTCTAAAGCCTCCTATCAACCATTAGTTCTTAGACTTTAGCCCAGTTAGTTGCTGTGGCTTACTCAGGCATGTCTGGACGGTTCCAGTTAAGTCTTAGCTCATAGCGTATACGCCTTCCTTATTTGGAAATGTTATTGCCTCCTTAAACCTTTCGTAAGCAACTTCCTCTCACCTTTCGTAAGCAACTTCCTCTTGTTCTTTGTTCTCCTTTGCACTTACCTATTTAGGAAAGTTTTAGACTGTTAGTAAATTGGATATCAGTTTAAGACTGTGAGGTCCAGCTCCAGCTAATGGGTGCAGGACACAGCAGTAAGGACCGCCCAAATGCATAAGGAATAAATATGTCTGCTTTTCCTCTGTTCAAGTGTGCTCTTGCCATTGTTCCATCTGTGAAAGGTACCCTTTCTGCAGAAAGTAAATATGGACTTGCTGAGAGAATTAAATTTATGTTCGAGTGCTATTTCTTTGCAGCACTGGGGAACAAACATTTCTGACACTAGTATTTGAGGGTTGAACCATATCTCTAACAACAGCATAGTAATATCCTACTTTTTGGATGATTATGGTATTAACTCTCATAGTCCCTATCTGAGTCCACTGAATAAGTAAGCAATTTCCATCTGAATTATCATGCCTTGTTTCTAGGAGGAAAATGCTCTGTAGTGCATCCTCTGCTTAACTGAAGTTGAGTAAGATAGTGAATATCACATTGCTAATTGCCAATCCAGAACCACTTACACCTATCAATTTTTTTTTTTTTTTTTTTTTGAGATGAGGTCTCACTCTGTCACCCAGGCTTGGAGTGCAGTGGCATGATCTCGGCTCACTGCAACCTCTGCCTCCCAGGTTCAGGCTATTCTCTTGTCTCAGCCTCCCAAGTAGCTGGGATTGCAGGCATCTGCCACCATGTCTGGCTAATTTTGTTTTGTATTTTTAGTAGAGATGGGATTTCACCATGTTGGCCAGGCTGGCTTTGAATTCCTGACCTCAAGTGATCCACCTGCCTTGGCCCCCCAAAGGGCTAGGATTCTAGATGTGAGTCACCGTGCTTGGCTACACCTAGCAATTATTTAGAGCAAATGCACATACCCAAACTGCTCCATGTGAGCTTCCAGCAGAAGCTCTTATAATCTTGAGTTGCCTTGCAGGATACTCCCTGAAGCTGACTGCGGAGCAGAGAGGCAAAAGGAGAACATTAGGCTTCCGAAAGGCAGTAACAACAACTGCAAGGAAATTTTAATTTGCTAAAATAGTGTTTAAATCTGTCACGATAATGGTTAAAGCCCCGTTTTTAAAAATAATTTCTAAGTCAAATTTTACAGCAAATAATCATATCCCTAACATGAATGGTTATCCAAGGAAAATCAGAATAGAACCTAAATGAATAATACATACTAGAAGAATTTCCATTACAGTTGGACTTTAAAGTGAGGTGTAATATTTTGTCAACAAGAAATTGTTTTTAATGCCTGTGCTCACTATTGGGGAACAGTTACTATGGTTTTGAATTTATAGGACTTCCTCTCACTTTGTATAGAAATTCTTTAAAAACAAAAATATGAGGACACAGATTCCTGAGATGCCTATTTTTTTTTTAAATACATGATATGATTTGTCTCTGTGTCCCCACTCAAATCTCATCTCCAAATGTAATGCCTATGTGTTGAGGGAGAGACCTGGTGGGAGGTGATTGACTCGTGGTGAGTGGTTTCTCCCCTGCTGTTCTCCTGATAGTGACTGAGTTCTCAGGAGATCTGATGTTTTAAAAGTGTGGCACTTCCCCCCACCTCCCATTTCGCCATGATAAGATGTACTTGCTTCCTCTTCATCTTCTACCGTGATTGTAAGTTTCCTGCCTTCCCAGCCATATGGAACTGTAAGTTAATTAAATCAGTTTTCTTTATAAATTACCCATCTCAGGCAGTTCTTTATAGAAGTGTGAGAATGGACTAATACAATATTATTTAATGGTATCCAGTAATGGAAAACCATCTTTTCCTTTTCTCTATTCACCTCATAAACAGTGAAGACAAATTAACTTGGAAATTTTAATAACCCAAAGAAGATTTTAGTCAATTATTGAAGCAAATCCCAGATTTTATGGAAGGAGAGTGTTGCTCATTGAATACATTGTATTTCTTCCTAATTCATCTGGTTATGTTTATTTTTATTATTATTATTATTATTATTATTTTTTGAGACAGAGTCTCACTCTATCCCCCAGGCTAGAGTGCAGTGGTGTGATATTGGCTCACTACTACCTCTGCTTCACGGGTTCAAGTGATTCTCCTGCCTCAGCCTCCCAAGTAGCTGGGATTACACATGCATGCCACTACACCTGGTTAATTTTTGTATTTTTGGTAGAGACAGGCCTTTCCCATGTTGGCCAGGCTGGTCTCGACCTCCTGGCCTCATGTGATCTGCCTGCCTTGGCCTCCCAAAGTGCTAGGGTTACAGGCATGAGCCACTATGCCTGGCCAGGTTAAATTTTCTTAAATAATTAATATCTCTATAATTTAAGGGTTATGAACTACTCTTATTTAATTATCCTCTTTATGTGTAGTTATCTACTATTTTTGGAGTTTTACTTCTACCATGGAATATGTTATGGCAAGCTATTCAATGAGCATTGCTCTTGAATTAATTTATACATCTCTCAAGGTAATAGCTGTTGTGCATGTCAAAATTTCAAATTATCTCTAACTGGTCTAATCTACATAAATGTAACTAGTCTTATTCAAAATACAAATTTCAAGTGCAGTTTTAGGCAAGTGATTCATTTGTTTTGGCTTACTATCTCAGCTTTGCCATAGTATTAAGTGGCAAAGCATGTTACCAAAGCTGCATGATTAAACACTTGCAACTTATTTGTTGATAGGAGGCTTGCGTGTTCTTAAAATTCATACCTTACTGAAAATTTTCTGAAAATATAGTGATTTTATTATTTATTTATTTAGACAGTGTTTTACTCTGTCACCTAGGCTGGAGTGCAGTGGTGCAATCCTGGCTCACTGCAACCTCCACTTCTCAGGCTCAAGTGATTCTCTCACACAAGCCTTCTGGGTAGCTGGGACTATAAGCTCATGCCACCACACCCAGCTAATTTTCTGTATTTTTGGTAAAGACACGATTTCACCATGTTGCCCAGGCTGGTGTAAAACTCATGAGCTCAAGCAATTTGCCTCCCTTCTAAAGTGCTGGGATTACAGGCATGAGCCACCACGTCTGGCCCCATAGTGGTTTTATTAAGGCAGGATGTACCATTGTCAAAATTTGATCATCTTACCATCTAATGAGTGACTTTACCTACCCATTCATAAAATACAATACTAAATACTTATTAAATATTTTCATTATTAAAATAAAGTCACACTCTTGAAGCATTTTGACAACGGAGAAATTTTACTTTCTATATATAGACAGAGTGAGAGAGGGAAAGCAGAGTTAAAAATATAGTCATATCTCCTTCTTTTGATTACTCAATTTCAGAAACATTGAACTGAGATCAGGAAGGTATAGAGCTACCTTTCTTTCATGATATGTCTGTGTATGTGTCAGAGCACACATGCACCTAAGCAGCGGGATTTTCTCTATAGAAAAAAAATATGTATTTATTTCATCATTTCTGATAGTATTTAATAAGTGTTCACCATGTATTAACTTTAAGTGGAAGAAAGTGATGTTTTTGTAAATCAGCCTGGGCCTGCCTATTTAATTGAGAGAGAAAGAGATTAAGCACTAGAGTGAGAATTAAAGCAAGACTCAGAGGGAGAGAGAGTAAGTAACTGTGTTCACCTCATTTCCATTGAAAGTGGGCATCATTATTTCGTATGATAGAATGTAAAAATTATCAGACATATAATTGTACATTCCATATGGAAATATTTTAAATGACTGATGTAATTAAAAATATTTGTGAACTGCATTTTTATCTTTTCTTCATAGATTAAAAATGTATTCAAAAACATTATCTTCAATGGCAGACAGTATGAGTGTATGTAACCAAAATTTTAATTTATTAACAAAAGAATCTTAGAAAACCTAATTATTTTCTAGGAAAAGCTTTCTTTTTGTTAGCTCCAAATTTATGCATATAATTTTACCAAGAATATATGTAGGTCTTACATTGCAATAAAAAGACCTAATTTATTTGAAAGTATATCAAATTGAGGATATTATACTTTTCAATGATGTGTATATGTATATCAAATAAGATATCCTTTATTTTCAGTGGATCACAAATTCATAAATTGTGTGTGATTTTAAGTTAGTATGTTTATGTATTTGCCCTTTGGCTATTCTATTATATGCACATATATTACAGATTTTAATAAGTGTAGATATAATAGTTATTATTATTGTTTAACAACGTGCCTTCTTTTAGTCCAAAGAAGACTCCTGAAAAAGATAACTGTGTTGCTCCCATTTGGAAGATGAGCAAACCAAGGCACAGAAAGAATGTTACCCAGCTAGCCAGTGGCAATCTGGAACTTGAACCCAAGCATTATGGATAGCTCGTGCTCTTCACAACGATGCTGCATTGCCACTTCACAGCAGGCAGTAGGACACATTATGAATCATTTTTAAAATCTAACAGATGTTTAGAGTCTCATCATTTTTCTCTTGATATGAACCCCTGTTGGGCATGAAACATTATTCAGCACTACTTTTGCATTTACATCTGCAATTTCAGTCACCTATATTCTCTAAGGAAACATTCTTCACTCATCATAATCTTACAAAAGTCTATTTCTTATCAGTATTTGATAACACATGTAACAAGAGAGTTGTAGTCATCAATTTTGAACTAATTTTATATAGTAGATAAACTATAATATTTAGCAAAAATAGTATCAAAATTACCACAATTTTATTAATACAGTTCTCCTGAGTCTTATCTATAGTATACTAATCATACTTTGTCTAACCCAGTTATTTTTCTATGCTTGCATTGCAAAGTAATTAAATTATATATTCACTTTTAAAAGAAGACATCAAATCCAAAAGACTCTATCATGATACAGGAAAATATATATTAATAGTGGAAATCACAGAACACATACTATATAAAGTTTATATTATACCTGTTGAAAATAGATGAATTATAAAGACTGGAGTGAAAATATAAAAATGAAATTAATAAGATGCAACTTATCAATATTTTCTATCATGGATTGTGCTTTAGGCATTGTATTTAAAACCCCTTTCTGAACTACAAATTTGTGTAAATTCTTGTATTCTTTAGAAGTTTTAAAGTTTTTCATTTTATGTATAAGCCTTTAATTCACTTTGATTTAATTTCTGTGAAAGGTGTAAAGTCTCTACTTAGGTTCGACTTATTTGGACGTTCAATTGCTCCCCTACCATTTATTGTAAAGATTATCTCCTTTCCTTTGCAGCTTAGTCAAAGATCAATTGACTATACTTTTGTGGGTCTATTTCTGAGCTCTCTGTTCTGCTCCATTGATCTGTGTGTCTATTCTTCTGCCATTACAACATCGTCTTGGTTTTTACTTGATTTTTGTTATTTTATAGTAACACTTGAAATCAGGTGGGCTGAGACCCCCAAATATATTCTCTCTAGGTATTGTTTTGGCTATGTTATCTTTTGCCTTTTCATATGAACTTTAACATTAGTTTGCCATAGCTACAAAATAGTTACTCGTATTTTGTTTGGGATTATATTGAATCTATAGAAAAGTTGGAAAGACTTGATGTTTTAGCAGTGGGGAGTCTTTCAATTCATGAACACAAATTTCTCATTTAGTTACATACTATTTAATTTTCCTCAGCATCTTTTTAGTAGTTAGCTAAATATTCAGTAAAAAAAAAAAATAAAACAATACAGAAATGTGAATAAAGTATTAATTATACTTAAGACTTAAAATATCAATTTTAGTTTATTAATTGTGACACATGTATAATTATATTGATATTAATAATAGCAGAAACTCAATGTGGAGTATATGGGAACTCTGTATTACCTTTGTAAATTTTCTGTATATCTAAAACTACACTCAAAGTTTACAAAAATAAGGAAACTTGTTAGAGTTATTGGATTGGGATGATTTTTCTATATATTTTTAGCTATTATCTTCATACTTGTATTACTCAAAATGACTTTAATACTATAGTTTAGAAAATAATTATAAATTGTATAATTTTATTCCTTGTTCTTGGAGAAAATGCAGTGACATATATTTAAAAATATTTTATAACACTAATATACTATGTGATAATATTAAATACTAAGTCTTATATCATTAGCCTGCGATACTAGAAAAATCTACAAATAATTGCAGATGTACTGGGAAGTACTTATCAACCAGGAAAATTTGAATCAATAATATATAAGTATTTTCTGACAGCAAAGCCAATTATTATTTCATTATTATTAAATGTGAATAACTAATAAGTGAAGTTTTTGTCATTTTATTTTTAAAATATAAAATATAACTTCAGTTCTTGTATTAAAAGCTGTCACCCACAATTCATCTAGAAGAATACATTTTTTTTTGTTGTTTTTTTTTGAGACTGAGTCTCACTCTCTTGCCCAGGCTGGAATGCAGTGACATGATCTCGGCTCGCTGCAGCCTCCACTTCCCAGGATCAAGCGATTCCCCTGCCTCATCTTTCCAAGTAGCTGGGATTACAGGCATGAGTCACCACGCCCGGCTAATTTTTATATTTTTAGTAGAGATGGGGTTTCCCCATGTTGGCCAGGCTGGTCTTGAACTCCTGACCTCAGGTGATCCACCCACCTCAGCCTCCCAAAGTGCTTGGATTAGAGGCGTGAGCCACCGCGCCCAGCCGTTAGAATAGTACATTTTTAAATATAATAAAAACTTGCAGAGCTCTTTTAGGGGATGTAGTAGTTTCCTATGGCAGCGGTTACAAATTACCATAAACTTAGTGGCTTAAAGCAACAGAAATTATTCTCTCACAGTTCTGAAGGCTAGATGTTCCACATCAATTTCAAGGACTGAATTAAAATCAAGGTGTCAGTAGGGCTGCACTCTCTCTCTGGAGGTAAAACAGACAATTTGTTTCTTGCTTCTTCGGGCATCTGGTGGCTGTTAGCATTCCTTTGCTTGTGGTTACACTGCCACAATCTGTGCCTTTGTGGTAGCATTGCCTTCTCCTCTTTTCTGCTTATAATCTCCCTCTGCCTCTTTCTTATAAAGACACTTATGATTGGATTTAGGACCCATTAGAACAATCAAGGATAATTTCTTGATATTTGGCTTGGCAGATCTTTGACCATATCTTCCAAGCCTTTTTCTTCTTGTAAGATAACATTTACAGGTTCCAGAAATTAGGGCCTGATATCTTTGGGTCACCATTATTTAGCCTACTACAGAGGGTGAGAAAGACTGTGTTCATTGTGCATATTTATTTAACAAAATAGAGATGTGCTAGTGGTTCCGTAAAGTGTTAGACAGTGAAAATTACGGTTTGTATGATTTCCTAGGGAATATTTAGGAAATGAAGCATTATACTTTGCATTTTTCTACTGCTTAAAGCAAACATATCGCTGCATTATGTTTAAATGAAATATTTTTAGACTATTCATATGAAATCAGCATAGTTTGCCTTTTTATATTTCTGTGGGGTTTTTCGTTAACATGCTTAATTTCACTCTGGAAAAATTTAGGAACAGCAGAGAAATGGGGAGTTTTAACAAGAGGAATTCTCAAATTCGATTTGGTTTAGCCTTGTTGAGTACCCAATTTGAGGGAACACACTTCGTGGATAGCTGGCAACTCAATAAATCACCTAAGGATCTACATGACAGATCTGTTTCTGTCTCTGTGGTCCTAAGAAGGCCAGAACCACGGGTACTAGGAAAGTAGATGAAGATATAGTTTTGGTTTTGAGTGAAGAAGTTAAAATCAGGGAATAGCAGGCTCTGCTTTTAGTAACAAATGGCAATTTATTTGTAAGTCAGATAAATAATTGAATCATAGACTTACTGAAAAACAGCACAGAAGAAACCTCAGAGCTCACCTCATCAAACTCCTTCATTCGATCAATGACATGACTCTAGAGATGTGGGTACTTATCTAATATCAGCTACATAATTAATAATAGAGAAAATCAACTCAAGTTTTATGTTGTCTACTTTTATTCAGAAGTAAATAGAAAATGGTTTTTGAGAATGTATCATTTGCTTTAGATGGTAAAGCTGGTCAGCTACAAAGTTAGAACAGTACAGATTCTCTGTAAAAATGGTGCAGCAGCGTATCTAGAAAAATCTCTGTATCCTTCATCTGTCCTACTATTCTTAGACATATTTACTGCTTTTGCTTTAATCAGAGACTCATTTTATTATAATTGTTCTATTTATCTATCTATTGCCTCTTGAAGACTCTTTGATTTGATTTGATTCATTGCTTAATCTTCAGCACTTGGGTGACATTAGGTTCTCTCTCTCCTTTCTCTTCATTTACACATATATACATATGTGAATACCACAGAAGAGACACATTTAACATTAAGTTTCACTACAACACTCTCAGTCTGAGAATGGCTACCATCTGCCAAACTCAACTTTCCCATCTGTAACAGGAAAGAAATACAAAGTGGGCCTTTGAAATACACACACATATGCATATGCACGTGCGCGTGCACACACACACACACACATACACACACACAATCAAACAGATATAACAACCAGATAGATAGATAGATGGATGGATGGATAGAGAGATAATCTGAGATAGATACATGTAGGTATCTATCTAGCTATATTATATATAAATATATATATCTACACACACACATATATGTATATGTGTGTACACATTAACAATAAATAACAGACACAAAAAATAGCCATTGAGAATTAGTAATGCTCACGAGACATTAATGTTAAAAAAATCTGAAGTGTGTATTACTGGTTTAAAATCAAGATGTCAGGAAAACTTTTCCTTTCTGGAGGCTCTTGGGGAGAATCAATCTCCTTGCCTTTTCCAGCTTCTAAAAAATCCCCATATTCTTCGGCTAATGGTTGCTTTTCTCTTCAAAGCCAATGATGACCAGTTGAGTCTTTTTCATGTCACATTTTTCAGTAACTGACTATTGTTTTGTCTACATTTCTACTTTTTTTTTTTTTTTTTTTCTCAGGGCCACACACTCAGAACGGCCCTGGGATTGGGTTAATGATTTGTTGTTGCCTTCTTGAAACTCGTTATTTTTTTTTTTTACAAAAGGGACCATACTTTTTTTTTTTTTTTTTTTTTTGAGACGGAGTCTCGCTCTGTCGCCCAGGCTGGAGTGCAGTGGCCGGATCTCAGCTCACAGCAAGATCCGCCTCCCGGGTTTATGCCATTCTCCTGCCTCAGCCTCCCGAGTAGCTGGGACTACAGGCGCCCGCCACCGCGCCCGGCTAGTTTTTGTATTTTTTTTAGTAGAAACGGGGTTTCCCCGTGTTAGCCAGGATGGTCGCGATCTCCTGACCTCGTGATCCACCCGTCTCGGCCTCCCAAAGTGCTGGGATTACAGGCTTGAGCCACCGCGCCCGGCCTACATTTCTACTTTTAAGGACCCTTAAGATTACATTGGGTCCAAAGGAAAGATAATAATCTCTCCTATTTTGAGACTAGTTAATTCGTTTTACTGCAATTGCATCTGCATACTTAATTCTACTTTGCCACGTAACTGAATCTATTCATATAGGTTCTATGTACATAGATATGAATATCATTGGGTCCATTTTTCTGCCTAGCACCCTTAAGATGCTTAAATTCTTGGAAACTGCTCTCAGTAACAATTGTTGCTATTTGTACTGATGTGCAAAGGCATCAATAAAGTCTTGGTAGTGTACTGTGCTAGTGATTATTTCCAAAATGCATATGGAAGTCTTTAAAATCTTACTATACATGTCTCTTAAAGTTTGTGTAAAACAACTCATTCACTGATAATTATGAATTTAAAAAGTGTTATCCCACATTTTTAATAATAAAGGATCCCATGAATCATATTAAAATATTTGAGAAAAATGTTTATAATTCTATGCCATCAAACTTCTTACTCATTTGACAGATTTTTTTTGCAATTTAGATAAAGAATGAAAATACTAATTAAGTATATATCTTGACCAATAAAATACATTCACCAGTATTTTATGATTGGACTTGGTAATCATAATTAATTTTTTCATTTTAGTTATTTTCTATCACAATCCTGCCTTTTCTACTTTGGATTATTTTTTTTATTATCATAATGGTTACCACTTAAATATCTAGTCTTATTTCAGCATGATTTGTAGTAAGTCTACAAAGATAATATTTTAAAAGGAATATATTTGTCTCTGATTAAATTTGACATCGAAGTGCACTTGTAAATTACAAAAATCAACATTTGTCAAAGAAGAGCTTTATGTCTTAATTTTTAATGTGAGAGTTGGATCTGAACAGATAAAGTATTATAAACGAATTTCCTTTTTATTTATTGATATTAATACAGTGCTCACATTCATTTTTTAGAGGTTTAAACTCTTGGTGTTCCTAATTCCTGCCTACTACTAGATAAATACATTAAAGCTGAAATAAAATTTATTACAAAGTTGCTGCAGCAATTTGTAAGATACTGTTTATGATGGAATAACTCACTGCAATGTTCTTATAGAAAAAAGACATGAAAATTGGTCTATGTCAGCATATCTGTTATTTTAATCCACAGTTGTGGACTCAAAACTATTGAAATCAAAGACGATTCAATAAGCTATTTCTATTAATAGCACCCATTACATGATTCAGGAGAAAGGAGTGATTAAAATATCTCTATGAACATCATAATTTTCATGTGGAATTCTTGCTAAATGGAGCATGGCAAAATTATTTTTCTTCCATAAACTAAGCAACACTCAGTGAGACATCCTAAATCTTAAGAAACTGAAGCTACTAAGAAAGCTCGTTTCATAAAGAATTTCACTTTTTAAATTCTCCAGATTATCATTTTAAGAATATGTCTACTAGTTACAACTTATTTTTTTATAATCACACTGTTTGAAAACTAATTTTTAACTTTTTAAAAATCCATTTTACTGATTATAATGTTTACCAATGATCTATAAAGACTGTAGGAAGATTTACTTCATAAAGTCAAATTTATTATAAATTAAAATGCTCCCATATTTGATAAGACAATACAATGCTCTATGTCAAGCCATGAATTATATGGGAATACTTGCTAGTATAATTTTTTTTTTTTGCAATAGTAATAAAGAATTCTGTGATTCATTTGTTACTAGAGAGAATCAGAATTTCTTATTCATACTAACACAATATTTCCATTACTTCTTACAAAAGCCTTGAAAATGCTTCAAAATGAGTGTTATTACAAAATATTCTATTACAGCGTGGTAAATAAATGACTTTCTTTTCCATTATGTTCACAGCTCTCCAAAGAGAACTTTACTTTGATTATACTGATCTACTGTCAAGTGAGAAAAACTGACTTTCAGATTTTGCCTTACTCAAAGAATGAATGGCTTTTTTCCTGGAAGTCCTCTCACACATCAGATTGCATTGTCATATTGCAGGCTTTGTTACTGACTACTTTTTGTTTTCACTTTAACACTTTAGTGTAAAGCTGCTTTGGAAAGGCATCAACTGCCTAGACATATGGTAACATATTTAGAAGTCAGCATAATTAACATGTATTAAATATTTAGGTAAAAATAAACATTCTACATTCATTCATTTTAATTACCAACTTATTTTTATCATCAAGAAAAAGTCATTAAAGTAACTTTGTTTATTGAGGAGTTCATGCTCTCTATTGCTAACAATAGTTTTATGAGTATTATTCAGCAAATGCTTGCCAGTGCTCACAAACATACAATAGCTATGAATGTTAGAATAATATGGTGCAAAGGTTTTTCTAAATCTTATTAAAAAGTTATTAATTCTGAAAAACAAGGTTCACAGAAAAGATCTTTGCCAATAGGAGCCAATAGAGATAAGTGCAATAAAATACGTTTATTTTAATAGTATAAATTTCATACTATTTATATTACATATGATTTTTAACTTCATTACTGCGTTTTTGATGGATCTATCAAAATACACAGAAACTTGTAACAAGGATGGAAGTAATTGTGTTTTTCTGGTTTGGGGGTGTGAAAAGTGAATAGGGCAATAAGATGTAAGCAAGGACTAAGTATTTGAGTACATATGCTTCATATGAGAATGACAAAATCTGTGACATTTGATTTCTTAGCTTTGCTAAGTGATTATAGCTAATTAACTGATGGCTTATAATTTGCCAAGATAATGTTTTAAATGTTTCATAGATTATATTACCAAAAAAAAATTGCATGGCATTGATACTGAATAATTGTTTTTAACAAATGAAGGAAGAAGACAAAAACTGTGATTTGATATGCTGGCTATCATATGCCTACTCTGACAACAGGAATCCTTTAAAACTATTATAATTGTACTGCTTTCTTGAACTTTATTTCTAATAGAATAACTAATTTATCTTCCTTTGGGTTCAGCTTCTTCCTATTTGTCTCTTTTCTGATTCTGAATATATTTTAAGTTTTTAAGATGTTATTCTTGATGTCTTTTCCTTTTTGGGAAATCTCTTGTTCTTTGAGACAGAAAGCACTTTTGTCTAGACTTTCGTTTTCATTTTACACTCACTGAATTTTCTGTTAGGATAAATTTTCTTCAATAACATATCAAGGATTAAGAAATGTTGTCAGCAACAGTAAGTTTCCTAACTAAGTGAGGATTTAATTTTTCCTGTAACGATTTTTTGGACATATTCAAATTTTAGAAACCTGTAATTACTTTACTAACTTAGGGTAGTTGCACCTTTTCAGGTTGATCTTTCAGCCTTGAAACCTTATTTTATGAGTTCTCCAGATTACTTCTTTGTTACTATCCCTGTTCTGTAGAGGTGATACCTTGAAGTAACAGACAGGCAAATCATCACAGTGACTGCAGCCTATTTCTAAAATCAATTTCATCTTTATTTTTTTATTCCGTCATACAATTATACTCAGTTTCTTCTGACTCAACTCTATCATGATCTGAATATAGCAGGAAAAATTTCAGTATATAGCAGATACTTGAATAAGGTTGTTTCACTCAATATCATTTCCTTATAATGTTGATGAGAAAAATAATGGGCTCCCGGCAGGTTCTACCATCTGTGGGGATTTGCACATTTCCCCTATGTCTGCATGATTTTCTCTTGGGTACTCCAGTATCTTCCCACTCCCCAAAGATGTGCATGTCAGGTGAATTGATGTGTCTATATTGTCACAGTCTGAGTGATGGGATGGTGGGCCCAAGGTGGGTTCCTGCCTTGGCCCTGACCTCCCAGGATAGGCTCCAGCCACCCGGGCACCTGAACTATAATAAGTAACTATGATAAGTGGATAATAGTGATCTTACTTATTTTTATTAATCTTTCTTAACTGTATATATAGCTCATATTTTTTTCAATCTTTAATATTACATGTTTTGGTCTTTATTTAAAAGTTTGTGTTGTGTTTGTGACCAGGCATTCAATATCAGATCTTAAATCTTTTCATATTAATCAGACTATAGTAAAATTGTTCTATAGTATGTAATTTCAATTAAAGTCATAGTTTCTAAGAACCTATGCACAATATTGTGTGAGGACTTACTGTATTAACATGGTGGTCATGGTTATTCTCTATGTAACACAAGTGTGCACTTTATTCATTAATTCACAATGTATATATTGATCAGTTACTACTAGTGGTCATTATTCTAAGTGATGGGGATACTCTTGAAGAAAGTAGACAAAGTCTCTGCTATTATGGAGATGACATACCAGTGATGAGAGAACCAATAAAAAAAGAAACACATAGTATGTATTTGGTTGTGATAATTTCTGTGAAGAAGAACACACCAGGGTAAGACACTGGCAGTCAGATAAGAGTGCTGTTCTACATTCAGTGGTTAGAGAATGCAAGTGTCATAAACTGATCTAAAGTACAGACCTGGAATAATGTGAGGACATAAGCTATGTTGATTGATACCTCTGGAGAGGAGCATTACATGCACTAAGAACAGTAAAGGCCAGGGCCAGGAGGTAGAAACATGGCTACTGAGTTTGGAGAACAGTGATATGACCAGCCTGGATGGAATGGTCAATAAGAAGGGGAGTGGCAGACAGGATCAGAGGGAGATCCTGGGACTGATCTGCTCAAGACATTGTAAGTCTCGGTTACAAATTTGGATTTCATTCTTTGCAGCATTGGAAGACACTAGAGGTTTTGACGAGAGGACATTCAGAATTTAACTTAATTGTTAAGCAGGTCTGTATAGCAGCTGTGTGGATAATTCATTAGTTCTTTCTTTTATCAACTGTATATTGAGCATGTAATTTGTATTATGCACTAAGGATAAAACAATAAATAAGATATTCTAATAAGCTCTTAGATTTTGTCATTTAGGTTTTTCTCATCTTGGAGTTCTCTTTCTCAATCCACGTTCTTGCCTTCCACCTCTCCTTTTCACTCTTTTTCTTGAGCCTCAAGATAATCTTTAGAATTTGATTCCCCTCTCCCATCCATCTATCTTCTAGAAATTTTACACTTCAGAATCTCCACGTTGATTTTCTATATTAGTTTGCTCTCACACTGCAATAAAGAATTAGCTGAGACTGAGTAATTTATGAGAAAAAAATAGAGTGCTAATTGACTCTCAGTTCCTCTGGCTCTACGGGAAGCATGGTTGGAAGGCCTCAGGAAACTTACAATTATGGCAGAAGGCGAACAGGAAGCAAGCATGTCTCACTATGGCAGAGCAGGAGAAAGAGAACGAAAAATGAAGTGCCACACACTTTAAAACAACCAAATCTTGTGAAAATTTATTCACTATCATGAGAACAGCAAGCGGAAAATCTGCCCCCATGATCCCATCACCTCCCACTGGATCCCTCCCTTAACACTGGGAATTAAAATTCAACATGAGATTTGGGTGGAGACACCGATCCAAACCATATCGTTTTCCAAGCCTGGAAGTGTGAGTAGCTATTCTTGCAGTATCAGGCAAGTAACACAAAAAATTGTACCACAGTTTCCAACTTGACTGTCCTTAATCTTGAGTCATCTCCACTAGTGACTTTCACCAGTATTTCTGTCAAATTATTAACTCTGTACTTCTTTAGGGATAGTTTCATCTTCTGCCATTTTTTAATTGATTTAAACAGTTTATTTCAAAAAGAGAAAAGTAAAACCAACATGTTGTCAGCCTCCTGTATTCCTAGTCCCACAGAATGGCACCAAATGGGACGGACCAGGTGATACAAGTGGTAGCTTATCCTGTCAGTGAGTAGTCAACTCTAAATTACAATCAAGCAGTTTTATATTCTGCATCTTCATCCAATGAAGAAAAGATAAGAAAGGGAAGGCGAGTGGAAGGGAAATATCTTTGTAGCAGTTTTTCACATTACAGAGAGCTTCTGCAAGATACAGAGGTGAATTGTACGTGACTCCCACCATGTTCCAAGGAAGAATACAGGACAGCCAGCCAAATCTGAGATCAGACTGTGGTTAAGCCTTGCCTATGCCTGGCTTATGTGGAGTGTGCAAGATAGCCAGGGCTCCATGATGGATCTGTAGAAGAACTACACTCACACAGCAGTTACAACTCTTTATTGTCAATTTTCAACCCAAGGCCAGGCTTTCACTAACTCTTTCCTGTGACTAGTACTGGATCTCTTGTGACTCCCATAACAAAATTTAGCTGTATTTCAATCCACTTTTCCCATTGACCTTAGGGAAAACTGTATAAAGATTAAATATGAGGATAAAATTTATCTATGCAAAATCTATTTAATGGTTTTGTATTGCTTTTAGAATAAAGAACACCAGTAATTTTTTTAATTCTCTATTTTTAAACCACTTTTCTAATCATTCCAAATAAGCATATTACTCCAGTTAATCTCATTGATTCACCATACCCTGATGACTTATTGTAAGTTGAGACTTTTATTCCTACTCCTTCCCATGACTACAGCATTTTTGCATGCCAATATTCTTTCCGGCAGCAAAAATCCATCACAAATGATTCCTTCTTCATCATTTCATCTTTCAACATAGCAATTGAAATTGCCTATTTTTGACATTGACCTTCCAAGTGTCGTTTATATCCTCTATATATGATATATTACTATTGGTCTTATTGGCATTTGCACATATATAACATGTCTGTACTGTACAAACTGTAGGAATCATGCTACTCTTTATTTCCATCTTCTTCTCAGTGCATAGGCTATATTCAATGAAAATGTGCTCAGTGAATTCCAAGTGATCAAATTCAGTTCCAAATTCATTAGTTCTAAATTCAGGCAATACTTTCCACTTTTGTTAGTTGAACTTCTTTCACATACAGTTTTATTATCAGACAACAGTCCATGTTAGGACTGTTACAGTGTTAGGACTCTCACAGTTTCAACTAGTTCTTTATTGCAGTGTGAGAGCAAACTAATATAGAAAATCAACGTGGAGATTCCGAAGTGTAAAATTTCTAGAAGACTGATGGATGGGAGAGGGGAATCAACTCACAGTGAAGTGTTACATATGATCTCATTAACTGTGTGTGATAACCAACCTTCCTTCAAAATTACTAATTTACTTATAATTTACATCTCTTTTCTTCATCCAAAGTAGCTAGAGGAAGAAGTGTTGATTGATTGCTCATCTTGATTCCTAAATTGTTATGGTATGAAACTAGAACATTGATGAACCCAATATTATGTATGTGGCTACTACTTTGACAGTTCCTTTACCTATAATGTGGAATCCCAACTTTTATTTAGGTCTAATAGAGCAAATAGCATTTATTGTAAGCTCAGGAGGTTGCCATGAAACAAGGAGATATATATAGGGGAGAATGAATAGATAGAGAATAAGATGCATTATTAATCAGTTACCTCTGTGGACAACAAAGAATCTATCATGATGAGGAACTTCTCAGAAGTTAATTAGAATGCATTTCAGAATTGCTCCTCTGAAAGATGGGAGGCGGAAACATTTATCCATGACTTACATCTTTCATTGGTTGTAGAGCACATTGCAGGTGTTAACATTCTCAAAGTTCTAGGGACAGGATGATCAAGCTCCTGGGCATTTCAAGGCCCAAAGGCAGAGCAAGCTGAATGGTACTGAGTTCATAGCGGGAGCTGGGCCACCAATCACAGCAATTATTCACAGCAGCTTTAGCTAAAATCTGGAGATGTGCTGTGGTCACCAATAGTTTTGGCAACACCACTACTCAAAAAGTATCCTAGGTAATTTGAGGAATTTGTAAAAGATATATTACATGTATGTCCAATTGGGTACCTGGTAGTACCCAATTTCTTAAAAATCCTACTATAGCTCCATAGTGTGTTACCACTCTGCTTAATGGGCACTGCTGTAATCAGGAAGTCCTGAGTCACTTTAGCTACAACCTCTGGCTGTAAAAATGCTTTCGTTAGGCACTTTTGCTGGTTCATTTCTGAGCTCATGAATTCTATTGCCTGACACTGTTCAAATTTCCATTAGATGTCATACAATTTCCAACAAATCACCACGGTCAATTAGTAATAGACTTATGCTTGGAAGTGTCTACCAAAATATCGAAGTCAATTTGTGTTTCCTATAGTGCTGAAAAAATAATAATAATCCTCTATTTCTTCCTTAGTATTTGCTCCCCCAACACGAGTATACAACTAAGACTGTTTTGATAGTGTTATTAATATTTCCCTCTAAGAAGGAAGGGAATTTTCTTTGTTTTGTTGACTGCAATAGTCTCAGCATGTAGAAATGACTTGTATATATTACACAGTATTTTTGAATGAACAAAGGACTGTGTTGCACAATTTTTAGTGCAGTAGTCCCATTACATTTTTGCTCACGGTTCTCTTTCTCCCCTTACACCGAGATATTCATTCATGTTGAGAGAAGGGAGGTGAATAAAGGAGGTACGCTAAGGCACAAATGTGAGTGTATACATCATAAGGTTTAAAATTTGAAAATTGATGGACTTGCAATGTTGTTATCATGAAGTAAATTGGCCTTTCTTTTTATAGGATGAAATCTCTTCCTGAAAATTCTAATCTTGAATAGGTAAATCAATCACAGGTGAGCCCTTTCAGTAACTGCCAAGACACATCCCTTGTGTGTTAATTTCAGTGGTAGTCACTAGTGAGTACAAGTCAAACCTTCTACATAACAACCACATTTAACGTTTATTCATCTCTATACTCTTTGGTTCTGCTGCTTTATAATAAAAAGAAAAAAGTTATTGAAGGAAAATATTAAAATACCTTCTCCATAAATTATTTTATCTTACTATAAATGGAAGCATGACTTACACTTTAAGGACCATTGCAACAGCTGATTTTTTTTACATGAAGAAACATGTGCCCAAAGATATAATTTAATTTTTCAAGTACAGTTTACTGAGAAATATTATTATCCAGATCTTAACTTTCAATGTATTGCTCTTGCATTTTATAACATTTTCCCTTAAAATCTAGAAATTTTACTGAAAATGTAAACAATGAAGAAGTTTTACTTAATAAGGAATATCAAAGGATAAATATATATTTATAGATAATCTAGCAATCTAATTTAAAGTTACCATTTAGGACAATATGAATTCCATTTACTGAGAAAACAATAACAAAAAGTACTATTTCTTTCTTTATACGTTTAATTTTTTCTCTCAGATATCTCCATTCTCTTTGTTAAAATTGGCTTTAAAAATTATAGAAATGGAGAACATATTAGTGATTGCCAGGGATTAGGAACACTGTAGAGAAGAGGGCGGTGGGTGTGTTTAAAGAAAGCAATAAGGGGGTCTTGATGGTTTTGAAACTGTTCTGCATGTTGACTGTACTGTAAAACTCCTGACTGTGATATGATACTGCAATTTTGCAATATATTGCCGTTTTTGGAAACTGCATGAAAGGTCCATGGGGTCTCTCTTGATTATTTTTACAGCTGCACATGAACAACAATTACCACAAAATAAAACATTTAATTTAAAAAAATTATTAAGCACCATAACAATTTAGAATTTTATCACTTTGGAAATAAGTTGTAATGGGAATAACTAAAAATAGTATTCATAGTATTTAAAATTACTATGCATGTAAAATATTTGGGAACAAAATTTAATTTTTTGTGAAGGTCAACATAGTTTATAGTAAAAAATAAACTTTCACTTGTTGGAATAATATAGTTTTTTATAATAGGAAGCCTGCTTGCTTTTTACTTATTTTGGGCTTGCTATTTTTTTCTTTTCTCATTTATCTATAGCTTTAATGTAAGTTGTGTGTATCTGGCTGTAACATTCTAGTTTATGCCCTGAAAAGGGGAATATAGTCATTCTACAGTGTTTGGAGATTTTGGTTTACCCTTAATTGTATGCAAGTTGTCTTACTGTGTATTGTCCCTTAATTTCAGGACTCAGAATTCATGCTTGAAGAAATGCAGGCAGATCTGTTATCCTAAACTAGGGTTTTTAATGACCACAGCAAGCAAGCATGCAGCTTACCTCTTGAAAAGGTCTTGCCTCACCCAAGCTGGAGTGCAGTGGCCCTTTGAGACTCACTACAGCCTCAGACTTCTAGGCTCAAGTGATCCTCAGCCTCCCAATGGTCTTTGTAGACAGCCTGATGGAGTCTCATGGCACAAGAAGATTAAAACAGTGTCTCCAATTTTAATAAATTTTTGCAATCCAAAAAAAAAAAAAGTAAGTTATGTGAGCCTTATGTTGGTCTGTCTATACTATTTCTTAGGTCAGTGTATATTTCAGTTTTCTCAATGTGGATATAAATAACAAAATTACTTCAAAATTTTATTCTTGATCTGTTCTAAATCCAGGGCAAAAATTTATCAATGTTATTCTTTCTATGATACATCTATGTTTAAATTAAAATCTTAATATAAAACGTTATTGTTGGCATTCTTGTAACACTAACCACTGGAACATCTTTCAGGCCTAAATGATTCCACCTGTAAAATGTGGGGGGTGGAGGTGGATGGTCTCTGTTGGTCCTTCTGAATCTCAATGCTATGACTCTCTGACTCTCTAAGTTAACCTCTTGGTAATTTCTGAAATGTGTTAGAATTCCCAGAGTGGAGGCAGCTAAAATGCATGAAATAGGTAAGTTTCACATGTAGAAACACTCCTGTATGAGATTTAGTTGGAGAGACCGGGAGCCACATTTTATTTTTAAAGCCCTTTACATACAAAATGCTGTCATTATTTGAATTGAAGGTTATCTATGACATCATGACAGTAATTACTGTGGGTTATGGCAGGATATTTATAAAGTCACAGAGAATTAGGAAGCACACCTCAGAATTACCTATCTCACCCCTTTTTTTTTAATGTATGTGTTTATTTACATGCCCAAATATAAAAGTAGAAATATTACTTACTGTTTGATTGTGTTTTGAAGACTGAAAATTTCCATCATTGCATGAGAGGCAGAGAAACCTAACAAACCCAATATCTTCATTTAAAATCCAGAAAGAATCATTTTCTGATAGGAAAAAGAGGCACATCTTGAAGCAAGGAGATGTGCAATAAATCTTGAAAAAGACTGAAGTTCTCATTCAGATTCGTAAAGTGTAAAATCCCTTTGCCACCTTGATCATTGAAAATGAGTTTGAAGATCTGCTCAGTCTCTGGCCACTTCAGATTAGGTCCTTTCCATGTCAAGTACTTGCTGAAATTACTACTTTTTCTTTTCTTTACATATGTTTCCCTCTTTTACAGTGTGTCTCATGTCCAAAGTACATTGAGCTTCTTGAAATTTTTACATGCTGTAACTCCCCAACTTACGCTTTCCCTTGTTTCAACATTTTAAGAATAAAAAGACAGAATAAAACGCCTTCCCCAGGTTTAGTTATTATTCTTTTCTGCCAAGAATGTTGTCTATTTCCGATATACTCACCTTAGAATAATTTTCTCCCTAGACAATGATAATCTACAAGGCATATAAGTTAATATCAATTAGCCTCAATTGAAAAGTGAATAGCATATCAGTAAGCCTTAAACATAAACAAAATGGAATTACCTATTTAAGACTCCGAAGGTAAGAAAAAGATTGGAAACATTTAAAGAAATTATTTATTATTCACTCAGAACCAATTTCTTATTAACAAATTGTTTTTTTGTGCAGGCATGTGTTTGGGTTTGGGGATAATCAGAAGTGCTTAAAATGACAGGACAAATACATTCCTGGAAATATCACAGTTTAATAATTGGAAAGTAAAATATTGATATTGTGTAAATAACCTAAAATGGTAAACATGGTAGTATCATTAAGCATTCCAGAGGGACTGATTTCTTATTTTGTTTTGTCTTTTAACAACCATGTTTTTATAGAAAGCTTGACTGAAGTGTGAAAAATTCTTATTTTTCCAAATATATTTTATTTTAAATCTTTTATCATTTTGCCATTCAAAATATTTCCAGTTGTCTGGCCTTCAATTTATTGGTCTGAATGAAATTAAATCTGAAATAGTAAAATGTAATAGACAGGGCCAATGGCGGAAAAGTGTCTCTAAATAAAAATAAATAAATAAAGTTACCTGTATTTACTACATTAAAATATCATGAGCTGCCAATGTAGCTTGATTTAAAAAAAATTATAATTAAATAAGTTTTACTAGATGTCAAATATTGCAACTCAGATTGAAAATGTAGCGCCTGTTTACAAACCAATTATTCATTGGGTTAAACATGAAAATATTAAACTTTTTTATTCTTCTAAGACTATTCAAAGTGGTAATGTAATTTGAAAAAGGATCCTGATTTCATGAACTTTGAGAGCACCTACTTATGGAGCAGATTAATTAGAAAAGACAAGAGGCAACATTTTCTGGTTGTGAAGCTGTAGGTAGTCTAACCATAGTCACAGTTGAAATTTGATATTATCTAGAACTCATACTGATGCAATCATATTGAACTTGCTACTCTAAGTATATAAAAGAATTTATATAGTTTCATGAATGGAAGATACAGAAAATCCTTGTTAGTCATCTTAGAATCTTAAATACACACACACACACACACACACACACACAGAGACACATATATTCATATAAACAGAAATAGAAAATTTGCTAGAAAAAAATGTTTTGAACATATTTTCTTTGAGTGCAGGTCACATTTAACGGATTCTAAAGTCTTTTGGGTCACTTCCAGAATTTTTCAGCTTGATAAAATTTCTACCGCTCAACAAAATACCCACCTGCCGTGATCCTTAATCATGTTAAGCAAGTGTGCTATAAACATCCCCAGTGCAAAACGCAGCATTGCCAACGATCAACTATGGATTTAAGTTTGAGCTTCCTCCATCTTTGTCCCTCCTAACACAACCCTCTGAAAATTTGTGGTGTTGTGACTAGAAATTGCTGTGGTAAACCAGACTTTATATTCTCATTTTTGCTTCCTTCATTGAACCATGAATGGAAATTTACTCTGCAACACATAGTAAGTGTGATATTGATTCAGTCCCAGTGACAGACAGAGACAGCCAGACCCAATACATAATTTTACTATGCTAAAGAACTACCTAATCAGTCAACTAACTGAGTACCCCTTGGTCTTATATTTAATATTTGTTTTAGATACAACATCACTCATCCAGTAGTCACTGGGAATAAGCATAGTAAAGTTGTACTTCAGTGCTTCCTGTCCCAATATTTTTTCCCAGACACGTTATTTAATTTGCGATCTTTCCTGGATGCCATGAAAGAGAATCTACATATTCAAACAACTTAACATAGCAATTATTTCCTGGTAAATTAAAAATAAATCAAAATTGTCAGAACTTGGAAGCAACCAAAATGTCCTTCAGTAAGTGAGTGGATAAGTAAGCTGTGGTATATCCAGACAATGGGATATTATTCAGTACTAAAAGGAAATAAGTTACTGAGCTTATGAAAAGAAATGGAAAATATGAAAAGACATGGAAAAACCTTAAATACATATTACTAAGTGAAAGAAGGTAATTTGAAAAAGCTACATACTGTGTGATTTGAACTACATGACACCCTGCAAAAAGATAAACTATGGAGACTGAAAAGACCAGTGGTTGCCAGGAATTAAGGGAACAGGGAGGAATGAACAGACGGAGCACAGAGGATTTTTAGGGCCGTGAAACCACTCTGATAATACTATGATGGTGGATAATGTCATCATACATTTGTCCAAACCCATAGAATGCACAACACCAAGAGTGAACCCTAGTGTAAATTATGCTGCTTGGGTGATAATGATGTGTCAGGGTAGGTTAATCAATTGTAACGAACATACCACCCTGGTATGGGATGTTGATTATAGGAGAGGCTATGCATGTGTCCAGGGAGGGGAAATATGAGACATTTCTGTAACTTTTTCTCAATTCTGCTGTAAATGTAAATCTGCTGTATAAATGTAAGTCTTAAAACAATAAAAGTCCATTGTGCTTACTTCTGGCTAGCCTCAGCTCATATTTACTGAGGCCCCGACTCTAGGCTTGAAGGTAGATGCATACTAGAAGCTGCACTCCATTTGATTTTTCACAGGTGCTGTCTCACACACTTGGGCATTTTCTGGTGGTTTAGGAACAGTCAGG
The DNA here is from genome assembly GCF_000951035.1 of Colobus angolensis palliatus. Classification (NCBI taxonomy): domain Eukaryota; kingdom Metazoa; phylum Chordata; class Mammalia; order Primates; family Cercopithecidae; genus Colobus; species Colobus angolensis. The sequence goes on from NW_012118533.1 coordinate 1,447,703, forward strand.
GAGAATGACTATCAAATAGGGACTTGAAAATAAAATTGGCTTTAAACTATTTCCTGTCTTCTTTCATGTCTAATGTCTTCTTTCATGTCCTAATGTTGTCATTGCCACAGAGGAAAAAGAGAAGTATCTATGCACACGTCTGAAATATGACTTCAAGGCAAAGAACTAAATATTAAATAGATCAATGAAAGGGAAGACACCTTGAACAAGGTCACTTAGATTTGATTAAATATATTAAATTGTTTAATACTATTTTGTAGAATTTATTAAAGTCATTCCTTTGATCGTTACACTTAAAAAGTCAAAACTATAGCATGAATACTTTCAACAAAATAATATTGAGATCAGAAGCAGAAAAACTTTCAAGTCTAATTGGTCACTAGTAAACCTTCTTCTTTCTTGTTATAAATAATGCATTTGCTCTAAGTTCCAAGCTAGCTTCTATTTGCAAGACCTTTGATTGCTCTTTAAAACTATACAAGGGGAAGAAATTGTCTTTATCATATTAGCAAATTTGAAACAACCATTAATTTCTATTTCTCATCCCATGGGATTCAACTCTCATTCCTAAATGTTTTCTGATGTTTTCCTCATTTCTTCCCGTTTTCCAGTTACTGGCTTAATTCCTATCCCAATTGTTTATCACTTGAATGACAGATAACAAATAACAATATTTCTATTTCACTTCTTTACTTCCAATCCAGACACTGTGAAATTGTCAGCATGGTCTTCACATACACAAAGGATATTCAGCTTAAGAATCTCAGTGGCTTACTATTGTTTCAAAATAAAACCCCTGGAGTGTTTGGGAACGTTACCCTGATTTGGTTATATCTCTCCCAATGCCTTTCTTTGAACTCTATGATCCAATTATGCTAAGCATTTGAAGAATGCCTATTAATGTGAGTTAATATTTGGCTCCTTCTCCTTGGTGTTGCCCCTAGTGCCTGGAACATTTTATTTTATTTTACTTTATTTTTTTCTTATGCTGGAGATTTTCTATTCATTTCTTTATACCTCAGTTATGTCAGGAAACACTTCCATGATTTTAGTCTCCAAGTGCTTCTCTTGTTAGCTTCATAATGACCCTGCACAAACTTATTTTTTTTTTACTGTCAGTTGTTGGAAGGTACCTACTGTGTCTCAGGGCTAAGCATAATGCTTATCATAAAGCAGGCACTCATCAAAGGGTAATAACCCAGTGAAAAATAGACTTCAAGGTAGGTGCCCTGCATGTCTTATTCTTAGTGGACTTTTTGTATATATATGTACAGCGCCTGGCATAGAGGAATACTCATTAATCTTTATTGAGAGAATGCATGAATTAATGAATGAATACACTTTATGCCATTTGTTTTCGTTTTTCAAAATCTATTTTAAATATTAATAAAAACTATCATAGGATATTTAAATTAAATGTACTGTAAACAGGATATGTATTTTAAATAGATATTTTTATGCATATAAAGTAGTATTTATAATAACAGCAAAACATTTCTAACTTATAAAAAATATCAAATTAGGACTTTTTCTTCTGTGATTGTTACACACCAATGTTTAATATGCATTCCCGGCCGGGCGCGGTGGCTCAAGCCTGTAATCCCAGCACTTTGGGAGGCCGAGACAGGCGGATCACGAGGTCAGGAGATCGAGACCATCCTGGCTAACACGGTGAAACCCCGTCTCTACTAAAAAATACAAAAAACTAGCCGGGTGAGGTGGCGGGCGCCTGTAGTCCCAGCTACTCGGGAGGCTGAGGCAGGAGAATGGCGTAAACCCGGGAGGCGGAGCTTGCAGTGAGCTGAGATCCGGCCACTGCACTCCAGCCTGGGTGACAGAGCGAGACTCCGTCTCCAAAAAAAAAATGCATTCCCTTCATCACCTGTTAGTCACACATAGACATACACAACAAATAGTATCTGCTGAATTTCTAATTTCTTTTTCTATTTCTCTTTGTTTCGCATTTATTTAAAACAGTAGAACAAAATTTAACACTGCATATAATAAGAAATCAAACTGTATTCTTAGAGCTGTATTATCCATATACTATTGAGAGTAATTTAATGTTAACTATTAATTTGAGGATTATACAGCAATTTAATACTAAAATAAAATTTCTTTGATACCACATAATTGTGTGCTTCTTTCTTCCAGTTAATAAAGTGCTGTTGTGGCTATTTTGTCTGTCTATCTCATTTTACCTATTGAAAAATCTCATACCCATTTTGAAGAAAAAAATAAAACTGGGGCTAGAGGGGTTAAGTCACGGATTCACAACTATGTAGCTGATAAGTAGTATGTGATGGAACTAAAATTCTAAGTCAGACTGTGAATCCAGAGAATATGTCCCCTTAATTACCATGGAATAATTTTAACTCAAGTTTACATATAACAAGCTCTAATGAGTAAGTAGTATAGACCACCGGTGGATGCAGCAGAAATAGAAGGAATGTATAGAAATTACTATACATTCAAGCTAGTGTAAGGTCATTTCAAAGTAATGAAAAGCTAAGGCAATTTTAGTCTGAGTTTGAAGGTTAAGATCTATTTCTAAAGAAGTAAGAATGCCAGTTAAGAGGACAAAGTTTGAAGCTGCTTTGTCTGCCTCAGAATAAAGGAGAATACTCAATCCAACCACTCCTGGTTAAGTCCAGACCTTCCCAGTATCCTTGACCCAACTCCAACACTCCATGTCCTGTCTGGGGCAGAGGGGTTCTCACATACTTCCCACCTCTCAGTTGAAGCCAAGCTTGGTTTGGAGTGTCACCACTAGAAATTCATACGAAATGTGGGTGACCATACTATTTTCCAAAATCAGTGTTTACCAAAGATTGTTTTGTAGCAAAGTCTTATATGCAGCAGGAAAACCGAATACATATCGTTAGAACAGTGTGAAAAGCTAAGCTCGATTATCCTCCTCAGTGTGAGTTATACACAGACCTTCCCAGGTTTCATTTTTATAAGCTTCATTCCATTCAGCTACTGTATCAAAAGAGGATTAAAACCTGAAAGATATGGAGGATAGAACAGACCTGTGCTGAGGGAGCTCCCTGAGCACTAGTACTTGAAAATATTTGGCCCTGATGAAAATGATTGTCAGATTTTGTAAGAACCTCAGACCTGGAAGTGATAGAAGCCCGAGTTTACTTCTAATTCGGAGGGGGGAAAAAAAAGCAAGATCACAAAAATAGGCTTTTCTATTTGAATTTGCTTTAATATGGCCACTTAAATTATAATATCCTATGCCTTGTCAGTCATTGTTTTACATATAGAGATGTTAAAAAATACTACGAGAATCCTATATTTTCTAATAATTATTATAAAGTCAAAATATATATACATTTTCATAATCTTCTGTAAATGCCATTTCAAAAATGCAAATATCTTATAAAATGCAATGCTTAAAATTACCTATCCCCACATGCTTATGCTGTCCATTTCAATCCTTGAGAATGTGCAAGGGTAGGCTGCCTCTATTAATAAAATCAAACCTACATTTTCTTATGTTTAACACAGGAAGGATTTCCAGAAATAAAGTAGCTGGAGCAAGTGGCACTAGCTCTGTCATTCTGCAATTTATCTTCTCTTGATGTCTTTCATTCGTTTTCTCTGCCATTAACAAGCAGTTTGCCTGGGATGCACAATTTGCCATTTGACTGTCTGCCCCAGTAGTACACCAAAACTGCTTTCATAGAAGACATTTTAAACTACCAAAGGACCTTTTTAAAGACCATAAAGAAAAAAACAGAATTAGGCACAAATCATGTATCTCTTAAATACTGGGGCTTCCAAAATAGAATTTTGGCACTTACCATATCAAGCATGCTCCTGGTAACATAAATGTCACCCAGATTCTACTGACTCTCTTCAAACATTTCTGTGTTAAGCTTCAAATTGTGACATGAATTTCTAGTCATCTTGTTAACGTGTGTTCCTTCAAAATCCAAACACACTTTGACATGTAGGATACTGTCCTGATATGTATCAATTAGGAATTATTCCTTGACTATCTTGACACCTTCATGATTACGAATGATTATATTATTATTCTCAAATGTTTCTTCTTGCTGTGTGGAAAAAGTATATTTTCTCACCTTGCAGATGTCAGGCACGGACTCCTTGCCCTGTGACTTAGAATGCCCCTCCCTGTGAGGATAATGCTCATCCCACTCCAGTGATACCAGTTTTGTTCATGTGACTTGCTAGATAAGTGAAATATGAATGGAAGAAATATTTGCCACTTCTGGGCAGGGTGGTGAAGAGTCATCAACTTTTTCTACAATCTTTGTTTCCTTCAGCAATAATGGAGATAAGATTGTCCCATAGGTCTTGATACAAAAGCATCTGAACCAAGATAGATATATAACATGAGGGATATAAAAAAACCAAATTCATATACTACTGAATTTCACTAAAATTTTTGAGGTCATTTGTTACCACTACGTAATTTATCTTAATCTGACCAATACAGTGGTCAAGACAAAGAAAGTCATTTTCTACTCTGGAGGCTATTGGCTCTGACTTACATGTTTTACATAACATATGACTTAAATGTTTTACATTTCCATTTTAAGAAGTTTATTTGCTGTTTCTTCTTCTTAACACTGAAACAATGATAGAAACTTTTTATGATACATGCAGCTAGTATCTGTGGGGGATACATTCCAAAATCCCCATTGGATACCTGAAATCATGGATAATAATGAACCCTATATGTACTGTATATTTTCCTCTATATACATATCCACGGTAAAGTTTAATTTATACATTAAGCACAGTGAGATTAACAACAATAATTAATAGTAAAATAGAAAAAGTATAACAATATAATGAAAGTTATATGGAATGTGTTTTCTCTCTCTCTAAATATCTTATTGTATTATACTCACCCTTCTTGTGATGATGTGAAATTATACAATGCCTACATTATAAGACGAAGTGAGGTGAATGACATAGGCATTGTGACTTAGAAATAAGCTCCTAGTGATCCTGTGAGGACATATACCAAACAAAGGGATGATTCATATCCTGGACAGGACAGAGTGGGAGGGTGTGAGATTTCATCATGCTACTCAGAACAATGTGCAATTTATAACCTATGAATTTTCCATTTAATATTTTCAGACCACAGTTGATGGTGAGTAACTGAAACCATGGAAAACAAAACAGGTTGGAAAGACTGCCATATAGTAAAATCTCAGTAAACATAACCATATAAATAATTGTGAGTCAAAAAATATTGTTTTTATACAAAATAATGCATTGATTTCACAACTGAATCATCAAAACTTTGTGTGTAGAAAATGAAACAGCCACTGAAGGAACTAACAGATCATTTTGAGGAGTGTCAGCTTAGTGGTAGAGCTGAAAAGCCCACTGACTGCCCTGAACATTCTGACATGGCATTGCAGAAATCATCCTGCTTGAACTGGTCAGTCTATTCACAGCGAGGTGAAGCTTCCTGCTGATGCATCTGATTGCTCTCTGGTAGTTGATGCAGGTGTAAAGGGGAATTGATATAGTTTTTTGCTTGCAGTCAAAGCCTGCCTGTGGTTATTGGGCATGCCCAGCTCTGACAGCCATTTTTAATCTTCTGCACATGATAAAAGAGAGGCAATGACAGCAGTAAGGAGATAGTGGTTTCACCACAGGGATTGAACCTAAAAATCAGAAAATCCAGGACAACTATAGTTCAAGTTAGTTTTACTTCCACCATCAATCCCTATGACCATTATGAATCAGGCTTATCCTGGCCTTCTAACCTCTTTCAGGGGCCAGACTTTCTGAGGAGTGAAAGAGTCTTCCTTCCGGTCAACATGTTCCACTCTGAGAACTTCCACATTACTCTTTTTTAACCCTGCTCGGTGTACTACCTCCTCAAGTCACACACTCACAATCACACACTCACATACACACACACACACCTTTCTAAGTCACTCTATTCATTTTCAGCAAGAAATTATAAAGCAAATTATTCTAAAGATGTTTCTGCTTGAGCAATAGATATAAATCACATTCCTTTTATTCATGATAGAATTCTTTAGATAATAGAGCAGAAATGACAAAGGAGATGTTTTGGCAGCCATAAGTTGCGATTGCTTTTATGCTTAAATCCTGTGGTTGCAATGAAAAGCACACATCATACAACATCAAATTTAGTACTTATCATAATGAAATATATATTTTGAGTGACTTTCAAATTTATTAATATTTACTTCATGTATACATCAACCAAAATAAAAGTTACAGAGGTTTGACTATTTAAAAAACATAGTGTCTTTTGTTTTATTTTTACTGAATATTCCCATTTATATAAAAAAATAGGCTAAATTTTTGAAGCTGAAGGAAAAATAAGACAAACCTGGTTTCTAATTTTACCAGAATAACTATAGTATATTGTAGAACTTAGAGAATTTCAGTTTGTCTTATTAATTGTAGATCACATTTCTTCAGAATTAGATCATGTTTCTGATAAAGGTGGGGATGACTTACAGTAACTCAGTCTCAACTATAATGCTTTCCTCAATGTTTATCTATGTTTAAATTATTTTTTCTTTATAAAATGAAAATATTACTCTCTTAAAATTTAATATGCTGTGTAGAGAACACCTAGCTTAAAAGATAAATTGTTTCTAGAATTATTCTAATATTTGTCATACATTTTTCCCAGAATTATTCTAATATTTGTTATAAGTAAATCCCATAGCAAATATCACACTATAGCCTGCCCCCTTTCAAAATGTATAAGAAGTTAGCATAATTTTGTTTGTTTATTTAGAATATATTATGCATTATCTTAAATGTGTTGTCTCATCTCCTGAAATAATACTTACAAAAACATTTATGAAGCACATATATTTTTGTTTAGATGGCTAAAGTTTATAACTTATATTAAAGAGTTTAGTTTAATTTTTATAAATAAGACATAAAATGAAAATACGCTGTCATGTTCCTCAATGATGTACCTCAAGAAAAATCATAAAAACTATATTAGACAAATGTAAGTACTCAATTTCAAACTTTATCAAACTTATATATACTGGTATGTTAGTTGCCTTGAGAGAACAACATAGGTTTCTCGGAGTAATAAATAAAAGTAATATTTTCATTGCTTATGTAGCAGAATCGAGCAAAATACTGATTAATTGTCCAATAATTGTTAGTCAATCAATTTCTTCATTTGAGTTGTTCTGTGTCTGTGTGCATGTGTGTGTGTACATGTTGAAGACATATAGGAACAGATGTCTAAATAAAATAATTCAGGAAACTAAATTTTTACTAGCTTTTTATTTATGTTTACTTGTCTTAAGGGGGCAGCAAAGCCACACAAAGCATTGGGTAGTATTAAATTCATCTTATGTATCCCGAAATAAAATTATACGCAAGCATTTATATGATAATAGAAGTTAAATACAATGTGGTGATGTTTCTCATTTCAGGTCTTTATGAGAAAGTGTTTTAGTAGGATAGCATCTTTTCTGGCATCTATTAAAGATGCACAATTTACCCATTCATCCAAGTATCTGCTATGTGTCACAGCAGTTTAGTAGGACAGGTATAAGATGGTTGTTGCTACCATGAACTGTGGTTGCATAAGAATGTTTTCACAAGCATAATTCATATACAATTGCTTTCTTTAGTCATTACTAAAGCCTAGAGGATGTAAAATGTTGAAAAGAGGATGGAAATTTCATTCATGATTTCTTAAGAGGCAGTAGGTTCTATACTGACCTGTTGATTCGTAAATGACTTAAATACAACTTGGTTGATCTAATACAATTTGATTTCTAAGTACTTTTCAGATTATTCTCAAAGTAATTTCAAACGTATGTTTCTATGACTAGACAATAGAAGTTGTAAAGTAATCTACACCCTTTCCCAAAAAGAACTTTACCATTGGAAAATTATTAAACTCTATTAAAATCACCAGGCAGCTCTTTGTACTAGTCCTGTACCTCTTATTAGTCCATTTTCACACTGCCAATAAAGTCATACCTGAGACTGGGTAATTTACACAGGAAAAAGAGTTAAATGGATTTATAGTTCCACATGTCTGGGAGGCCTCATAATCACGGCAGAAGACAAGGAGTAGCAAATCACGTCTTACATAGATGGGAGCAGACAAAGAGAGAGCTTGTGCAGAGAAACTCCCAATTTTAAAATCATCATCTCTCATGAGACCCGTTCACTATCATAAGAACAGCATGGAAAAGACCTGCCCCCATGATTCAGTCATCTCCCACTGGTCCCTTCGACATCACGTGGGAATTATGGGAGCTACTGGATGAGATTTGGGTGGGGAAACAGAGCCAAGCCATATCAAGCTCTGAAGCATTCATTATAATAAATGCAAATTTAAATGATGATTATAAACCTTTTCAATCAATTCATATATTTCCATCCAATCTAAAGCAATTCAGACAAAGCATAGGAATACACAAAGTTGATGCAAATATACCTGAGAATGTATACTTGTATAACATATATGTGTATATGTATATCTGTATATATCTTACAAAGCAATGTAATAAAATTTTAAGCATTACACCAATATTTCAATAAGATCACACATTTATGTTTACATGTAGCTCTATCAAGCCTCATGGTTTGGCTTCTAAACCCTCAGTGGATTAAAAGCAATGACTAAAAAACTGTAGGCAGGCCCACAGGAAAACATGAAGTGATACAATATACACTATGTGTCAAATCAAAGACGTGACTAAAAAAAAATCACACATAGGCACTTCAACAAATTCCAGGCTATATAGTGTAAGAATAGTTTTAGAAAGCTAAATAATTCTTGGCTAAAAGCATAATCTGCTTTGCAATCTTATATAATAATTGAAGTTAAAGATCATTATGTTGTCTTCTAGAAAAGCTTAAATTATATTTAAATTAGTACTTAATAAAGCAATAAATAAATATCCAGATGCTATTTTAATAGTTCAAAATTGGAAATAACATAAATACTCTTTGGTATATCTGTATGTTAGTATATTATATACACATTAAGTATCAGTTATTTTTCAATAATTGGTTAAATTAAAAATTAGTATATTAGGTTAAAATGCAGAATAAAAAGAATATATTTAATTAGAAATTCCATTTAGTAAGATATATTTCATATTTAATAATTAATTATAATAAAATGCTTTATTTTATTTATTACAACAGCATCCGGCCTGAGAATATATATGAATGCTAGAGTTTTATAAAATGCTATTAATAAGAAGAACTTTAGAAGCACTGATGCATTTTGACTTGTCAAATATATGCTACCCATTCATTCTTTTTTGCTTTTAACAAATTTCTATTGAACACTTACTGCGTACAAAATGCTATTTTAGGTCATAGGGACTTAGTAGTGAGAAATATAAGCCCTGAAAGAACTTATAATTTTTGATAGAGATCAATATGGAAACATATAAGGTAATTGTAACAGAGTCTCGAAAGTGTCTTGAAATAGGAATCACGGGGAGCTATAGAACTAAATAAAAAGAGCAAAGAGAACCACACAGAAGAAGGTGTGAGGATGAGAAAACTTAATGGGAGATATACAGGTAAGAAAAAAGCAGGAGTAAGAATAGAGAAAAACACTTGTGAGGTTCCCTGAGGGAAGGCGTGGTGTGATTGGAGAATGAAAAATGATTCCATATATCTAGATCAAACAGGGTGGGTAAGAAAGGAAGGAGTAAAAATGAAGCTGCATAAGAGTGCCCTGTAAACCTTAGTAATACTATGGGACTTTATCCAAAGCCAAATAGGGGGCTATAAATATTTTACAAGTAAAATAGCATAATCAGATTTGAAATTCAGATGGTCATTCTGATTACAGGGTATAAAATGGATGAGTGGGAGACCTGCACAAATCCAGGAGACTTGTTGCAGTGATGAAGGTATCGCAGTAATTTAGGTCGAAGAATTGTGGGAGTCTGGAAGAAGAATTTGAAAATGAGGACCCACACTTAACCAAGGAATGGAGACGCTGAATCATCCTTGGGTCAACTAACTAAACTGAGTTTTATTACCTGTAAAGCCAGGAATAGCTGTGGGATTTGGTAACCCCACAAAGGTCCTCCTGCCTTGTTAGATGCTAGCTGAACAGCCTGCTAGATTTCTTTTCTTCTATTCTTTTTAAAATCTAACACTCACTCTTTTTAATGCCAGAGAACAGAGGTTAAGTCAGAGATTCGTTTTTCCTAGCTGGTGTTGCCGTCACAGGATGATTCAATGAAGCCAGCTGGCCATATGCAGGCCTCTTTGGACTCCTTCACCTGCTAATAATGGAGAGTTGCAGAATTCTCAGTTGAGCACAAAGAGTGAACTGATTCAAAAGGTGTGACTGATCACTTGCACATGCTGCTGCCAATTATTCCTTCTTCAGCTAGAGCTTCTGGGATAGTTTTCCTCAACTGACTGTATACTGATGGTAGTGACTTGGGATGGAGATCTGGAAAAGGACACATATGGTAATAAGACTTCCTAAATTTCAGTTTTGAACTCTGTAAAATGTACTAACTGAACCTAAACTAACTACTTTATAGAAACACGGGATCCAGAGGCAATCATACATTTCATATATTCCAGCATATTTCTTAAATTGCATTGTCTGCATATTAGCAGTCATTGTACATTTGATACAGTGGGCAAACATTTAGTTGGAGATGACTTGATTCATTGTATTATTGCTGTGATAAAAAATTTTCCAAAGAATATGTGTTATGCATTAAATCTTTACTGAAAATGAGTTATTACAATTCAAAGAAAATTATCCTATTTTCCCCCAAATAAAAGAGGTAGGAATAATGGGAATAAATAATTATTAATCAAGAAAAAGTAGATGAGTGGGCTCAAATTTAAAATGCATTTTGCAGTTACCATTGATAGAGTAAATAGTTTCTTAAATATTTTTTGTTCAGCAATATCTAAGAATTGACCCTCATATTATACTGTACATGATGGGTGGTGATTCTATAATAATAGAGTATTACTTGTTAATCATGCAACAAAGAGAAAATGACTTAGTGATCAATGGCAATTACATTAGAATTGCAACATATGGTAAATTGAATATTTTTGTACAGTGCAATTTAATTGTTTGGGACCATGTACCAAATTAATGGGAACATCAGGTAAATTTAACAACTTTACTGTTTTAATTGGTCCTAAAGTAGGTAATTATGTTATCTATAAAGTCAGTTTGTCCTTTTTTCATTATTTATGATGTGCCAGGCATACACTAATCAAAATGCAATTGTAACATACATAGTTGGAGCCTGCTCCAAATACAGCCCAAAACATGAAAAGGAAGCTGGAAATTATTCTGAAGCATATTTTTGTGTTGCACTGAAAAGTTATTCTTCTGTTTTGGGTTTTGTTGTAATATAGCTGGATTAAAGATACAGCAGTGTTTCTAAATTTTAAAAAATATTTTAAACGTTCTAATAACTGAAGAATAACCTAAATAGTTTTTCTTTTGGATTGCTTGGTTTTAAAGCTATCTAGTTGTCATGGAGTCTTCAATATCCCAATTCCTGTCTTGTTAAACTCAAAGGTTTTGCATAATATATAGTTGTTGAAATGTTTTGAGTCCTTCTTGGAAAGATAGGCAGTCTTTTCAATTGTCCCTTCATCAGTGGTTCTCAACTCTGGCAGCACATTTGAATTACCTATAAAGATAAAAACAAGTTATAATTTCCAGGACCTACTTGTGAAGATTCTGATTTAATTTGTCAGAGTGTGGGCCAGGACAGACGTATGTTTACAATTTCCCTAGGTGATTCTGTCACACAGCAAGAGATGGTAACCATAACTGTAAATGTGGGTCCTATATCAATAGGAAAAGATACAAATTAATTTATATGGTCTTTTATGACCACATTGACAGTACAATTTGGATTTAACAGATAGAAAAAAAAGAACCTAGGGCATGTTGACATTTGGAAACACAAATCCAAATTGAGCAAGATGGGCAGTTAGTAAAATGCTGTTGAATAAGATTAGAATTGAAAGTCTTATAAATATGACAGTGTTGACAAAGTTTCCGTTTTGCAACTTAAAAGCAAAACAAAATAAAACAATGACATTTGGACCTCTAAAGAGTGAATTAAGGCAAGGAAGTGAATAAAAATCATCTCCGTTCCAGTGCCTGGTGTTTACATCTTCAGATACTTAAGAGAAACGTTCTCTATTTGGAATTGACAAATAATACTGATATTCACTGAGAAGTTACTATTGTAGAATGTATTTCACAGGTTAACTTTTTAACTTGTAAGAGTAATGTTAAGAAGGATGCTATTATTATTCCAGTTCTGCAGAGCAGAGACTGAAGTACAGAGGAGTTCAATGATGTGACCAAGTCTATGCGGCTACTAAGTATTAGTCAGCCTGATCCAGTTTGACTCCAAAGCCTACTTGCATGACCTCTATACCTGTCTGTTTCTACATCAAGTGACATAGGTAAAATGCACTATACTCAATAACCAAGGCCAGAATGTATCGTGAAGGAGAAATAACTGATTCTTCTCTCGGTCTTGTAAATCTGTCTCTTATTCCACATGAGCTTCTGCAATCAGCTTGCTTTATACATAATCCATGGAGATTGTCTCACTGCTTGCCCTTGGCAGAGGCCAACTGGGGTCTCTGGAAGGAATAAAGAGGTGTGATCAAAAGACAGCTATTTAAAAACCCATAACTTTTATTTATACCCTGTGAAAATATAAAATGCTGTTTGATATTTACCTACCTAGGTGATAAAGTATCTTTCTATGAGAAGTCCTAACAATACAACAATTCAGAAGCATGGTAAAATTAATTTTCAGTGTACATCTTGGTAGATATAGAGAGTAAACTAGTAGTGACAAAAAACTGTACTTTACTTACATGACTTTATAAGTTTTTATGTATAAAAATAAATTATATTGTATTTATATAAAATAAACATTTTACTATATTTTAAAACATTATTTTTATCTGTCCTCTATAAATGAGATTTAACTTAACTCTAACAATTTAAAATAGAGAGATCAAATTCACACACGCAGGCCATGAATAAAATCTGAGAATATGGAAAACATTAATTATATTCCAGATTTTATAGCAAAAGTTACAATGTTAATAGAAGAATTAGTCATAGAAACAAGAAGCTGGTAGGAGCATTATTCCTATTTTGTGTAAAAAAAAAAGGAAATAAAAGATGTGTGGACTTAGATACAGAGTGATGACATATTTTAATAAAGATACCTAGTTTAAGTGTTAGGTTAGTCCAAAATAAGTTGAACTTAATAAAAGGATGGACAGAAACCCAAAGAAGGTATGTCCACCTGTGACCCAAATATAACAGAGAGTATATGCATGAACAGAGAAAGAGACAGACAAAACAGAGAAATACACAAATATGGAGATGACAGGGAAACAGACAGGGAAAGGAAAAACAGATAAATGAACAAGGGTCTGCCTATGTGGTTGAATTCCAAAAGAGCTTCTCAAGAAGACAACGTAGAAATAACTGGAACAGGTAAACTAAGTGAGTCTGTGGTTTCTGAAACTGGAGAAGGTATCAATGACGTCATAATTCCTGACGGTTTCCCTAACTTGCACAGAAGGATTAGAAGGACCCATGGGTAAAAGACAAGGAAGTGCTTTCACTGAACTCTGAGATTCTTGGGTGAAAGGCATAATAACTTTGAAGGGAAGACTTTGACTTTCTCAGGATATCAGATGGTGTCATAATCAAAGAAAGCTGTTTAAAGCAGATGTATATTCTTTAGCGAGAATATCAGACTTAGTTCCTATGGATGCAGTAAATAAAAACAGGTTGAATTTATTTCCTTTATTTTTTGAAGTAACCATGCTATTTTCCACTTTAAAAACTTTTGCTGTTTTACTCTAAGCTCTTTACTCCACAGTATAAAAAGAGGATTATATATTTATAATGAAAAGTAAATTTCCTAAGTTCTTGTAAGATTGCATGTGTGTATTCATACAATATTTGTTAAATCAACCACAATAAGTTTAGACAAAATTAGGAAACAACAATACTTATAAAAATTGAACTGCATTTCCTTTTATCATTTCTCCATAACATAATCTTGTGGATTTAATTCACAGACAATAAGTTTTATTCAAAAGGGAAATAAATTTAAATGATTAGTTAAAACTGCTTTGTAAAGTACAACATAATCCCATGATTAAAATAAAGTTGCAAAATAATATTTGATGACATGAAACAATGTTAATGATATATTTTATATAAAAATGTGTAAGTTAAAAATATAACCATTTTCTTTTAAAATATACCTTATATGGATAAATGGTGAGAAAGAGAGAGAGAGAACTAAAAAACTATACAGCACACTATAAATATTATTTATCTGTGGATGAAGAAGTTAGGATTTTACGGGAGATTGTTACTTCTTTGAATGTTTCAGTGATTTCTAAATCATGTATAACAACCTCTAAAATAATAAAAAGTTTATTTTTAATTGATGTCAGATGAATTATTACATTCCCTTTAGGAAAGAAGTGTGACATTATTGATTGCTTAATATAAGGAACTTTTATAAAAGATGTACATTTATGTTTATATCCTTTGAGGATTAAATTGCCACATTACTCAAACATTGTATATTTGTAAATGACTCTATATATATTTAAATATATATGTATATATAGCATGCAGTTAAAAGAACTATGTTTTTAATAGTCATACTTTAATGTATTCACTGTGATTTTCTGCCGATAAGATGAAAGCAGATCACTATCCTTGGGTATTTACATGATAGAGCACTTTACAGACTATTAGAGATGGATTTTAAGGTACCTCTGACCAGTAGTTATCTTAAATATGAGCTGCATTACTCTTAGCTTTCAAAATCCTTTGATCTATTTAATAATGGGAAGAGGAGGAAGCTAACAGTGTTTCCTTTCAATAACTTTTTGGGAAAAGTGCTTTGACTAGTATTTTCCTTTTCATTTACCTGCAAAAGTGTAAACCTAAAATTATATTGTTAAATGGAAATAATTTTAATTATTTAAGTTATATTTATTGACAAAGGAAAATTTTATCAGGATTTATATATTTATGTTCATTTATTGAGGAAAGTAAAACTCAGCAGTCAACTAAAATTTTAGTTTACTGAAATGAAAGTTTTACAGTAATTGTAAATAAAATCTGCCTTAAGAAAACACAACAGGAAACCAATTGCAAAATGTGAGACTAGATTGATATTTTCTGACAATATCTATAGGGCATTTAAAAATCCAAACAATTGCTTCTTAGCCTTTTGGCTAAGTATAGTTTCTGTTCTTATCAGTTTTTTAAGAAACAAATAAAAAATGATATGAGCAAACTCTGTCAGATACTCAACTGACTGGCTGAGACACAAGTAAGTTTAAAAGAAAAATGATACAAATACCACCAATTTAGTCAAAATAGTCAATCTTCTAGCCCCATGAGGACACAACCTAAATGTGCCTATCTAAAGATCAAAGATATACTAAGACAGTTTGGAACTTTGATCTTCACATGGCTGCTGGAGTTCCACTTCACACTTGAATAAGGCCCTTTTGTTTTGTCACTAGTCTCATTCTTCCACCAACCAGTGTTATCTGTTAAACCCAAAGTGCAGGATGGATAGTTGGGAATAGTACAGCAATTATGTGAGAGGCCTGGGGAAATGATAGCTCTGGAAGAAACACATGTCTGTTTTATATATGAGCGATTTTCATACATCAAGATGCACATTTCTAAATGCTTATGCTCAGTTGAAGAACATTCAAAATACAAATTTTTATTTTTAAAGTAATAGTTTTAGGTGCATTGCAGTGAATACTGCAAGAGAGCATTAACCAGAATGTTCGGGACTTGATCTGTTCTGTAGCAATTACAGTCATAGATATCTTAGGTATTGATTATAAACTTTTTTCAGCACACAATATAAGCAAGTAAACTCTTTAAATGTTATTCTGTAAAATCTTCAAAAAAGTGTAACTTCATAAATTCTCTTTTACCAGCAAGACAGACAGGGAATTCTCTGATCCTATGTTTTGATAGGTATCTTTCAACACACTGGGGCTGATCATTTTTATATCTTGGTAGACCACCCTACTTTGTTCCCCCAGAGTACAGACTGGTACAATATAAAGTATAGATAGGACCTTTCAGAATTATTTTGTAGTCTGTATGACCTCAAATTATAGTCTCGATTTATCAATACTAACCTACTCTATTTGTATTTATTAATGCTAAACCTTTTACTTTTTGTCATATTTGTTTAGTAGTTCCTTCTATTTACTGTGAAAATGGTTTTCAAACTAAAATAAGCAAGACAAGTGAGGGTAATATGGAAATGATGCCTAAGATAAGTAAGTAATTTTTTAGGTTAACTTCAATTAAAAGTTAGATAAATCTCATCTCATTTTTATGATGCAATTCTATCATAAATCAAGGGAGAAAAATAAGATACATTATTGATTTATATAGGAAGCAGATAAATCACTAAGTTTACTAGTAATCTACATAATTAGTTTTATTTCAACCTGAAAGTGAGTTTTGAGGGAAATGTGTCTCCTGACTGTATATAAAAATTGATTATTCAAATTTTCATGATGTATTTTCAGAGAGAAGGAAGATAGATTTTAAGCTTATAGAACTTGCAGAAGGTATGAAAAAAGAAATTTTAGTTGATTATTTGGATGATGGAACCAGAATCAAAGGAAATTGTTTAGCTGAAATTATATGCTTACTTCTCAAGTTGAAGTAAGTATAACTAAGATAAGTATGAAACCCTATACTTCAGCAAACAAGCAAACAAGAAAATAAAAACTCAACACAAGTAAAACACAGGTGACTACGGTCAGCAGTAGGTGTGCAGAAGTCTGTGGCATGTCTTAAAAATTTTGTTTTGAAACAATTGGTATGCAACCCAAATAAAGATGGGTCAACTTATGGGCAGTTTCATCATGGTTTTACATTCAAAATAAATGTTTCAATCAAATAAAAATAAAGCATCTAATAAAAATTAGCAATGCAATTTGTGTCATTAGTGAAATCTCTCAAACATGCTTAACATAGTAAAGTTTGTGTTAATCTCAAAACTTATCTGTTATGGTAGCTCCTCTCTAAATATATCTCCTTTCTTCTCTCTCACAATTCACTCCCCTATCTAATACATTGTTATTCAACTCTTGGCTTTCTACACAATAATCTCTCTGACTTATTTTTAAATCTTGACTCAACTATCACCATATAAGAGGACATTTCCTAACACTTGCCGCTCTCTTTTTATTCATGGCACTTATCACTTCCAAAATATTTTAAAATCTATCTTCACTACAATATAAGCTCCATAAATATTTGTTGAATGAATGCCTGTTAATCTTCTGCTCCAAAATTTTCATATACTCTTCGTAAAACGTTTCTATTCCCCTTGTAGTATAAGACCTAAACTTCAGGACAGACTATACTGTTCATTAGACTTCTTTTTCCGTATGTCTGCCCTGATGGTGTTTGCCCCTGAAAATCATGGTCTCTCATAAATGGGAGAGGAAATAGAAGTTCACAGAAGAAAATAATTATATTTTCTTTCCTTTTCCAAGGTTATCTCCTTCCTCCTCTGCTCTCCACATTTGCTGCAAAGACCTCAATTTTTCTTTTATTGAAAACTTTACTTTTCTATTGATGCTTACTTGCAAATGGCCCCTTGAGTTTACACTAAAATAAGAAGAGAGATTTAGGAACAATATATTGCAATATATTAGGGAATTTCTAAATTTCTTATTGTATTTTGTACTGTTCAAAACTTACTTGAGAATTGCTTTCCATTCAGGGAAACATGCTTGAAGAGTTATATTATCAATAGCATCACCATTAGTTATTATAATAATTAGCTTTGTTAGTTACTGTGATACAAATGATGATAACTTATTGAGCAAGCAGATCTTCGTGAAAATTTGCACATAAGCATTGGTTCCACATATTTGAAATTTAAGAAATTAAATCAAATCTGTTCATGAATTATGAAATAGTTAGTATTTCTGTAAGATAAGCCTGGAAAGTTTCCATATTAATGTAAAAATTTTTCCTATTTTATTATGCAGTAGTGAGGTTTGGAATTTAAATACAAAATATTTCAGGTATGGTTACTCCTAATTCAGATACGATATTTATATATGGTTCAAGAGGTATCTACCAAGAGCAGAGTTCAAAGCTAGCCTAAGGGAGAATAAGATCATAGAGTAATATAATTTCATAGTATGTCTCTCTTTTCTTTTTATTAGATTTCATAAGGTTTCTCTCTTATTAGATTAAGTTTCTGCTACTCAACCCATGTGAATTCACAGGAGTTGAAAAGCCACTTCTCATTTCATGTATTATAGATGTAGCAACAATGAGAAACTAATCAATAGTCTTGCTGTTACAAATTTCAGAGAAATAACTGACTAGTTCACTTGGGTTTAATAAATTATGGTGAGAAATACAGAAAGCCACTAAATAAATAAGAGTATCAATTAAGGGGCTTACTGTGAGCCAGCTAGGCCCCCCAAATTGCCCCCAGATCCTATACTGTTGACTTCAAAGATATACTGATGTTAATGTCTTATTTACATTATCTTTAGAGTAGTATCTTAACATTTCTTATTTTCTTAATTTATTATTTATCTGAAAGTGAAATGTTAAATTCTGTAACCTAACTTATTTAATATGTAAACAAACTACAACCTAACTTGAGAATATATTCTTTTTACAAGTTACTGAGTCTTGGTCAATCACAGCAGCTGAGCTTTTACACAATCACAAGTTACAAACCGTTCAGATGTATTCAAATAAGGCAATGCCAAACTGTAACCAAGTAGGCTATTTCTGTATGTCACTTCCTTTTTCTCTCCATAAATACTGTTTGCTCACATTGCTAGGTGGAACTCTCTGAACTTTTACTGGTTCAGGGTGCTGCCTGATTCATGAATTGTTTCTTTGTTCACATAAGTTCTGCTAATTTAATTTGTCTAAAGTTTTTCTTTTCACAAATTGACATCAGAAGTTAAATCCAGAGTAAACCTCCAGGGACCCTTAAGAGCACTGAGTAAGCCAAGTTATCTGCCAGGGCCCATTGTGCCCGTTAATCTCTATCAAATTTGAGCTCCACAGATTTGTGTTTTGAGCTTTCTGAATATTTGAGCAATTTTTACTGGACTAGGTAGAATTGACTTTGATCTGATAATTAAATGGATTGAATACAGTTACAGGCCTCAGGTAAGCCATAATTGACTGGATTGGATACAGTTAGAGAGGCCTCAGGTAATCCATTTTTGAAAATGAGCTTGTCTAAATCTAAGAAGTCTGAAACTCCAGGAGTCCAGGACTCCACTTTCTGGACACTGGCTGATTTAATGTACAAAAACTGAGGGCCCAGAACTTGTGTAATTTTGGAAAAATTGATTAACCTTCCTAAGGACAACTTAGAATTACAGTGACTACAGTGGAGAATTTTTTCATATAGTTAAAATTGCTAACTTGCAAAGTACTTTAGAAAACAAAGGACCCCAAGTATCAACAAAGCAATTGGATGCATTCTTTAATTGGTATACAGTGGCATCTAAAATATTAAATTAACCAAAATGTGCCTGTTTAAAAGGTTTCTTACAAAAGGCGAATGAAAAACAAATCTTAAAATATTTTTAAAAAAATATTACTATGATTCAGATATTCTTTAATAAATTGACAAGCTTGTATTATTCTGACACATGACTAAAATTTTAGAATAAAAGCTATAAGATCTGTTTCTGTTGATATGTTTATGTATGTCTGTATGGATGATATATATGTATATATTTTTTATCTATTTATGATATTGACAAATTAAATGGTAGAAGAGCTCTATTTAATTTGCTTAAGAAAAATAAGTTCTTATGTTAATACAATATTCCCTCAGGAAAATAAGAAGTAATCCAAATGCTGTTCTTTTTATTATTATTATTATTATTATTATTATTATTATTATTATACTTTAAGTTCTAGGGTACATAAGCACAACGTACAGGTTTGTTACATATGTATACATGCGCCATGTTGGTGTGCTGCACCCATTAACTCGTCATTTACATTAGGTATATCTCCTAAAGCTATCCCTCTCCCACCCACCCCACGACAGGCCCCGGTATGTGATGAGCTTTCTCTTAGTAAATTTGTCAGTACGGCACAGAACATGTTTACTAAGAATTCCAAATATTTTGGTTTCTCTTTAACAAGAAACTTCCTGTGTCCAAGTGTTCTCATTGATCAATTCTCACCTATGAGTGAGAACATGCAGTGTTTGGTTTTTTGTCCTTGTGATAGCTTGCTGAGAATGATGGTTTCCAGCTTCATCCATGTCCCTACAAAGGACATGAACTCATCCTTTTTATGGCTGCATCGTATTCCATGGTGTACATGTGCCACATTTTCTTAATCCAGTCTATCATTGATGGACATTTGGGTAGGCCTAGTTCACATGACATGGGTAATTTCTGATAAACAAGAATATCATTGATCTGATTAAAACAGGCGTATCTTCAGGGTTTTGAGCCTGAAATATAATATAGACCTTTTCTACCTAGGTTTATAGGAAGAAAAGCTTATGATCTTTCTACATTACAAAATTTAAGAAAAATAACTTTAGATGATGGCTAGCTATTTAATGTCTCATCTTTATAAGCAATCCAAACATAATTTTAAAAAATAAGCCAGTTAAATAGCTTTAAGTAAGACAAAACTTTCATGTAAACTTGCCCTTTCTGTACCAGAAGGTTTGTAACATTCTCATCATCAAGAATGAAAATTAAAGCTTTGGGAAACCTGTACAAACAACAATTTCATTCTCACATAAATGATAAACAATTTCATTTATCCTAGCATAAAACCCAAAACCAAAACCAAACCCTAAGAGAACCAAGGTATAAGTTTGCCTCCTCCACAATTTCTTGTTAACCTAAAGATATTTGGGATTCTTAGTAAACATGTTCTGTGCCATACTGACAAATTTACTAAGAGAAAGCTCATGCTTCTAGAAATTATAATTCATAGATATGCCAAGCTACAGATTTCTGATGTGATAGATAGTTCACAATTGTTTGTTTCCTAGTGTTCATTGGAAGTTAAGATCACAAGGCTTAAGAATTCTAATTAATATATGTAACTAAAATTACTGGAAATCTAAAAAGAAACAACTCTGTATATAAATATACTTAGCTAATAGGTATGCTTGGTAAAGAAAAGCTCTCAGGCATGAAGATGTTTTGTTATGTTAAGAGAAAAATAATAATTTTTGTCCTAAATTAGAATGACTGGTTGTTCCAAACGTAGAAGAGAAAAACTGTAGGACAAAAACTTAATGGATAAGAAATTGGAAATTTGTGGAAGGTGAATTTTGTAAAAGAAATTTTAAGTGTAGTCAAACTAATTAAACCAAGATAAAAAAAATTTTTTTTTCCTAAGAGTTGAACATTAATATAAAAAAAACACGGATGAAAAACTAGAACTTGATCCTCTCTCATAACAACAAGGTTTTCTTGAAGTATTGACCTTCTTTAAATAGAAAATTGTGAAGGTTTTTTTTTCATCTATTTAAGTAATTAGTCCAGGAAACAAAGATTCTGTGTTTTACCAAGAAAAATGTCTTTGTTTAATCTTGTCTTTGTTAGGTTTTTAATCACTTAAGAAAACTGAGTCCTCTCTAATTAAAAAAAAAAAAAAAAAAAAAAAGGCCGAGGGTTTTGTGCACTGTGTAACTTTCTGTATTTAAAGTATTTAATTTATCACTTTGGTTAATTACATGAATATTGTTCACAGTGGCCTGTGATACTATTTTGATCAAATATTTTAAACCTTTTTCTAGACTGGCCCTTGGAAAATGTCAAAAGAGTATCTCCATATAAAAAGAGATATGTTAATTGGGCTTATTATATTTTATTTTATGTTATAGGAAGCATTACCACATAATAAGGATAAAATGCTAAATGCTCTTTGAGTTATATTTGTAAGAATGTGTTCTTAAGATGGGTTTTTAAAATTATATAAAATGTATAAAAATATAATAGTCCTGGTATAATTCTATCAGTAATAATTCTAGTTGTTTTCTTAAAATGTTTTATGTGACAGAAATAACTAAATTTCTTTGTCAATTGTGTTATTATTTAATGAACACTCATCAGATTTTTAAACATGGCCATTTAAGTCTTGTCCCTCATAAACAGTTAATTGTTTACTTTGGTGCTTTCCTGAACTGCAAGAAGCCTAAAATGGTTTGTCTTCAAGGAGAATACTGAAAAGGTCTCTGACAAGTACAGGTTTCTGATAACTTTAAGATCATACCATTGACTAAGAATTCTCAGAGCTCTCTTGAAAAAAATAATAAACTGATTTGTAAAACTGCTAATCCAATGTCAAGCAGAACAATAATTAATTAAATACCAAGGAAATGATTTGGCAGAGTTGAATGCTAAGTTAGCCAGTACTGAAATTGTTAAGATGTGCAATTTGAAGATTGATCCCAGTCCAATAACCTATATCGACCTATTTAAAAACAGAGCTATTCACTTGGAGGAACAAAATTGTTATTTAATAGGATGCAAATTTAACATTAATGTGGACTCAGGTAGAGCCTGGATGGCCACCTGGTCCTTCTTGAGTACTTAAATCTTCCATTATTATGGAAGTTCTGCACTCTGTGATTCATCCTAGAAAAGATGAAATGATCCAAATCATGAAAAAAAAAAAAAAAAAGGTGGGGTGATTGTTTCAAAATTTCCAAAATGGTTTATAATAACCAAATTTGTTTTTTCAAACTCATAATTCTGGCAAGATGATGAAAAACTTTGGGTGACATTTCTGGCATTAACTAGATCACTTGAACACTTTCAGATGGGTATCATTCAATTGCCATCGTCAATGCACGTTTCCAATGCAGGATGCTTTCCTATTCACAGGAAGATTTCCTGTGCAAGAATTTGATGTTTTATTAGCAGCTAAAAGGTTATTAGAAAATGTGTTTCTCTCATAGGACATTTTTGGAGATATCTCCAGTGATATAAGTACTTACACTGGACAATTGTAAAAAGTTAAATAAGACATCACAAGCACAATGGCATTAGGCAAAGCTAACTGAATGAATTGGACTGACTTGTTCAAAGGTATTACTACTTAGTGGCAATCAGATTTACGCCCACTGGAAAACATAGATTGACATCTGTGAAATAGTTACTGAATGTCCTATCCCCATAATAATAGAACCTCATGTATCTCTCACTCATAAACTCTGGCATAAACCAACAGTGCAAGGCTTTTATGCATTATGCCAAGTCATATTTTCACCAGGTGAAAGAAACCCTTTGTGACCTACCAACTGATGGTAACCAAACCTTTCACTAACTAGAACCCAGAGATTTGGTCTTTTAGAAATGACATCAGAGAGACTGCCTTAGACTCCATTGGAAGGGACCTTTCCAGGTTTTTTCGTAGAACTTTAGGGCCTGGAGTCTTGGATCCACATGTCTCATCTCAAAAGACCTGTCTATATTCCTGGAATTGTTAATCTGTTGGAGACTTGCAAGCAAAGATGATTAAGAAAGTTTTTCCCAAAAACGGAGATGTCATACTAGACAGGGACAGCTTTCTCTGATCCAGATCCTGGATCAAGACTGGTCTGTCATCACGAAAGTCTTTTCTTTTTACCTTTAGTCCATATTTCCTGTTGTCCTAATCACTAACCGTTTCTTACAGAAAAATCTCTGGGACTATAATCTGTGGAAGGCTTTAACAAGAAACCAGAGGCTGCTTCTTGCTCTCCTACCATAGAAATAGTACCTTGGCATTTCCAATTAATAATCTAATCACAACCAAATATAGAAAACCTATCCAAGTAGTGCCTGCAAAATGTAGAATATATTGTACTTTTAATCACCTAGTACTCAAGACTTGGGGACTACCTGAGATCTTGCTATTTGGCCTGGCTCATTCCTGCCTTTTGAATAGCTTTTCCTGAAAGTTCCCATAGTACCTTCCATAATCACAGTTTAAAGCAGTCTATAACCAAAATTAGTACCAATCTCAAAGTAGATGGAAATGTTATTTTCCACTGAGGAAAGATTCCAGTGGGGCTCCTGGGGGCTGCCTTTTGGCAGCAGTGAGATATTAGTAATATGGATCTTCAAGCTAATTCATAAATTAGGAAAATCTTGGATTCTGTGCCAATGAGACCTCCCAGTGTTTCAGACAAGTAGAAGCCACTCTCCAAAAGGTGAATGAAAACACTCCCTCTTCAACAAAAACACTTAATGAAATATTATGCGGCTTGAGATTCCTTTTCTGTCCATGTTGAGGACTTGTGTAGGGTGTTGAACAAAACTGAATGTTGCGTTTATCTTTCCCCTTTTATTGCTACTACAGAAAGTTTAAGGTGTTTCTCTAGACAATGCCACTTAATACATTTTAAACATTCTGAGGTGAAAGGAAGCCATAATGTGTTTGTGGCAGTACCTAAATTTTGGTTTGCAGGAATTCTGAACGGCGAATAGCAAGGTTGGCTCTGCTAAGGTTTACTCATGTTTATGTTTTTTTTTTATTTTTTGTGACTTTCAAAGTTACTATGACTTTCATTACCAGCTTTACTACAAAGATGAACACTTCTTTAAGTCAGGCTATTTTACAGCAGACCGTGGTCCTTAATTCTCAAATAAAGATTGTGACCAATTGGACTTGAATATTGTTGAGTTCTATTTATTGCCTGAACTTGGAATTTTTTGATTTTGCTTATTTTGGTTTATGGAGACTCTTGCTAAAAGGTGTACTTTAGCTTCTTAGTATTGATTTATAGACATCATAATAGTCCCCCTGATATGTTGTATCCTCTCAAGAGTCTTACATGCTTGTGTGCAGCCATTTTTGTACTTCAAGCAATCTCATTAGAGTTAGAATATCAAAAACATAAAGAAAACATACAGACTCATTCACCTAATTTTACATCGTAATTGTGAATTACACACTAAGACCAAATACATCCATTATCATGGTGACAGAAAGTGGTATCAACGTCCAAGGTTTTGGTCAATGTCTCAAAATTGAGAAGTTGATCAAAAGGAACAAATTGTTAAATTAAAATAAATTTTGTCTAAAGCTGCCTCTGTACAGAGCAAACTATAATCTAACGTACTTATAGACAAACTGCAAGCTAAATTGAGAGTATATTCTT
This sequence comes from Colobus angolensis palliatus, assembly GCF_000951035.1. NCBI lineage: Eukaryota > Metazoa > Chordata > Mammalia > Primates > Cercopithecidae > Colobus > Colobus angolensis. The sequence goes on from NW_012118533.1 coordinate 1,472,926, forward strand.
CTAACAAGTCATCAAACTTGGCCAATCGTCAAGTTTTCAGGCAATCACATGCTGCAAAAATTTCAGACATGTTCAAATAAAGCGAACATTGAGCTATAACCAATCAGGTTATTTCTGTATGTCACTTCATTATTCTGTGTATAAGTACTGTGGGTCAAAGTTGCTGAGTGGAGTTCTCTGAACCTTTACTGATTCAGTGTGCTACCCAATTCATGAACTGTTTTTTTGCTCAAAGTAACTCTGATAAATTTAATTTTCTAAAAGTTTTTCTTTTAACAGAAGAAATCTACCCTAAGATGACAGCTATGGTAAAGGGTGAAAATCAGGAGAAATAGTAATGATTATATGTGACAGAATAATCTCTTCACTCATCTTAATCCTTTTGGCACTCTCGGGGGGAAAGAAAGCACAAAGAGAACAATAGAGGCAGTAGGTCTCAGTGCCAAGTTATGACACCAACTCATAAAAGCTATCAGGAAAAAAAAAATTTTTTTCTCTACCTTATACCCTATGGCATATACTTTAATCAATAATGCCAGTAGACTGTAATGGTGAATTAACTATAGTAATAGGGAAATAGACAGTTATATATAGTGCCCTTGATCTATATGATCTTTCTGGAATAATAACTTCAGTTATTCAAAACACATCCTTTTCATGATGGACTCAGTTCCTGTTTTTTGCTCAAGCTTATCTCAAAAGCTATCCAATTTAGATCTTCTCTTAGATGGTGCAACCAATGTGAAAGGGAGAAGCATGATCATAATGAGATGATGGAATTTCCTAGCAATCATGATGGGTCAAGTATAAAGCAGACTAAAGATTTAATTTGACTGTGTAAAATAAATGTAACTGCCTTAGTAAATAAGCTGGCCTCAGTTAGATACAAGCAGAGATTTATTCTTTCTCATCACTGTACCCACAAAACTTCTTTTGATATGTTACTCCAGGCTCTCACAATGATATATTATGCAAGTCCTAGAGTTTTTCCAGTCATTCTTGGGTGTTAAACTGACTGCCAGACACTGCAGTTCTTCTTTTGTGGATGTATGTAGCAGTGTGCTGAAATCAGCTCATACTGACCGTAGACAGAAACCTCCTCTCTGAAGAGGGTACATAGTGTCTTGATCACTTGCCTTAGAGTAGTCCATTCTTCTCTATCTCTATATTTTCCAGCAAAATATTTTTTCTTTCCTTCGTTCTTTTTCCTTCCTTCCTTCTTTCGTTTCTATTTTTTAAATATGTTTTTGAGTATCTCTTGTGCTGACTGATGGTCTATTGCTCCAGAATACATTTTTTTTATTTTTTATTTATTTATTTTTTGAGATATTTTATTATTGCTCTGTCACCTAGGCTGGAGTGCAGTGGCACGATCTCGGCTCATTGCAACCTCCGCCTCCTAGGTTCAAGTGATTCTCCTGCCTCAGCCGCCTGAGTAGCTGGGACTACAGGCACGCACCACCACGCCTGGCTAATTTTTGTACTTTTAGTAGAGATGGGGTTTCACCGTGTTAGCCAGGATGGTCTTGACCTCCTGACCTCATGATCCTCCGCCCACCTCAGCCTCCCAAAGTGCTGGGATTATAGGCATGAGCCACTGCGCCTGGCTCCCAGAATACATTTTTTAAGTCACTCTTTCCAATATCTTCATGGTTAGTTTCTAGAATTTAGGATTACTTGGTAATAAAATTTTTCTCTTGCTTCTAAAACTATAGAAAGCATCACATTTAGCATCCTTAGATATATATTAAAAAAGCATGAGGCCACTTTCGTTCTGGTTATGTTAAATATTGTAACCACCAGGTACTCAACACACAGTTCTATACCACAAGAAATTCCCATGTAATCAAATTTATCTAGACATTACAATATTTCCCAGGTATCCTAATAAAATTTATTACTTGGTCTAATTTCCTACTCTGTGATACAGGAATTTTAAATCTTCTCCACTTTAAACTTTTTACTACATTATTATATCATACCTCACACAGAAAATAGTAGTTACCAGTCATGAAATTCTTTACACATCCCTACTCTTATACCAGCATCTAAACTCGTCATCAATTCTGACCTTTCTGTTAGGATAGAGAAAGTATATGTACCCTTATCTGAAGTCAGTTCCTCTGTTTATATTCTCATAGATCTCTCTGCTACAATCTCCAAAATCCTTACAAGTTCTATATAAATTGAGCTTCTCCCTGACTCTTCCCATATTATGGATTATTTTAGTCTTTGTGCTGTAATCATATTAATCTTCTCCAAATGTGCCATATTGTTATCTTTCATCAATAGCAACATGAGCTTTTACTTTTCAGATTCTGAAACTAGCATACATTTTGCAATCAAGGTCATATTACAAATGAATTATAGCATTTTATCTGTCTTAATATTTCATGAAATAATGTGACATCTTAAAATCCACAGCGCTGTAGAATTAATGAAAATGTTATTTCTGGCAAAAGTCTTTGCTCATGTTTCTTTCTTCTAAGCCCATTTCTTACCTAATTTATATTTATCCTTCATGCTTCAGCATAGTCATATTTCCTCCCAAACATCTCAAATACATAGATAAAAATATAACATAAATTATATCAAGCTAATTAAATTAAATACATAAAGTACATTGTAACATGTAAAGTACATGGTGTACTGGAGAAAAACCAGGAAAACAAGTGGCAGAACTGCAGTTAGAATTGAGTAGAAGGCTCATCAAACCTGTGCAAACTTGGATGAGCCCACGGTGCTGAGTCACATCACCCTGCAGAAGCTAGCTAGTCCAACATCCTCATTTTTACAAGGACAAGAAATATTAAATGTCTCACCAAGAATACCAGCTACTTGATGACAGATGGCAGAACCTTAGATCAGATATTGGCACTTTTCTGTGAAAGAGCAGGACTATTTTAAGCATTGTAGATCATGCAGTATTTGCTGTATCTACCCAAGTTGGGCACGGTAGAGTGAAAGTAGTCGTAGACAATCTATAGATGAATAAGCATGGTTCTATTCCAATAATATCTTCTTTATAAAAATAAGTAGCATTTGAATTTGGATCATCAAATATAGTTTTCCAAACCTCATCTTAGAGTATAAGACAGAGAGTTTGCATACTCCATAATATAAAGACAAAAACATGTTTTGCAGATGACAGTAAAGAGGACTGGGCACGCACTAACTAAAATGCAAGAAAGCAGGAAGATGAGTTGAATGAATGTAGCATGTGTGGTATTGTGTTGGCTCCTGGATGGTTATTCTAAAATACATACAAGTACAGTGAATTTTGAACATGAAATTTCCAGAGAGTTTCCTTTTTTACACTAATGGTTCATATATAAATTCACACTTTATTATATAACTCAGTAATAAAAAGATGCTAGTATTTTTACTTTAATATTTTGATTTCTGAAACTGTTTAAAATGCATAGAGATTGCTATGATTTTAAAATAAATTTTGTTCTGAACCATTACAAATAGCAGAAAGCTAGGCAAAACAAAGAAAAAGTGGAAAAATTGCCTTGAAGATTCATAATTTCTCTCCTGCAGAAAAAGTTAAGATAAACTCTACTTTACGGCAACTACCTTTCTTTTTTTGTTTTGCTTTGTTTGTTTTGAGATGGAGTTTCACTCTTGTTGCCCGGGCTGGGGTGCAGTGGCGCGATCTCGGCTCACTGCAACCTCCGCCTCCCGGGATCAAGTGATTCTCTTGCCTCAGCCTCCCACCTAGCTGGGATTACAGGCACGCACCACCACGCCTGGCTAATTTTTGTACTTTTAGTAGAGATGGGGTTTCATCGTGTTAGCCAGGATCGTCTCGAACTCCTGAGCTCAGGTGATCTGCCTACCTTGGCCTCCCAAAGTGCTGGGATTACAGGTGTGAGCCATTGTACCCAACCAGCAACTACCTTTTACGCATCAACTTCCTCCAAGTGTGTTTCCTCTTCTTTCCTTCTCCATATCAGTCGTTGACACTTGAATGGAACAAGATTCACTTATTCTAACTAAATAAGAAACGGTCACAGTCATGGAATCAGGACCTTTCCATTGGCTATGAAGATAGAAAATGTAATGAAAGCACTTACAATCTTTTCATAAGCTGATTCTAGAAATTAGGTCCTAGGCCGTTGCTCACTTGAGATGTCAAGTGACAGAACAAGAGTAATCCAGAGAAGGCTCTCATAAATGAAGTTTTTATGTATATAGGACTAATGAAAACAAGAATAAGGTGCAAGAAATATTCTTAAAGAATGTGAGGCACCTGAGCTGCACACTGAGAAGCAGTTGTCTCACAGGAAAATGAATACAGAACCCCCTTGTGAGACTGGTGTTGACATTCGATGTTATAGGTTGTGTCAAAGACAATCTATGAGGGAGGCTGCCTACCTGCAGAAGGTCATGGAGTTAAACTGTCCACCATGCTGACTCGGCACGGCGGCATTCCTCACAGCACACAGGTTTCTTCCACGGCAAACAGAACTTCTTCAGGCGTGAGAAGAAACCTGGCATTTTCTGCTACCTGCGGGCTTCTGCTTTCTGAAGCCAGGAAGGACATCTGTAAAAGTTGGCTGCCTGCATAGCAGACCACGCAAAATGCCAAGGAGAGTGATTTATGTCCCATCCTCTGAGACTAAACAGGAAATACACCCAGATTTTAGTAATGAAAGGTCAGGACAGGGAAACACTTTTATTATACTCCTTTCAAAAAACCTTTGAAATAAAGACACAAAATTATTACCACAGTGCACACATTTCCACTTAATGTAGCACTTCTATCGCTAAGTTCTGAACTGTGATAGCTGTTTTAATGTAGTATCACTTTTTAAAAGCATAAATCTCAGAGTTTCAACGTGTTTGTCAGGGTAAAAAGGTAGAGTATATTTCCTTTTTTTAACTCATCCCTGTTTTGTTAAGCAAATTTATTAATCGAATAATGAGAATACAGTCAGAATACATAGCTCAGATAACCAGTGGACTTAAGAATCATAACATTTTAAAGTTGGAAAGACACATAATAATCATTAAGGGGTCAAATTCCTTCTTTTTTGGAAATATGTGAACTGGTGTCTGGGAAGTTAGATTAATGGCTAAAATTTCCCAGTGAGAACATAAAAAGCAAATAAAAGAAACAATTGACTATTTCTATATATTTTTTTAGTTTTCATAATACCTTTAAGATAGAAAATTGAAATATGAAGAGAATGGTTAGTGACTTAGTTCATTTTTATCGAACTTGGATTTGAAAAACTATATATACATATTTTTTTACTTGTCCATGTGCTCTGGTATTATTGCTTGAACCTACTCTCAATGACACTATGCTAAGCATCATAAGAGGAAGTTAAAGTGAGCAAGACAAAGACCCTGTCCTTAAAAAGCAAAACAAAACAAAAAAACTTTTGGAGCTTAGGTAATTTCTCAGAAGTCATTCATCAAATTTAGTCATTTGAATCATTTATTTGTTTATTCTTCTTTTTCTTCAATTTCTGAACACCTTTACAAGAGAAAATAATTCAGGGAGATCTGCCACTGTGGCTTATAGTCTAATGGACAAAAAAAGCACATGTATAATCACACCCATGAAATGTATTTTAATTCTTAAATGGATAATCTCTATCTGGAAGAGCAGAGAAAATAAAGTAAACAAAATGATATATACATATGTTCGCTGTTTCAAGTAGACCCACACAAAAAAATGTTTTTCCTTAAATAGGCAGAAAAAAAAAGAGAATCATCATGATTTGTGCCAGCTCAAGCAATGTAATGGTCAGAACTTAATATAACTTTATTTTAGTTTAGGAATAATGTACCCACATAAAATTTTAGGTTATAATATAAATTATTTTATGTCAATTTTTTTATTATTAACTTTACTGGATGTCTTCTTATTTCAGTGAACAAAATATATCTAATATACATATACTTTTAACAGCTCCTTTTTGTTTTCTGGGGAAAAAAAATGCCAAGGAAATAGATACATTGAATTAAAAGCAATAACAACACATCTCATGTGTATTTCATGATTACAAGCTATTTTATTTTATCTGGCAATGATTTTATTCTTAAATTTCAGCAAGTAGAATTAAAAAAAACAAACACACGCACCAGATTATTTTAAACTGTCCTGTAAGCAGAACACTTTTAAAGCTGATAGTGCATGTTTCCTATTTTGGATGCAGATAATCTAGTGTTTCATACTGAAAAACTATACTACACATTTTTGAGACAGATGCAAATTCCCAAGAAAAAGTGAGTATCAAGGTATAAAACAAGAAAAAAATTTCTGATGTAATGGTGGGAACAGCAAGTTATTTATTCTTCTTAGGCTCTAGTTGTATTTAAGCTGAGAGGATTGCACTATCAGTGAAGCTGCAGCCAGTCCTAATATGTGTTTAAAGATTTACTGCACTAGTTTCCTTTGTTACTGCTCTCATGGTTTCTTGTGATTCACCCAACATTTATCCAAACTGAAGTTACACTTGTGAACTGAAAACATTTTCACTGCTAAATACAATAGTAAGTCTAAGAATGACCAAAGATATCTGGCAGAACTGTAGGCTAAAAATTAGAAAGGGACAATTACAAGGTGGAAAAAAATACATAAATGCAACAGGCAAGAGAAGAAGGAATGATCAGGAAAATCATATTAATTTATTTTATGAGACTCTATTGACATTCAATGGTAGAGAAGAGAGGAAAGGAGAAGAAAGAGAGAAAGAGAAAGAGAAAGAATTTACAACTCAACTCTCAAAATCTATTTAAGATTTTATTTTCAAAATTAGAAAGTTAAATTTAAAAAATAACTGTTAAAATGGAATTATCAGACAGGAAAATTAAAGTAACAATAATAAATATATAACTATATATATATATACTAATGAAAAAAAGTAGATATCATGCTATAATAGTGTAAAAAGTGAAATGGAAATTCTAAGAAAGAATAAAAATTAAATTTTAGAAATCAAAATAGTTGTAATAGAAAAGATGCATCAGTGGGCCCATAATTATGGCATATATGGCTGGAGAGTCAGTGAGATGAAGATACATTGATAGAAACTTCCCAAACTGAAATATAAGCAGGAAAAAAGTTTTAAAAAGGAAACAGAAAAAGAACTTCAAAAACTTGTCAAACAGTATCCAAAGTTGTAATGTACATATAATTTTAAAGAGATAAAAGAATAAAGCAAAATAAATATTTAAAGTTATCTGAGAAATTTCCAAAAGTGATGACAAACATGAAGTAATTAATAGGGCAAATATATGGAACACAGAGTAGTATAAACAAATGAACAAAACAACTGCAAAGAAAATAGCAAGCAAGAAAACAAAACAAAAACAATAACAAAAATGTAACCCTAAGCTCACCATAGTCTACCTAAAACCAAGCAAAATGGAAATAGTGAAAGAGGCTAGATGTGGAAAACTGATATGTTACCTACAGTGTTACTAGGACATAAAGTACAGACACTCCTTATCAGAAACAATGTGGGCAAAAGAGAGGAAGGAAAAAAGTATTGACAGGAAAAGATAAAGCTAACATAACAACCCAATATTCTACATGTAGGAATATTATTATTCAAAATGGAAAGAGAAATAAAGACAATTCTCAGACAAATGAAGAAGCAAAATTTATCATCAGTAGATCTACACCATAAGATATATTAAAATAAGTTCCTAACGGAGAAATACCATGAGATAGGACAGAAACTCAGATTTGTGGAAAGGAAGACAAGAAAATAAGAAAGACATTACTGCATTTTGCACATAAAATTTTAGTGGGTAGATCTCATGTTAAGTGTGCTGACCACAATGTTAAAAAAATAAAGAAAAATAAAGTGCAAAAAATAAAGGTAAAATGTTATATTTTTATTGTAATAAAATAACTGTTAACTTTAAATAATAATACCAACAATAAATTGGGTGATATAACATGCAGTTCAGTAAAATAAATTACAGCAGTGGGAGGGAGAAATTGGAAATTCTCTAAGTTACTTTACTACAGGTGATGCAGAATAGTGTTAATGGAAGGTGACATTAGATTAATTATAAATATATCTTGCAAAATTGTAAATATATCAAGGACACCAATATTTTTATTAAAATAAAGTTAATATGCTAATGGAAGAGATACACTGGCATCATATAAATGTTCATTTTAAATCAGAGAAGCCAAAAATAAGGAAAAACAAAAAACATAAAAAGACAACAGGCACAGTGAATAAAAAATAATAACAGATAGTAACAGAAATGGTAGGTGTTAATCCAACTATATACATAACAACTTTAAATGGGAATGGTCTATAGACAGAACCTGTTATAGCTGATAACATACACACACAAACACACAAGACCCAACTACACGCAATACACAACTATATGGTTTCTCCAACAAAAAGCAACCAAACAAATATATATATATATATATATATATATACAAAGACTCAAATAGGTGAAATGTAAAAGGATGTAGAGAGAACTACACTAAAAACTATAGTACTTATATAAATTTCAAACCAAAAAGTATTCAGAACAAAATAGTTACCATTAAAGAAAGACACTACATAATGATAAGGGAGTCATTGCTCCAAAAATAAGTTGCAATCTTTAGAGTATACAAATGTAACAACAGAGAATTATAGTACATAAGACAAGAACTGATAGAAGAGTTAATAATAATAGATAAATCTACTGTTATACTTAAAAACTTCAACATTCCTCTATTAGCAATTGACAGATCAGGCAATAACTAAGAATATAGTTGAACTGAATGACACAATCCATCAGCTATGTCTGTCATTTACAGAATGCTTCATTAAACAACGACAGAACATACACTATTCTAAAGCTCTTGTGAAACTCAGCTTCTAGTGTTCCAAGAAGAGCACGTGATCTCTTCTAAGATAGGTCACATGCTTGGCCATAAAATATACCTTCCTAAATTTGAAATAATAAAAACCACTCAAAGTAACTCTCACACTATAATTAATTAGAAATCACTAACATAAAAAAATTAAAAATCCCCACAGTTTGCAAATTAAACGGCATAGTTTCAATAACACATAGGGAAAGTAGCCTCAAGAAAATCTTAAAAATAATTTTAGCTAGAGAAAAAACAAAAATACACTTACTGAAATTTGTAGGATGCAACAAAATCTGATTTTGGAGGAAAATTGATAGCATTGAAAGCATATATTGAAAAAAATAAAATTCTAAAATCAATAAACTAAGGTAAGCCTAAAGCGAGAAGATAGGGCAAGTAAATAGTCTCAAGAAAATATTTAAAATAATTTTAGCTAGAGAAAAACCAAAAATACACTTATTGAAATTTGTAGGATGTAACAAAATCTGATTTTGCAGGAAAATTTATAGCATTGAAAACATATATTAGAAAAAAATAAAATTCTAAAATCAATGAACTAAGGCAAGCCCAAAGCAAGAAGAAAGTGAATAGTAAAAATTAAAGCAAATTCAATGAAATTGCAAATAGAAAATTAGGAAAGAAACTAAATGCAATCAAAAGCTGTTTATTTGAAAACAGCAATAAAATTAATAAACTTCTATCCAGGATGACCAAGCTTAATAGACACAATTTAATTGCTTTGTAATATACCAGCACTGGATAATGGAAATTTGGAATTTTTTAAAAAAGAAATACTTAGGTATATATATCTAATATAGACAACATATACTTATGTTTATATATACACATATATAACATAATTAATATTTATGTTGATATAGGACCTATATTAGTAAAAACTCTAATGAAAGAAATTAAAAATGATCCACATATGGAATGTTATTGATTAGAAAGTTTTAATATTAAGAGGTCAGTTCTTTCAGTCTCATTCGAAATTCCAGGAAGTTATTTTACAAATATCAATAAATGGATTTTAAAGTTTATATAGAAAGTTGTTATGGACTGAATTGTGTTCCTTCTATATTCATCTGTTGAAGTCCTTGCCTCCAATGTGACTTCATTTGGAAATAGGGGCTTTAAAGAGGTGATCAGGGTTAAAGGAGGTCATAAAACTGGGGCCATAATTCAATGGGTCTGATGTTTTTAGAAGAAGATAACAGAATTTGCATGCACAGAAGGCCGTGTGAGGACACAGCAGGAAGATACCCATCCGCAAACCAAGAAAAGAGTCCTCAGGGGAAACCAAACCTGCTAACACCCTGGTACTGGATTTCCAGCCTCCAGAATCGTGAAAAAAATAATTTATGTTGTTTAAAACAACCCAATCTCTGGTATTTTGTGATGGCAGCACTAGAAAACTAATACAGAATTCAAAGGTCCTGAAAAGCCAAAACAATATTAAAGAATGGCCAAAGGAATAACCAAACTCAAACTTCAATAAAAGCTGCAGTAAACAAGTCAATGTGGCATTCGAGAAATGAGAAGACAAATAGATCAATAAAGCAAAACGAAGAGCACAAAAATAGAACGACACAAATATAGTCACCTTATAAAGACAATTCAATGAGAAAAGCATAGACTGCTGGAAAAATTGGACATATATATGTAAAAAAGAAGAAGAAAAATACAAAAGAAGAAAGACATCAACCTTTCAGCTTGCACAAAAATCAATCCAAACTAGATCATAGACCTAAATGTAAAATATAATACCATGAAATTTCTACGAGATAATATGGAAAAAAAATGTAAGTTATCTTGGATTTGCTCATGAGTTATTAGACATATTATCAAAGGCATGATGCATGAAAAAAATGAGAACCTAGGCTTTATTAAGATTAAAATCTTCTGCTCCCAAATACACTGTTAAGAAAATAAAAGCCACCATAGACTGGGATAAAATATTTACAAAACACCTTAAAGACTTATAGACAAAGTACACAAATAATGATTAAAACTTATATAGTAAGAAAACAAGCAGCCTAATTAATAAGTGATAAAAGAATCTTAACAGAAATCTCACCAAAAAACATATACAGATGATATAGAAGCATGTGGAAAGGTGTTCAACATCATTTTTTCACCAAGTTAAAACTACAATGAGATACCACAGGTCACCTATCAGAATGTTAAAAATCCAAATTAATGACAGTACCAAATGCTGCCAAGGATTCAGAGAAATATGAACTTTCATTTATTGCTAATGGGAATGCAAATAATAAAATAAAATTGAACGTAAAAAGTGGGCATGCCGCTTGGGAAGACAGTTCAGCAGTTTCTTACAAAGAAGAAAGCTAGGGACTAAAGGCTACAAAAACTATACATAAGCACTGTACTCTACTTGTTAACATTGTTCTCTCAGTCCATATGTTTTAGAGTATTTTTAGAGTGTTTTATTAAGAATGCTTAAAGAGTTCAGCTAAAATACTTATATAATACAAATTAATAATAATGTATCTCTAAATGACTAATAATGCAGGATAAAAATACTTTTAAGTCTTCAGAATATGAATATTGGTTATGGTTTAACAATTTGCATGCCCACAATTTATTTATATTGGATTTCAATAATTAAGTAAATGGATGGCATATTCTGGCAGGCAGTTTTTTCAATTTGGAGTGGGAGGGTATAGTGAAACAGAAGAAGGCTTTAATGATGTATCTTGTAATGGAATAGCATTTGAGGCATCAATAGTAATTCATGTTTAGCTTAATATATAGATGAATGCAGATATACATATATATAGAGAGAGACATAGATTGTGTGTGTGTGTGTGTGTATATATGTATATATACACATAAGTAATATACATACCTTTGCTTGCTCTGTAGGCTGAAAGGGCCTAAAGGCAATGACACTCTACTAGCAACTAATATTTCTAGCACTCAAATCTTGACATCTAATATCATTCCTCAATAGAAGGAACTAGGAGTTCTTGAAAAAATGCTAATTCTAGTATTCAGGAAAAATGTATAGGTGGTTCTGGAGCTCCTTGTAATGCCAAAAAGTAGTAAGGAATTGCTAAAAACACAAAAACACAATGATAGGACTCTGTGTCAGAGGGAAATAGAGTGGACTAAATGAGCTCCCAATGGCAAAGGTTGGAACAATTTGAGCAAGAAAATGAATTAGTATTGGATTATAACAATACTAATAAATAAAAATAAATATCCATGATTCCACACTTATTTAACAAATGATTGAAAGAATAAAAAGTGGAGCAGAGAGACAAACCTACAAAGAAAAATTTCAAAAACATTTACATGGATAATCCACTCTTCAAAACATCACTACTGTTCTTTAAATGTGAGCTGCATATAGGCCTTCTTTTGAAAGACTAGGATATGATCAAGGACAGAAGAGTAATTTTACATTGAAGAATCCTGACAAACACTATCTCACTCATGTGATTAATTTTCACATCAATAAAACTGAGTAGGAGGCAGGACTTGACTGTGGAGGTGGGACTTGGACACTAGACTGAATTGAGGACTAGCTAAAACAGGGATTGGGTGGAAATACTTTTCCATAAGACATGCCCACCAGTGTGCCATGACAGTTTACCATTTCCATGGCAACACTCATAAGTTACAACACCTTTCCATAACAACAACCTTACTACCATCTTTCTAAAAATGTCTGCGTAATCTGCCTCTTAATTTGCATATAATTAAAAGTAGGTATAAGTATGACCACGGAGCCTCTGAGCTGCTACTCTGGGCACACTGCCCATTGGGTAGCCCTGCTGTGCGAGGAGCAATACCTCTGCTGCTGCTGCACATTGCCACTTCAGTGAAAATTGCTGTCTAACATACCAGCTCACCCTTGAATTCTTTCCCAGGTGAAGCCAAAAACCCTTCCAGGCTACACCCCAGTTTGGGGGCTCACTTGCCCAGCATCAAAACCATCAGGGTCATAATATGTACATTTTATGTGTTTTTAGCAATTCCTTACTGCTTTCTAGCTCTACAAGAAGCTCCAACACCACCTTGTATACTTTTTTCCTGAATACTAAAATTAGTCATTAATATTTTCAGGTCTCTAAAACATGTATTGACTAGCCAAAAAAAAAAAAAAAAGGAATTTTCAAATCAAAGTCAGTTGAAGGCATTGACCCAGTAAATGGAAGGCGTACTACAGTTAGTTTTCTATTGGGGGAATTGACATAATCTTTTAACATAAATATCTGATTTCCTGATTTTGGAATTGAAACTAAGTCTAGGGTCAACATAAGTATTCAGTCTAATAGCAATGTCTTCATGTATAAAGATGAGACCAAAACAACTACCACAGGTTTAATAGTGAATTAGCAATATAATCACTCCCTAGTTACCTAAGAACCAAATAAGGGTAAGCAACCCTCATGAAGATTTGCATCTCAATTCACACTGGCAGTAATAATAATAATAATAATAATAATAATAATTATAAAACATTTAATATATTCCAAAGTTAGTAGTGTCCTTGGTCACTGTATTAATCCATTTTCATGCTGCTAATAAAGACATACCCAACACTGGGAAACTTACAAAAGAAAGAGGTTTAATTGGACTTACAGTTCCACATGGTTGGGGAGACCTCACAATCACGGCAGAAGGCAAGGAGGAATAGGTCACATCTTATGTGGATGGTGACCAGCAAAAAGAGAACTTGTGCAGGGAGACTCCTGTTTTTAAAACCATCAGATCTCATGAGTCCCATTCACTATCACAAGAACTGTAGAGGACTACGTGCTCGCAAACGAGATGTTCCCGATAAGTCCTGCTCTTGCAAACGAAGCAGGGCGTTCCCGATAGCAGCCAGCTGCAAACAGCAGACCCTGGGGGCTTGTTTATGTGTAAACATCTTGAAAATCCAGAAAGTCAGGGAAAGGTCAGAAAAACAACAATGTGTCTTGTGACTTGGTAACATTCCACAAAAGACTGTATAAAATAAAGCGGAGCGTGTCGTTCGGGGCAGCCGCCATGTTTGTCTTGTCTTGTGTTGTCTTGTGTGTTCATTCCTTTGTTTAGGAAACAGGCGGACCCCAACATCAGCACAGGAAAGACCCGCCCCCATGATTCAATCATGTCCCACCAGTTCCCTCCCACAACACCTGGGGATTATGGGAGCTCCAAGATGAGATTTGGGTGGGGACACAGAGCTATATCAGTCACCTAAAATAAGCAACACCTGTAGAGGAAGCATCTTCATTCCGGATCTCAAATAATCTCAATCTACACATACATTTCCCCAATGAAAGATAAAATAGCAGACAAATTATACAAAAACACAAGAAAACGAGGCCCTGTGAGTGAAAAACTAAATACTAGAGGGGAGCAAACAGATCTCCTGCCCACCCCCCCAACAAAAAAATCAGATTTTTACAATTTTCAATAATAGCATAGAAAATGAACTTTCCCATTTTTAGATAATGAAATACAGTTTAAAATGCATTTAATGAAAATAAAACAATAACACCAACACTGTTAACAATAAGCAGATCTGAAGAAAAGATTAGAATAGAATATCGTAAAATTCATGTATAACATTTTTCAAATAAGAGTTCAGTGTAGGGAATCAAAGGAAAAGAAACAAATGAAGAGATAATTAGTAAACAGAGATAGACATGAAGAAATTATCTAACTGGGTATATATCTTTTCTAAAGTCCACTTTCAGTGATTTCACTTTAATAGCTCTTTGAACAGGCATGAATAAATATTCACACCACAATAAATTAGCAAAACTAGATATTAAGGCTTCTTTCTCAGAGGTCTGCTTTACCAAAACTGACTTGAATTACACAACAGACTGATAGCAGAAGCAAATGTGAGAATTCAGCTTTTTTCAATTAAGTCAGGCAGGTAAGAGAATTGCCAAAATGTAGAATAAGGTCACACTTTGTAGTATTGTTTTTGTATTTCTTTGTTTTGAAAACTATAATTATTTTTCACATGTATATTTTCAAAAACTAAATTTATTTATGTTACTATATAAAAATTTCATTACTGTTATTACTTTTTATGTACTGTATCATTTAATTTCAGTGAGGTTCTAGAATGGGCAATCAAATCTATGCTAAAATATGAAAATGAAACATGGCTGCTCCTTGTGCAACATTGGGATGGAGCAGGCAAACTTTCTGGGGGTAATGAAAATTGACTGTGTCTTAATACAAATGTGGACAACATTGGAGTATTCATCTGTCGTAGCTATATCGTTAAGATGTATACCTTTTACTGGATGCATGATACCTTCCAAACCATCAAACTTGTGAGAAAAGAGGGAAATTTAAGTTCCCACACTTTGGCCTCAGCCAGCTGAGTGGTTGGTATATCTGGGAGACTTTGTATCTTCCAGGTTGGATGCTGTGCACAAAAGTTTCTTTAAACAGGAGGTTCAGCTTTTCTGATGAACTAAAAAATGAAATCAGTTCCTGTGTCACAGCCACTCTGCTCCCCAGTGTGTGCCATCTCTGCAAATCTTGAGTGTGCTGTCTCTGCATTAGTCCAGATAGTCAGGCTATCAGGATGGTCACTTTGTGCAGGTACATTGTCCCGCCATGACCGTAAGGCAATTGATCTGTCCTGAGTGGTCTGAGGATCTTAGACATCCATTTATGTTACAGATTTGCAGAGAGCTCCTGAGTGTGGTAGATATATTACCTTTACTCATATGTATCATTTTAGGATAAATGAAATTCTCTTCCTCCACATACAGCTCTCTAGTTGAAAATTGACTTAGGGGTGGAATCCCATCAGTGAGATCTGGCTGGCCTATGGTGTTTGAGAGCCTTGGACTTCAATGTCTGCAAAGTGGAACCACTTGCTTTCCAAGTTGCTGTAGCCACGGCTGCCTTCTGTCATCTGATTTCTGCACTTTCTTCCCTGATTATTTCAAGGATGCTCCTGAGATGACCCTGAAAGGCAGCTCTTAAGTTTTCCCTCAGGAGAAATCTGAGGGAAAACTGAAAATTCAGAAGAAAATAAATAGAAGTCCATAACTAAACGGTACTAAGTATTGGAGTCGACATGATTCAGGGAGTGGTACATACAACCTGAAATCTAAGATGTGAAGAGAAAGTTTTGATCTGTCTTTCATGACGCCAAAGAGGAAGTACATTATTATTGTTTATTTATTTTTCAGCTTTTATTTTAGATTCAAGGGGTACATATGTAGGTTTATTATATGGGTCTATTGTGTGATGCTGAGATTTAGGATATGAATCATCCTGTTACCTTGGTACCTAGGATAGTAACCAACAGGCATCTTTACAGTCTTTGATTCTCTCCCCCCTTCTCCTGTCTAGTAGTTCCCAGTGTCTATTGTTGCCATCTTTATGTCTATGAGTACTTTATGTTTAGTTCTCACTTACAAGTGATAACATGTGGTATTTGGTTTTCTGTTCCTGTGTTAATTTGCTTAGGATAATGGCCTGTAGCTGCATCCATGTTACCGCAAATAACATGATTTTGTTCACCTTTTTTTGTTTTGTTTTTGTTTTTTTGAGTGACTCTGTTGCCCAGGCTGGAGTGCAGTGGCATGATCTTGTCTCACTACAATCTCTGTTGCTTGGGATCAAGTGAGTCTCCTGCCTCAGCCTCCCAAGTAGCTGGGATTACAGGCATGAGCCACCATTCCCAGCTAATTTTTGTATTTTTAGTAGAAATAGGGTTCCACCATGTTGGCTAGGCTGGTCTTGAACTCCTGACCTCAGATGATCCATCCCACTCAGCCTCCCAAAGTTCTGGGATTACAAGTGTGAGCCACTGCACCTGGTTGACTTTGTTCTTCTTTATGGATGTGTAGTGCTCCATGGTGTATATGTACCACATTGTCTTTATCCAGTCTACTTTTGATGGGCACCATCACTAATCATAAGAGACATTCATATCGAAATCACAATGAGATATCATCTCATACCAGTCAGAAGGGCTATTATTAACTAGTCAAAAACAATAGATGCTGTTGAGGTTGTGGAGAAGAGAAAACTTTTATGCACTGTTGGTAGGGTTGTAATTTAGTTCAGCCACTGTGGAAAGCAGTTTGGAGATTTCTCAAAGAATTTAAAACAGAATCACCATTCAATGCAATCCAGGTACAGGGTATATATTCAAAAGAAAATAAATTTTCCTATCAAAAAGACACATATACTCATGTTAATCACAGCACTATTCACAATAACAAAGATTATTATTTTTAAAATAGGAGATATTTTTAAAATTTTCTCAGCTGTAACTCTGGTAAATATTAATAAATATTATTCACAGTTAAAAAGTCTCTAGGGTACTCAGTAATATTTAATAAGAAAAAGTACCTGAGACAAAATAGTTTGAGAACCACTTTACTAAGGCACAGAACAAAATGAAGATTTTATCTGGATAGATAAAGAGTAAAAATACCTGTACTGACTTCCTCTCAGCATTTTATACACACACACTCTTCCCCAAGCCTATCCATCATGTAAGTGTTATATTATGTTTGCCTAATCAATGTTTAAAGTTTACATTTTTGGATACATTATTCAATTTTCTCTTTTGTGGTCCTTACCCATTCTTTGTATGTTTTACTATCTCAGTGATTGCAATATATTTTATTATTCATTATCTATTAGCTTTAAAATTATTCATTTTTCTTACGAATCCTTTTCTCCTTTTCCATCTCCTCTTCCCTCCTCTTCCTACTTATTCTTCTAAATATTTTGACAATAAATATTATATTTATTCTTCATTACTTTTCCTTTCTTTCTCTATTTTAGCTTCCTGTGTGACCAATATCCTTCCACCTGAACAACTCCCTTTAGAATATCTTTTAGTACAAACCTTGATAATAAATTATTCTAAATTTTCTTTTCCTTTTTCCTTATCTTTATTTCTTTTACATTTTCATTGTCTATTGATATTTTTACTAGATGTAGAATTCTAGATGGGGAGGTTTTCTTTTTATTTTGAATTTTGAAGATTGACGTTTCATTGTTTCCAGCTTATGTTTTGTTTTGTTTTTCTGTTAATGAATTAATTTGAGTCTAGGTTTCAGTCCTTTGAAGACACTCTGTTAATTTTTCCTGGCTGTTTTTAAAATTTTCTCTTTGAATTTTATCACAGTCATTATGCAGAATATGCCAGATTGCATGTTTATTTCCATATCTCAATTGTAAATTTCCTACATTGTGGATATCTGTAATCTACTTCAGTAAATTAGTTTTATCTCTTCGAATATTGCTTCTGATTCTTTCTTACTTCACCTCTATCTAGAATTCAAATGACCACAATATTACCTCTTCTTACTAAATCCTTTGAGATTCTTATCTTTTCTTCTCTATCTGCCAATCATTTGTGCCTGTTTTTTATTTTCTGTATTTTCTTCTGACTTATATTCTCTTCGGCTGTGTCTAATATACTGCAAGATGTATGTATTGACTTCTTAACTTTCATTTTCTTATTTTCAGTGTTAGTGATTCAGTATTTCTTTAGTTCAAATCAGGGATTGAGATCATTGGAAGTTAGATTTCATCACCATGGACAGCTGATCTGTTTGATTTACTCTTACTTCTTGGAAGTAGAGAAGGGTCATTATGTGCAATCCCTGTGAACCTGTCTGAAGTGTGACACATCTCAGCCTTCTGCACAATGAACCAATGGTTTTAGCAGGAAAGGACCCAGACTGTAGGATCATATACCTTGGCTGCTGTCTCAGCCTTAGCAGTTCTAAGACATAGTCTCAAACATTTTGATCTTTATTCTTTTAAAACATGTTGTCTTTTTTTTCTGTTTCCCTTGAATTTGGGCAGGTTTGTCATTACTATTTGATAAAATACAAAGGAAAGTGGAGCAACATGACTTCTCAAGCTAGGTTCATTAAATGTCATCCAGTCAAAATATTCCATCTTGTCAGCTGGTAGAGTCACTTTTGGAGACTGAGTTGCTTTATAAAATTATTACAATCCAAATCCATCATGCAAAAGAGACTATATTAGACAATCCAGTAAATAGTCCCAATACCTTCCAGCCTTCCATACATCCTCACCAGGGCACCTGACAAGTGAGAGAAGATTATTTTCTTGAATCCTCAAGAGTAGCCTATCATCCCGCTAAATAACATCAAGTGACCTCTGTCAAGGCCAGGTGAAACAAATTAATCACCCAGCCATATTGTTGTTTTATGCCACATGGAACAGGAAAATTATGATGCTACAATTTCTGATTAGGATAACTGAGAAACATAATAAAATGGTTGTTGTTTTAAGCCACTAAGCATGAATTAGCTCATAATGAATCGAATGGCAACTGAACACCTCTAAATTTCCATGGATTCTGGTTCAGTAATTCGTGACTATCTTTTTAGTTATTTAATTCCTTCAAGATTTGGACTGATATTTTTTTCTAGACATCCAGGTATCTTCTATTGGAGAATTGAACCAAACTAGCTAGTTGGCAAAAAGTTTCTACATTGCATGCATATTTCTTAAGTTATATCTAATTTTGTTCCCACATATAATACTTTCCCCATGAGTTCTTCAACTCCACATGCTATCTTCTACTGTTTTCTAATGGTAGTTTTACTTCCTTTTGTCTCGTTTATTTAAAACATTTTTCCTATAGTTGCAGTATCTAAATAAATATAAGGAAGAGTTCCCTGTTACCCAACAGTCATCAAGAAACAATCAGAATTTGTTGGACAACATCATCTTAAGTCTGAAGGATTCCACTTCTAGAGTATAAAATAAACAGTAATACTTTAATTAATTAATTAAGATTAATTAATTAACAAGGAGGAAAAGATAATGAGTCACATAAACACTGAAGGTATTTATTTAAGCACCTTATTCTTGGGACACCTTGCTCTTCGCTAGGCTGTGAACTGAGAGTCATCACTTACACTTAACTTTGAAATGACGATTTTTTTGGAATAGTCAGTATTTATAGTTATTCAATATATCATTTCCTTTAAACCTTTAAAAATTTTATTCTGAACAGTGTGCTATACAGAGCCTAGTCAGGAATAAATTTTTGAAAAGAGTACCATAAATTGATAGCAATATTACTCTTAATGAAGAATAATTGAATTCAAAACAAAATTTGATGTGTGGAGTAGAAATTCCTTTTTTTCTAAAGTAAATACTTTGTTAACACCAATGAGATCTCATTGTTATTATACAAGAAAGAAAAGAAAACATTATATTATGTAGATATTTTATGTAATCTAGGTCTGCGATTGCAAGTCCATGAGATTCCCATATAAACCTATGGGTCAATTTTAGGGGAATATTTCTATTTCTATGGAAAGCTATCTGATACCATGTTGAGCAATAAATTTAAATCTCATTTTACCGTTTATATTAATGGCCATAATTTCTCACTTAATATATATTAATATTATACTGTATTACACGTAATGATATCAGTAATATAAAATATATATAAACTGACCAAATTATATTTGCTGTGTAATTATTTATGCAGGTAAAAGATTGCTTATATTTCTCTATTTCTTCCTTCTTTTTACTACTGGTAAGAGTAGAGTTTTTATAAGAGCCATGTAATGCAGATCAGGTACAACAGTTAAGATGATATTTTTGTGTTTGAATTATCACTTCATCATAATGGAAATACAGCCATCTCTGTACTATTGGTTAAACATCATTTTTTTCTTAATAACAACCACTTTCATGTGAAGTATTTTTATTGTGATAGGATTCTTAAAGATGAAATTTCCATATTGGAAATATGAAATGGTAGAATAAATGTAAACTTTGGTCCCTGAACAAAATTTCAGAGTGTTTTTTCTACTTTGTAAATTGCATGGTGTAGAAGTACCAGAAAAGAAAATAATTTGTTGTGTTTTCTTTAGTCAAGTGGATAACTTTTCTCAGGGACACAAGAATGTCTTTAAATTTTTGAATTGAACATGAGAAATGACTGACATTTTAGATAAACAAACAATAATTGTAATGTTCAACTTAATCAGTCACATATTAGTTATATAATCCTGAATGTTACTAGTGTGCTCTGTGTCTCAGTTTTTGTGGGGATATTAAAGACTACTTGATAGAGTTCTTTGAAATTGCTGAAAGATAGTGTATGCAAAGTGCCTATAGCTCCTGATATAATCAATAAATATAGGAGTCATTTATGCACATGATTCAATGATTCAATATAAAAGTTTCTTGTAAGGCAAAATGAATGACTTAAAATAGTTCAATGGATTTAGAGCTATTCCCACCTAATCTCTGACCAAATCATAATTTAATGATTAAGTTTATACTAATATAACTATTTTGAACAGTTTCAATATAGTGATGAATAGACAATAAACAATTGCTCCAATCATTGTGTTTAATTGTGCTTTGTGGAATCACCACTTTTTGATTAATAACATTTTTGATAGATTTCATCTTTTCTTTTTCAATTATAAAAATCTATATGTTTACAATGCTAAACTCAAAGTTTATTTAAATCTTAGTTTCTCTTCTCACCTAGGTACAGACTTCAACCTTAGCTCTGGAAACATGCACTGAACGTAGTGCCATAATTTACTCTACTCTTCCCTCTTTTTCCCATTTTAGGAACTTGACATGGAAAAGCGTGTCTGATGGGGAATGCCTCTGAGGATAACATACCCTGCCACATATGGGCTCTATCTCAACCATTCTCAATGATTGGAGCAACAGACACCTTTTAGTAAACGTTTCAGAAATTCATGGGAACTTTAAAAAATCAGTTATCACAATTACTGGAGGGCACTATGGGCAGTAGTCAAGGTTGGAAGAAAGCCTGCCATTTATGAAATACTTAGTCGCAATAATTATCCTGATAACTTCATTGGAACTATTTCCACCGCCAATACATATTAGTAGTACTTTAGCACAAAATAGCATTGAAAGTTTTACAAGAATATAAATGAAAATTCAATACTTGAGGAGAAGATTGTTGTGAAATAGAAAAGTTAAAAACTAGAAAACCATTCTTGATTTTATTGAATAAACTATTAATCTCGTACATTCTGTCTCCTCAGTGTACAAATGCAGTACTGACATATTGGCTCTGCATTAATCATTTCACCTTTGTTTTATATTTTTTCATTAGGATTGGTGATACATTACAGATACAGTCTAATGTCCCTTGATGGTTTGTTAATATTTGTAAAGAACACTGTGTCCTACAAAGTATTTTGAAAATCTAGCAACTGTAGTGAACAATATTTATTACTTATTTTCAAGATTTTAACTTTTCATTTTGAATATTTAATTTTCTCTATATGTTATTCTTATTGCAATGAAGTATAAGCTAATTTCAAAGTCATAAGTAAAAGATTATATACTATTTGTAATAAAGGATATTACCTATCAATTTCCTAATTTTGCAAGTGTTAAGGGTTTAAAGGTAAAAGAAAAATTACTAACTGTAGGACTTGCTTTAGGAATCTGGGTGCTTCTAGACTGGATAAAGAAAATGTCACACAATACACCATGGAATACTATGCAGCCATAAGAAAGGATGAATTCATGGCCTTCATAGGGATATGGATGAAGCTGGAAACCATCATTCTCAGCAAACTAACCCAGGAATAGAAAACCAAGCACTGCATGTTCTCACACATTAAGTGGGAGTTGAACAATGACAGCACATGGACACAGGGATAATAACTAGACATTATTGCAATCATTTCCTATTCATTGTCTGTCTTTTACAAGCTATCACTATCTTGTCAGTGTTCCTATTACATAGTGCTTAGTAGAAATACAGCTCAAAATTTAGTTTGTTGAAACAATAATTTGTGTTATTCTTATAATTCTTTTCACTATGAATTTGAGCAGAATGCTGGGAATGGCTTATATCTATTAATATTCCATAGTATCCTAGCCTTAGCTAGACTGGTTTATAAAACTGGAAAATGCTATCATGAAACAACCAGTGCCATATATCTAGTATCTTGTGGTTCTGGTCTTTGCTGGGAATCTTGTTTCTTCTCCATGTGACATTTACTGGAGCTGGGATATTCAAAATGGCCTCTTCATTCACTTGTCTGACACCTCGACTGAGATTAATGGAGCAGTTGTGGGTTGGCAAAGAATATATGTTTTGCTGTGTGTATTCTCCAGTGTGTCTAGCTTAGTCTTTCTTACAGCATGGCAGATCCAAGATATCCAATCTTCTTACACAGAGTCTGACATCCACAGAACAATTCCAAGAGACCAAGGGAGAATTTGTGTGTGTTCTTATGATTTGCATTCACAAGTTACTCAGTTTTATTTCTGCTATGTTTTACTGGTTAAGGAGGACTGTGCCAGATTCAATGATGAAGAGAACAATAAAGAGCATGAGAATAGGAGAAATGGTTCATTGAGGTTGGAGGGGAGATGGGGGAGGTGCATCTTGAAAAGTACTACCACACCATCCATCTCTGTTCTGGCTTTCTCATGGGGAGAGTGAGTGAGGAGAAACTTGCTTAGCCACCTCTTTACCCAGGTTACTGATTTAGAAGATCTGGCTGTCTAAACATTTTCCACTACCAATCATCTTCTTCCACCAAGATGCTCTGTTGCATTTCACTTTTTATAGAATTCTGTTATTGAGCAGGCAACCTGTTGAATGAGATACCAGTGAGATGGCTCATAGACACCTTCCCCTTAACCAACGGGAAACTCACGCATCCTTTCTATGCCGAATTGGGAAGTGCATCAGTGGAAGAGCTTTTCTTTCATATTCTTTTTCTCTCATTCTGATTGAACTACTCTACGTAGTTGTGTCCTGTGTGTGTGTGTTTTTTTTTTTTCCTTTCCTCTCCTCAACCAATACCCACTCCATCTAGACCCAAAGGCAGAATAAATTTCTACTTGAGACAACATTTTATCTCTAGGAATGATTTTTTTAATAAAGGTTTTCTTATTTGTCCCCCAGGAAAATAAAGCACTTGTTAAAATCCCATTTAGAAGGAAAGCAGTATTAATATATAAGAATATTGTACTCACCAGATAGCTGAGGATAATAACTCCTCTAACCTTTCTCTTCTCTTATTTTCCTCCTTCTCCTCATCTTCTGCTTTCAATATTTTGGCTAAATGTTGTAAGTAGAAGAAAGTTGATTGTGTATTGTGATTGTGATAGGGTCAATTCTTCTACCTCTTAATAAAACTTGAATGAGAATTATCTGGCCCCAGATACAGGTGGTTTGCTTTAGAATGCAGATAATTGGTGTCCTTAGTTTTCTTTTACCTAAAGGCTCTGGTAGTAATTCCAGGGAGAAAAAAAAAAAAAAAAAAAAACTACCTAAGATTGTCTTAGACAAACAATATGAACTTTTATCTACTCCATGAACTTAAAACAAAAACTGAAAAGAAAAAAAAATCAAAAAATAAAATACGATTTTAAATAGTCACCTTAAAAAAAAAATCTCTTTGTAGGCTCCCAGAATTATTATGGCCTCCAAGAGCAAAATAAAAAGTCTTTGTTGTTTTCCATTTTATAGGTCATAATGGTATTTGAAGTTCCAATTTCCATCCTGGTCACTTATGATTTCTAAGTAATGCAATATTTGGAAGTATTTTGCATTGTGCTGTTTGAACATGAAACATCTTGTCTTCACTCTTCACTTTGATTAAATTTGAATCTAATAAAAATTAGATTCTATGCAATGTAAAATGAACTGATAACTTTTAAATTAATCCTGACTAGTTTATTTTGTCAAGGTAGGCTTTTCTTGCATGATATATTCTCTTCAATCATTAAGAATAGAATGCTGTCACAAATATAATGAGCATATATTATAGTATCAAAACCTATTTGTGAGTCCTTTAGAATGAGTGTTTTTGTGTTCTTTTGACCTTAAAGCCAAGAGTTCTGCTCATTAAATTTCTGGGTCTAAAGTGAATTAGTTTCATACAGTAGACTGTTTTCTTAAAACTTTATTAATGTCAAATTTTATATAAGTTAATTAAATGTACTAGTTTTGGGGTTCATTCTTAAGTTCATCCAAGACAGAAAAATAATGTTTTTTTGTTGTTGTTGTTGGTCTTGTGCATGTGTGTATGGGGGGGTGGGGGCAGTGCAGGGTGAGGGCAGCACACAGGAATTGTAATTCTTCTTAGGTTAATGGAACGTCTGGTGCGTATTAAGATTTCAGGGAGCAGGACAGCATACAAATTCCAGTAGGCAGAATGACTACCAGGAATTTACTTCTACTCTCACCATGGCTTAACTTTCAGTATTCCACCCTACTTAAAAGAAGATATTATATTCTGTAGCTGTAAATAGATGGCCCAAGCAGGGCCTCAAAAACACTTCTAAATCACTGAAGCATACAATTACGATCATTCAGACATAAAAGTAGACTATGTAGTACTTAGGTTGGTGATACACAGATGACTTTTTGTACTCCTTACAATATGCCAGCGTTCCAACAAGTGGTTTATTGATGTTGTCACATTAACATATTAATTATCATTTGTGAAAAAGAAGACAAGGAATTAACTTAATTGATGTACCCGAGGCAATATAAATAATATATGGCAGAGGGAACGTTGGACCATGATATAAAAAGCTTAAAACCTCGTGCTCTAAATTACATTTTTTTTTTTTTTGGCAAACAACAACTCTGAACTGTGTACATTTATTAATGATACTACTTTAATTTAGCTCTAAATTAAGGTGATCATATTATTGAAACTTTTGTGACTATCCTGAATTCTGCTCTCGTTTCCTATTGCATTTATACTGATAGATTTATTTTTTAAGTCTATTCAACAAATATTTATTGAGTAACTTCTATTTTCAAGAACTGCCCAAGGTAATGTGAGTGTAATAACAAAAAAAACACTTTTAGTCACATTTATACCTTGCCTTCAGAGAGTTTATGTGAGATAAAGGAAAGATTAATATTATCTTAATTGAACATGTACTTTATTAGGGACTATAAATAGAGGACAGAGAACACTTTTTTGGTAAACAGGAAAGAAAAAAAATTATTGATGTCTCAGAAGGGCTCGTAATCTATGAGATTATACTGGGTATTTTAATAAGCATTCCGGTGACCCAGTGAATTCAACACATGCCTTCACAGTTAGATGAAAAGTGCAGGCCTGAGGCAAAAGCAGTAGCACATTTAGGGAGGGGTGCTCTGCAGTAGAGACTGTTGGGTGACAAGAGATAGGAATGGATTGTATAGGCCTTGCAAAAGGAGCAAATTTGGTTATTATTCTGAGTGAAATGGGAAGCACTGGAAGGTTTTCAGCAAGAAAGGGACATAACCTCATTTTTGTTCATAAAAGATGACTTTAGCAACTGGGTGAATGTGCTGTAGGAGGACAAGAATGGGGCAGGAGATCCAATGAGCAGATTTTCATAATGGTTTATGATTAGTGCTACACAGCAATTTACAGAGTGGTAATATGAGGAAATTTTGTAAAAGCCACTAATTTAAAAAAGAAAAAAACTAAAGAAATCCTTAAAAACCCAAATTATAAAAAATATAACCGTGTGGTCAGAGTCCCGGATTTTGGCCATTCTATAATAATATGTGTATACTGATATCTCATTGCTATTTTCATTTCCATTTTCCTGGCAACCTATATGGAACATCTTTCACATAATTATACCAAATGATACAGGGATATGGAGCAACAGGAACTCTTATTCTTTGCTGGAGGGAATACAAAATGGTACAAACACTTGGGAAGACAGTTTGGCAGCTTCTTATAAAACTAAACATATTTTTACTATAAGATCCAGCAATAGTGCTTCTTGGTATTTACGCAAAATATTGAAAATCTGTGTTCAGACAAAAACCTGCACATGGAGATTTTTAGCAGTTTAATCCATAATTGCAAAAACTTAAGAAGCAGCCAAGTTGTCCTTCAATAGGTCAATGGATAAATAAACCATGGTACATCTAGACAATGGGATATTATTGAGTGGTAAAAAGAGATAAGCTCTCAAGTCTTAAACATTTAAGAGCCCTAAATGTATACTACTAAGTGAAAGACGCTAACTTGAAAAGGCTATGTAGTGTGATTCCAATGATATGGCACTCTGAAAAAGGAACAACTATGAAGACAGTAAAAGCTCTGTTGTCCCAGGGGCTAAAGTTGAGTGTGTAGAGCACAAGATTTTTAGGGCAACAGAACTATTCTATATAATCTGATAAAGGTGAATGCATGACATTATACATTTGTCCAAACCCATACAATATGCAATATCAAGAGTAAACTTTAATGTAAACTATGTAGTTTGGGTTATAATGATGTGTCAATGTAGGTTAATCAATTGTAACAAATGTATAACTCTGGTGAGGGATGTTCATAATTGTGGAGGGAATTCATGTGTAGGGGTAAGAAGAGTATGGGAAACTTAGGTGTCTTTCTCTCAGTTTGCTGTGAACAGAAACTACTCTCACAACAAAGTCTTTAAAAATCAATCAATTATTCAGTCAATCTGTAGAAATATAATAATCCAAAATTTGTACTAAGATATAAAAATCCCAGGTTCTTTTTGGTTGGTAGGTTATTAACTACTGCCTCGATTTCAGAACTTGTTATTGGTCTATTCAGGTATTTGACTTCTTCCTGGGAGGGTGTATGTGTCCACGAATTTATCCATTTCTTCTAGGTTTTCTAGTTTATTTGCACAGAGGTGTTTACAGTATTCTCTGATGGTAGTTTGTATTTCTGTGGGATCAGTGGTGATCTTCCCTTTATCATTTTTGATTGTGTCTATTTGATCCTTCTCTCTTTTCTTCTTTATTATTCTGGCTAGCGGTCTATTTATTTTGCTAATCTTTTCAAAAAACCAGCTCCTGGATTCATTGATTTTCTGAAGGGTCTTTCGTGTCTCTATCTCCATCAGTTCTGTTCTGATCTTAGTTATTTCTTGACTTCTGCTAGCTTTTGAATTTGTTTGCTTTGCTTCTCTAGTTCTTTTAATTGTGATATTAGTGTGTCACTTTTAGATCTTCCTAGTTCTAGATCCTTGAGGAATCAACACACTTTCATCCACAATGGTTGAACTAATGTATGCTCCCAACAAAAGTGTAAAAGCGTTCCTATTTCTCCATATCCTCTCCAGCATCTCTTGTTTCCTGACTTTTTAACAATTGCCATTCTAACTGGCCCTGACTGTTAGATGCAAAACTGATAAACAGAAAGCAATAACATCAATATCAACAAAAAGGATACCCAAACAAAAACCCCATCCAAAGGTCATCAGCATCAAAGATCAAAGGCAGATAAATCCATGAATATGAGGAAAACACAGTGCAAAAATGCTAAAAATTCCAAAAACCAGAATGCCTCTTCTCCTCCAAAGGATCACAACTCCTCACCAGCAAGAGAACAAAACTGGATGGAGAATGAGTCTGACAAATATACAGAAGTAGACTTTAGAAGGGGGATAATAATAAAGTACTCTGAGCTAAAGGAACCTGTTCTAACCCAATGCAAGGAAGCTAAGAACCTTGATAAAATGTTCTGGGAGCTGCTAACTAGAGTAACCAGTTTAGAGAAGAACATAAATGACCTGACAGAGCTGAAAAACACAGCACTAGAACTTCGTGAAGCACACACAAGTGCCAATGGCCGAATTGATCAAGCAGAAGAAAGGCTATCAGAGATTGAAGATAAACTTAATGAAATAAACCATGAAGACAAGATTAGAGAAAAAAGAATGAAAAGGAAGTAACAAAGCCTCCAAGAAATATGGGACTATGTAAAAAGACCAAACCTACAATTGATTGGTGTACCTGAAAGTGATGGGGAGAATGGAACAAAGTTGGAAAACTCACTTCAGGATACTATCCAGGAGAACTCCCCAACCTGGCAAGACAGGCCAACATTCAAATTCAGGAAATACATAGAACACCAAGATACTCCTTGAGAAAAGCAACCCCAACACACATAATCATCAGATTCACCAAGGTGGAAATGTAGGGAAAAAAATTTTAAGGACAGTCAGAGAGAAACGTCAGGTTACCCACAAAGAGAAGCCCATCAGACTAACAGCAGATCTCTCTGCAGAAACCCTACAAGCCAGAAGAGATTGGGGGCCAATATTCACCATTCTTAAAAAAAAAAAAGAATTTTCAACCCAGAATTTTATATCCAGCCAAACTAAGCTTCATACACAAAGGAGAAATAAAATCCTTTACAGACAAGCAAATGCTGAGAGTTTTGGTCACCACCAGGCCTGCCTTACAAGAGCTCCTGAAGGAAGCACTAAATATGGAAAGGAAAAATTGGTACCAGTCACTGCAAAAACATACCAAAATATTACGACCAATGACACTATGAAGAAACTGCATCAACTAACGTGCAAAATAACCAGCTAGCATCATGATGACAGAATCAAATTCATACATAACAACATTAACTTTAAATGTAAATGAGCTAAATTCCCCAATTAAAAGACACAGACTGGCAAATTGGGTAAAGAATCAAGACCCATCAATGTGCTGTATTCAGGAGACCCATCTCATGTGCGAAGATACATATATAGGCTCAAAATAAAGGGATGCAGGAATATTTACCAAGCAAATGGAAAGAAAAAAAAAAGCAGGGGTTGCAATCCTAGTCTCTGATAAAACAGATTTTAGCCAACAAATATCAAAAAGGACAAAGAAGGGCATTACATAATGGTGAAGGGATCAACGTGACAAGAAGAGCTAACTATCCTAAATATATATGTACCCAATACAGGAGCACCCAGACTTATAAAGCAAGTTCTAAGAGACATACAAAGAGATTTAGACTCCCACACAATCATAGTGGGAGACTTTAACATCTCACTGTCAATAGTAGACAGATCAATGAGGCAGAAAAATTAACAAGGATATTCAGGACTTGAACTCAGCTCTGCACCAAGCAGACCTAATAGACATCCACAGAACGCTCCACCCCAAATCAACAGAAGGTCCATTCTTCTCAGCATCACCTAGAACTTACTCTAAAATCGGCCACATAATTGGAAGCAAAACACTACTCAGCAAATGTAAAAGAACTGACATCATAACAAACAGTCTCTCAGAACACAGTGCAATCAAATTAGAACTCAGAATTAAGAAGCTCACTGAAAACTGCACGACTACGTGGAAACCGAACAACCTGCTCCTGAATGACTACTGGGTAAATAACAAAATTAAGGTAGAAATAAATAAGTTCTTTGACACCAATGAGAACAAGGACACATTGTACCAGAATCTCTGGGACACAGCTAAAGTAGTGTTTTGAGGGAAATTTATGTGTCTTGCGGTTGCTCTTCTGGAGGAGAAGGTATTCATGGAACATATCTCAAAATAGTAAGAGCTATTTATGAAAAACCCACAGCAAATGCCATACTGAGTGGGGAAACCTGGAAGTATTCCCTGTGAAAACTGGCACAAGACAAGGATGCCCTGTTGCATGACCCCTGTTCAACACAGTATTGGAAGTTCTGGCCAGGGCAATCAGGCAAGGGAAAGAAATAAAGAGTATTTAAATAGTAAGAGAGGAATCAAATTATCTCTGTTTTCAGATGACATGATTGTATATTTAGAAAACCCCATCGTCTCAGTCCAAAAACTCCTTAAGCCGATAAACAAATAAGCTAAGTCTCAGGATACAAAATCAATGCGCAAAAGTCACAAGCATTCCTTTATACTAATAATAGACAAACAGAGAGCCAAATTATGAGTGAACTCCCATTCACAATTGCTAAAAGGAATGAAATACCTAGGAATACAACTGACAAGGTATGTGAAGGACCTCTTCAAGGAGAACTACAAAACACTGCTTAAGGAAATAAGAGAGGATACAAACAAATGGAAAAAATTCTTCCTCATGGACAGGAAGAATCAATATCATGAAAATGGCCATACTGCCCAAAGTAACTTAATTAACAATATGGTACTGGTACCAAAACAGATATATAGACCAATGGAACAGAACAGAGGCCTCAGAAATAACACCACACGTCTATAACCATTTGAATATTGACAAACCTGACAGAAATAAGCAATGGAGAAAGGATTTTCTATTTAATAAATGATGTTGGGAAAACTGGCTAGTCATATGCAGACTACTGAAACTTGACCCCTTTCTTATATCTTATATAAAAATTAACTCGAGATACATTAAAGATTTAAACGTAAGACCTAAAATCATAAAAATCTTAGAAGAAAACTTAGGAAATACCATTCAGGACATGGGCACGGGCAAAGACTTCATGACTAAAACACCAAAAGCAACTGCAACAAAAGCCAAAATTGACAAATGGGATCTGATTTAACCAAAGAGCTTCTACAAATCAAAATAATAATAATAATAATAAATTTAAAAAAAAACTATCATCAGAGTGGACAGGCAACCTACAGAAAGGGAGAACATTTTTGCAATGCATCCATCTGACAAAGGGCTAATATCCAGAGTATACATGGAACTTAAACAAATTTACAAGAAAAAAATAACCCCAGTGGAAAGTGGGCAAGGGATATAAACAGACACTTTTCAAAACAGGACATTTATGTGGATGACAAACACATGGAAGAAACCTCATCATCACTGGTCATTACAGAAATGTAAGTCAAAACTACAATGAGATATCATCTCACGCCAGTTAGAATGGCAATCATTAAAAAGTCAGGAAACAACAAATGCTGGAGAGGATGTGGATAAATAGGAATGCTTTTACATTGCTGGTTGGAGTGTAAATTAGTTCAACCATTGCTGAAAGCAGTGTGGCAATTCCTCAAGAATCTAGAAATAGAAATACAATTTAATGCTGCAATCCCATCACTGGGTATATAAGCAAAGGATTATAAATCATTCTACTATAAAGACACATGCACATGTATGTTTATTGCAGCACTTTTCACAATACCAAAGACTTGGAACCAACCCAAATGCCCATCAATGATAGAGTGGATCAAGAAAGTGTAGCATATACAGCATGGAATACTATGCAGCCTTGAAAAAGAATGAGTTCATGTCCTTTGCAGGGACATGGATGAAGCTGGAAACCGTCACTCTCAGTACACTAACAGAGAAACAGAAAACAAAATACTGAATGTTCTCACTCTTAAGTGGGAGTTGAGCAATGAGAACATGTGCACACAGGGAGGGGCCATCACACACTAGGGCCTGTCAAGGGGTTGGGGGAAGGGGAGGGATAGCATTAGGGGAAATACCTAGTGTAGATGATGGGTTGATGGGTGCAGCGAACCACCATGGCACACGTATACCTATGTAACATGCTACATACTCGGTACATGTATCACAGAACTTAAAGTATAATAATTAAAAAACGCCGAATAAAAATAAATGGAAAAAATATATATATAAATCAGTCTTCTTGCTTGCTTGCTGTCTTTGCATTCTTGATTTTGCATTTTCTCACATTCTTGCATCCATCTTTATCATATCATACAGAGTAGCTCTGCTGATCTAAAAATCCTGTACTCTGAATATTCAACTTTAGCCCCTGGCAACTACAGATGTTTTACTGTCTTCATAGTTTTTCCTTTTACGGAATGCCATATTGTTGGACTCATATAATACATAGTCTTTTCAAGTTAGTTTCTTTCACTTAGTGATATGCATTTAAGGCTCCTAAATGTCTTTTCAAGACTTGAGAGCTCATCTCTTTTTACAACACAATAATATGCCATTGTCTGGATGTACCATGGTTTACCTATACATTGACCTACTGAAGGACAACTTGGCTGCTTCTAAGTTTTTACAGTAAAACTGCTAAAAACCTGTATGTGCAGGTTTTCATCTGAGCATAGAGGCACTATTGCTTTCTTGATTTTTCGTTTTCTCACATTCTTGTTTTCTTGCATTCTTCTTGCTTTCCAATAAAGAAGTCAGGGGCACTTTGTAGCTGTCATAGAGTCAGGGTCCATTTGTTATAATTCACCAGTAATGTAATTCTTTTAAAATGTATAACAGATAGGCTGTGTAATCCACTTCAAACAATTAAGTATAAATCGATCATTTAGCTGGGAGAACCAACTTGGGAAATAATTGTGCAGTAACATTAGTCAATTTTGCTAATAAAAATAATATTTCACTAATATATTTTTCTTCAAAAGTGGCGTATATGGGGTTTCATACAGTAGGCAACTTCATTTTTTCCTTTATTTAAATGTCTAATCTTTGCAAGGCTTTAACTAGGGGACTTATCCAAAATGAGTTTCGGAATACATAAAATTAATACCCTTTCTTTTGCTCATACCTCACTATTTAATCCCACAGAGACATGAGCTCTTAATTAAAAACAAAGATAGATTCGCCTTGGTTCAAAATTGTTTTCATTTGAATGAGCACACTTGTGAAACTGATTTCCTCAATAGCAGGGCCAGGTGGAGAGATGGAGGTCACCTCTGTGTAGCAGCATGCTCCTCCCAGATCAATAGGAAGCCGGCAATGCTGTCTTCCTCAGTGACCAGATGGGCCAACTCCTACAGAATTGTCCACAGCCATTATTCTGTGCATCAGGCTGTGCAATTGATTTCACGATAACAGACAAGAGGGAAAGGGCTGTCAGGCTTGACTGCCTCCTGTCAATGCAGGAGCCCTGGAAGAGTGTAATTCAGAAAATTTTTTGTCAATTTGGGTGAACTAGGGTGAAATCCTGACAGGGTGATTCTTTACTTGTCATTCAGTT
Source organism: Colobus angolensis palliatus (assembly GCF_000951035.1). Taxonomy (NCBI): domain Eukaryota; kingdom Metazoa; phylum Chordata; class Mammalia; order Primates; family Cercopithecidae; genus Colobus; species Colobus angolensis. Next base: position 1,506,446 of record NW_012118533.1, read on the forward strand.
TGAAGGTGCAGTGAGGAATCTTCTCTTGGGTGCCTGGGCAGTGACTGGCCTGGCCAAAACAGTACATTATGACGCATGGCTCAATTTCACAGGCAACTTCCATGGAGTACTTTGTTTTCTAAGCAGAGAAGAATAGAAAAGGTGGAAGTGAAAGATTGAGTTTATTTTAAAAGCCTATCCAAAATATTCCATTTCTCTCAGAGTTCCTTCCTTGCCTTTCACATTGTAAACTTATTTACCTGTCAGTTTATAAATTTCAGTTATCTACAGAATACAAAATTTCTTCTCTGTTTGTAATCAAATAATCAGTGGGGGAAATGAAGAAACTAATGTCTCAGGAACAAGAACGCATACTCTGTAAGCATCACCGCAGTTATATTTTGACTTGCATAGGGTAAATCAGGTTACAACAATTGTGTCATGTACAGATGGATTTAAAATCATGCATCAGGCTGTGCTAAATCATGTGAAAAGTGTTTGAATGAAAACATTAATTACATCTCATAGGTAAACATAAAAGAAACTAGACAAGTCATGCTTTTGTTTTGTTTAATACTAGAAATGTCAGAGCTACTTGACTACAAATTCCCTGGGGCTGCTTTGTTTTGTCATATTTCATCTCCTGTACAACTTCATGAACATTTAGGTTGTTGCTCTATGATTTAAAAATAATGATGATGTTAAAGTGTTTTTTTCCCAAGCTCTTGCTAAAACTTTAATATAGCAATTTAGGGGCCCACGAGAATAAAAAGTAGTGTCCTGTTCAATATATCGTGAGTGCTCAGGTGCCTATTGGATAGAAGTAAATCTATGGAATAAAAGATAAGCCAGCAACAAGTCACAGACTAGTAAATAATACAAGATGCAAGTGAGGATTATTCTATTAAATTAAATGGATTTTCTATTTTGAATATTTAAAAATGAATCAAATCAAAACAATCAAAATAAACAAAGGAAATTGTGTTATATGGTTTTAGATTAAGCTGTAGCTTTAAAATCGTTCAGTACCTATGTTGTTTTATAATTAGATAGAAGGTTATAAAAGATGCAATTTGTGTCTTCAAGGAGTTTACATTATAGTATTCGTTTAATAAAATTTTGAGCTCCCAGTAAAGGGATATGTTGCCACTTTATTGGTATTTCTGAAAATTATGTTAAATCTGAGACATTAGGAGTTTTTTTTTATTTGTGATATTTGGTTATATATCATAAAAAGCTTAATTTTCTCTCTTGGCCTCAATAAATATATGTTCATAATTTTATTTGGTTGAAATATTTCCTGTTGTATACCATCAATGGTTTCAAAATAATCATGAATGATTCATACTTTTAGTATATTTTAAAGCGTAATTATAAGTGATTAATATTTTATAAGAAATAACATTCTGCAGCCCCCAATGAAATTTGATTTGAGATTCACTAAAAGTTAAAGTTAATTTTGAAAATAATTTGAAAATTTCAAGTACAATGAATAAAATCTTAATTAATTAATTTACAGTACACCTGCTTATTTATAGATAGGTCAGTAAGATTTGCATATCCTTTTCATGCTATTTGTTACATTTGGCATTTGTCAAGGTGGAGGAGTCAATTTGGTGAAATGTTTTTTCTGCAGTTCCTGAAATAATAATTTGACTTAGTCAAGGTGAATAATATTTTTATATATTGTTGAATTAAATTTGCTAATATTTCGTTAAGTATATTTTCATCCATGTTCATAAAAAATATTGACCTGTAGCTATCTTTTCTTGCAATGACATCACAAAATGAGCTAAAAGGTAGTTCCTTCTTTATTTTCCAGAAGATTTTTGTGTAGATTTGGCACTATTTCCTTTTTCATGTTGATAGACTTCAATAAAAAAGCCATCTGGACTCAGAGTTTCCTTTGTGGGACTATCATGAATTGTAGACTCTAGTTTTGTAAAACATGTAGGGCAATTCAGCTTTTTTATTTATTCTTTGACAATTTTGACAACTTGTGCTTTCCAAGAAATTTGCACTTTTCATCTAAGTAGTTGAATTTATCACCACAAAATTATTCACAATACAGCCTTTTTACACTGTAATGTCTGAAGGATCTGAAATGATGTCTTCTCTTAAATTTGATAGTCCTTTTTATTTTGCTTTTTATCAGTCTAGCTAGAATGTTATAAATTTTGTTGCTTTTTAACTATGAACCTGTTTTAGTTTCATTTTTGTCTTCTCTATTGCTTTTCTGTTTTCCGTTTTGTTGATTTATACACTCAGCTTTATTATTTCCTTCTTTCTACTAGCTTTAGATTGACTTAGATCATCTTATTCTAGAGTCTCGTAATGGAAGCTTAGGATAGTGATTTTAGACTATTTTCTTTTTTCTTTTCAAATATAAATATTTAAAGCTGTAACTGTCTTTTAAGCACTGTTTTAGCTGTGTTACACAAATATATCTTGGTGAATTTATTTTCATTTAATGCAAAATGTTTTCTAATTTTTCTTATGATTTTCTCATATGGAATGTATTATTTGAAGAGTGTTAATTTCCAAATATTTGTGAAGAATCTAGATTCATTATTGTTTCTGATTTTAATTTGTATTCATTTTGATCAGAGAGCATGCTTTGTATTATTTCAAATTTTTAAAATATGTTGTTCTCTGACTCCAGATATAATATACTTTGGTAAATGTTCCATATGCGACTGAATAGACTGTGAATTCTGTTGTTGACTGTGATGTTCTACAAATGTCAAGTAGGTCGAATTGTTGATAGTGTTGTCTAGGTCTTCTATATGTTTATTAGTTATTCGTCTAATTCTACTGATGAATTTTGAATTGTTCAACAATTATTATAGATTTTTCCATTTCTCTTGAAAGTTGTCTCAAGTTTTTCTTCTTATACTTTGCTTTATTGTTTTGTATACACATTTTGTATTTTTACATATTTTAAGAGTGTACTTTTGAAATTAGTTCTTTTATCACTGAACACTCCTTTATCTTGGCACCATATCATAATTGCCATTTTGTCTTACAGTAATAAGGTAAGTTTGGATGTTTCGTAATTAGGGTTTAAACAATTTTTTTCTTCCATTTGTGAAGTCTAAATTTTAATTTAAATAATAAACGCATTTATTGTAGACATTATATAATTGACTTTTTATTATTTTTACTTTTTTAATTACTAAAAAATCTTTGTTTCTCTTTTTCCAAGCATTACACTCTTGCAATACCCAATGTCCAATATTATTTTTTAAATTGTGTCCATTCATCTATTTTTTTAATGATGAGAGGACAAATCTCCTGAGAGTTACTTCTTCATGATAGAGTAGAAACCTTGCGCTTTGTGTTTTATTTTTAATTATTATGCAAGTAAAAATGTACTATATAATATTAGAAAACATATTGTGAGACAAGTGAGGCAGAAATATGAATTTATGAGTAAAATATAATGATGTAAAATTCTAATTATTAGGGAGAAACATTTATATTTAAAATGTGTATGGGTGTATGTAAAAATCAATAGATATTTAGATTACTTTGGATGCTCTTTAAATTATCACCTAAACATTTTATTTGACAATAGCAATGACATGCAATATTCTGAAGATTCTATCATTTTCATATATTTGTTTATGATGACTTTTAAAATCAAGTTTAAATGTATTGTGATTACATTGATTTTCTTCCTTCTTTTAAGAATCCTTAATTGAAGACCACTGTGTACCACAAAATGTTTTTGTCAGGTAGCAACAAGATGCCTTGTTGGAGAATATTTTAGTTAAAGAATGAGTTGTAATCAAAGACAAGACAAAATGTGAAAATGAGTCTTTTATATTCAGAGAACCGGAAGAAACCTTAATGTCCTGGTTTGAACTGACTTACTATGAAGGCAATAGAGGTATGTATACACAGTCAAACACACATAAGATATACACATTTATATATTACACCACTATATGTGTGTGTGTGTGTGTGTGTGTGTGTATCACATGTGACCGTTTACACATGATTTTAGATTTTATTCTGTGATAAAGTGGATGCTACTATAGGTCTTCGGGCAAACAAAATACCATGATAAGATATTATCTACATAAAGATTAACTTAGTGATATACAAAAATGAATGTTGATGGGAAGAAGGGTAGGTAGAGAGATTATTGCAGTTATATAAGTATTGGGCTGTAGATCTGGGAGGAAGGCCAAGAATGCATGACGAAAGTATTTTGAACTTAAATATAGAAATTATAAATTTAAACTCAAGATTTTTAATTTCTCCTTTGAAAAACTGTTATGAATAAACATTTCTAGCAGAATTGTATAAGCAAATATTTTTGAATATTTAGAGGAGGATAGCAAATTGTTCCTAAAGTTATATTTTATTGTATCTTGCTGTTCTTTTCGTATAGTAAGCATAAAAACGTTTTGTTAGCCTAACCCCGGCCACAGTCACTTTTCTCAGGTGACCCTGATTTATCTGACTCTTGTAAAACTTCAGGCATCAAGAAAAGTTTTGGTAGGCCTGAAGTCATCTGGTAAAATTCCTGTGTGTTTGGTACTTAAATGTTTCAACTAAAATGAATTGAAGCAAATTTTTAACTAATATTGTAACTGTATCTATATTTTTCTCTATGACAATTGTTAAAGTTTTTCTAATCCAAACTTTAGTAGCTTAAAATAACAATGTATTATTTATGACAGTTCTTTTGGATTGACTAGTCAGTTCTACTGTTTTATTGCATCATTTCTGCTGAGGCTGTGGCATGAAAGGAAAGTCTAAAATGTCATCACTCACATTACTGATAACTGATCCTGGCTTCTGGCTGAAAATTCAGTTGGTGCTAGTAGCAAAGGGCTTTAGTTCCCCACCATTTGTAAATCACTTTGCCGCTGCCTGGGCTTCCTCACAACATGGTGATCTAAGGGTAGTTGAACTTCTTACAATACGGCTGGCTTTCAAGGAAAGGAGAAACTGCTAGACTTTCTTAAGTTTTTATTCTGAAACCGGAGGAGTGTCAATGTTGTTGCATTCTATTGGTAAAAGCTAGTCATAAGATGTGGCCCAAGTCACAGAGACAAGTGTATATCAGTGTGTAAACACCAGGATGTGATTCAATGGGGGAAAAGTAAAGATGCAGTCTAATGTTCTATAAATAAAGATCATCACTGTTTTCTTTCTTCAATGACTTCCCTAGCTCTTGGTTACAGTTCCGAAAGATCATACTTTATAAGTATGATCAACTTATAAGATCAACATTTTAAATTAACTAAGCCTGACTTTCCAGAAATTTCTAAGGTAAAACACTTTTCTTAAAAATTTTGATTTCGTTGGGGGCGGTGGCTCAAGCCTGTAATCCCAGCACTTTGGGAGGCCGAGACGGGCGGATCACGAGGTCAGGAGTTCGAGACCATCCTGGCTAACAGGGCGAAACCCCGTCTCTACTAAAAAATACAAAAAGCTAACCGGGCGAGGTGGCTGGCGCCTGTAGTCCCAGCTACTTGGGAGGCTGAGGCAGGAGAATGGCATAAACCCGGGAGGCGGAGCTTGCCGTGAGCTGAGATCGGGCCACTCCAGCCTGGGCGACAGAGTGAGACTCCATCTAAAAAAAAAAAAATTTTGATTTCATGGGGCATTATAAATCTTAGACATTAGAATATAAAGAAATCAATATTCTTTACGTGAATATAAAAATATATTTTTGAAATATTGAAGCTAATTTTTATTAAGAATTGCATTTTCATAATCTCCTTGAAAACTGCTTTAAACCATGTACTAATGTTTTCCACTGCTGAGAGCGACTAATTCATCACATTGTGGTGTGTGTGTGTGTGTATGTGTGTGCATGTGTGTGTGTGCACACGACATATATATTATCATATATCATGTATTATTATTATATCCTTGTGATGTCACTGAATTATATAAATAAAAGCGAAATTTTAATTAACGTTGTTCAAAATAAACTTTATCAGTTTTCTTCAATTCATGGAAAGAATGGTATTAGAAGTTCCTAAGAGAATAAAAAAGGAAAACTTTTAGCCTTTTTTAGAGGCTCACAAATTATGATTTTGATTCGGCAGGTATTATTTTTTGTATTTTTATATTTGTATTTTGTATTTTTATATTGTGAAAGAAAACACAATTAGTATGAATAGTAAGTAGAAACATGAAACACTCCAAAATCTTCGTCAGCTAAATAGTTTATACTTTTCTACTTGCTAATCTCTATTCTCATAAAAGTAAATAAGCTATCTTCACCAAACAACAAGGCCACAGAAGCATGGAAATGGCAGTCAGTCTTTTATTTTTATATTCCATACAACTATAGCCAAGGGACCTGTATTTTTGTATCTGCTTAATATCACATGTATGAACAGTGAATGCAAATGCTGCTGACAAACAGTTTACAAAGTTAAGTATACCTTGAGAGTTTTACTTTGAGGATTTTTCAGTTTACTAAGACAAAAATTGCTTTTGGCACTTTAAATGTGGTCACATTGTTTAGATACACATCCTCAGGAGTCCTAAATCACAGATATGTATCTTAAATGTCATTGGGGACTGTCTGTGTTAATCCATCCTTTTTTAGATGAACATGCCCTTGGCAGTTCTATTCAGAATTCAATGATGTTGTTTAATTGACAATTTTAAATTTGCAACATGCAATGCCTCTATCCCTAATCCCCAAACCATATTTATATCTCTTGTAAGTCACAAGCAGGCCAAGGACACTGAGGTCTTTAAGTTTCAAGAACCTGTGGGATCTGGAATGTATATCAGCCTATACATATGTAACCTGCTGAGAAATAGCAGTGGTGCAGAAAAATATGATTCTATTCCTTGATCAGTATAAGTTAAATGGTTCTTTATTTCCTCCCTTTCATTATGTATTTCTGGCTCGATGCTGTGAAACCTACTGACAGTAAATCCCTAGAAACTATGGTATGAGAGAGAAGAATTTGTTTACTTGTAGGGAAATTGCAATTACCCCCTACAGTTTTTTGGGGATACAATTTGCAGACCACTTGCACTGAGTGTAATCTTTACCAAGGACAATTTTTTTGTTGTTTGTGATGGAATTTAAGAGTCCTTCTGAATATGCAAGAGAGGAGGAATTTTGTAACAGAAGGAGTTTGCTGTTATCTTAATAAATAGCAAGAATAAAATAACGATTTATAACGTCTTAGGTTGCTAATAGCTGGAGGGATAAAATAAAAGAAGGAGCAGTTCATGAAAATAATAAAGACAGAAAACAACTTACTGAATAAGAAAAAGTAAGCAAAATATATGGTCATCATCTAAAATTTCATACGCAAACATAAAAATTTACCTTTTCAATAATTTCACAGTTTTATTATAACACTAATACAATTATTTTATTTCATTTCACTGTAAGAGTTGTTTAAAATGGAATAGTCATCTCTGCCTGTACTGTGTGATTCAATAATTATTGCTTCTGTCAGAGACTTAAAAAATAGAAAGGTTAAAAAAGTGATGATGAGAAAGCCAGTATTTTAAGGATGCCTTAATTATATACACACTTAGAAGAAAGTAAGAAGATTAAGCAAAAAGTTCAGCAACTGAATGTTTAAAATCATTTTTGATGAAAATATTAACCATTATTATTTGCAGATGACAACGTGTTGCACACACAGAGAACACTATGGCTTAATAGATAAAGCAAGTGAATATATGAAAAAAGTATGGATTAAAATTTAAGAATTTTAAAAAATATAAGAACGTTATATGTATTTAAAAACTATACCTAAAACAACTGTAATAACCTCTTCATTTTTTAATCTTGAAGTAGAGATATATTAGGGAAGGAAGCTTGCCTTAATGCCTTTCAAAATTTTCCTGAGGACTAGGTGAGATATTTAATTAGAGCGTTTTTCTAAAACTCAAAAGCATAGTTCACTTTTGCCTAAAATTGAATAACTGATACAAGACTTAGTCACTCAAAGTTTTTTAAAATACTGCAGAAGCAGACAAAATGTATGTAGCAACTCTTTCTTAGGCATTGGACAAGAGTCAATATAGGACCGTAATTCTTTATACAAGGGAAATATGTGAGATTTTTACCTCGGTTTGTGCCTGAGAGCATTTTTCTGACTGTGGCCCCTGGAAGAGGAGCAAAAGAGAATGTGATGATCTCTCTGATGTTAGTAGGCATAGAGAGGATTCCTTGGAAACTGAAGCAGCTGAAACTCAAAGGCAGAGTTCTGAAGAAAAAAAGAGTTGCTAAGGAAGTTAGGTTAGATAAAAATTTAAGAAGGGCTTCCACATGAATTCGTGATTAATGTCTGGAGTGTTCGTTCACAGGGTAAGACTCTGCAAGGTTGAGAAGGAGTAGGTGTTGCTGAGATAAAAAATAAACCAAGATTCCTGAGGTAACATGTTGTTCAACCCAGATAGAGAGGCCAACATTCAAATTTAGGAGACGCAGAGAATCCCCACAAAATACTTAACAAGAAGTTCATCCCCAAGATACATAACCATCAGATTCTCTAAGGTCAAAATGAAAGTAAATGTATAAAAGGCAGTTAGAGAAAAAGAACAGGTCACCTACAAAAGGAATCCCATCAGACTAACAGTGGAACTCTCAGCAGAAACCCTACAAGCTAGAAGAGATTAAGGTCCTATATTCGACATTCTTAAAGAAAATAAATTCCAACCAATAATCTCACATCTGGCCAAACTAAGCATCATAAGCAAAAAAGACAAAAACAAAAACAAAAACAAAAACAAAACAAAAGCCCTTTCAGACAAACAAACGCTGAGGAAATTTGTTACCACCATATGTGCCTTACAAGAGATCCTGAAGAAAGCACTAAATATGGAAAGGAAAGGCCCTTACCAGCCATTACAAAATCAGACTTAAGTACACAGACCAGAGACACTATACAGCAACCACACTAACAAATGTGAATAATAAACAGCTAACAACATGATGAAAGGATCAAATCCACACATGCCAATACTAACCTTGAATGTAAATGGGCTAAATGCCTACATAAATGGCACAGAGTGGCAAGCTGGATAAAGAAGTAAGACCCAATGCTATGGTATCTTCAAGAGACCCATTTCAAATGCAATGACATCCACAGGCTCAAAATAAAGGAATGGAGAAACATCTACTAAGCATAGAAAAAAAAGATAAAAGCAAGGTTTGAAATTCTAATTACAGACAAAAGAGATTTCAAACCAACAATGATTAAAAAAAAAAAAAAGACAAAGAAGGGTATTACATAATGGTAAAGTGTTCAATTTAACAAGAAGACCTAACTGTTGTGAATATATATGCACCCGACACAGGAACACCAACATTCATAAAGCAAATTATTAGAGAACTTCAAAGAGACTTAGACTCCCACACAATAATAGTGGGAGACTTCAACATCCCTGTGAGAATAAAATATCACTGAGGCAGAAAATTAGCAAATATATTCAGGACCCAAACTCAACACTGGACCAAATGGATATGCCAGATATCTACAGAACTCTCCACTCAAAAACAAGAGAATATACATTCTTCTCATCTGCACATGGCACGTACTCTAAAATTGACCACATAATGAAACATAAAACAATCCTCAGCAAACAAAAAGGAGCAAAAATCATATCAACCACTCCTTCGATGACAGCAAAACAAAGCCATAATTCAAGACTAGGAAACTCACTCAAAACCATACCATTACATATGAATTAAGCAACCTGCTCTTTAATGACTTTGGGGTAACCAAAATTAGAACCCCATTGAGGGAGATAGAGACACACACCAAAATAAATAAATAAATAAAATTCAAAAGATCAAAGAGCCAGATTCTGGTGTTTTTTTTTTTGGAAAAATTTAATAAGATAGATCACTAGCTAGATTAACAAAGAAAAAGAGAGAAGATCCAAATAAACACAATCACAAATGACAATGGGGATATTACCACTGACCCCAAAGAAACACAAATAACCACCAGAGACTGTTAAGGACATCTACATGCAAGCAAACTGGAAAATCTAGAAGAAATGGATAAATTCCTGGACTCACACCATCCCAGGACTGAACCAGGAATAAATTGAATCCCTGAAAAGACAAAATTAAATCAGTAATAGTCTACCAACCAAAAAAGAAAAGCCCAGGACCAGACAGATTTGAAGTTGAATTTTTTCAGATATACAAAGAAGAACTGGCGCCATTACTACTATTAAAGTGTATTAAAAAAACAAAACAAAAAAGCATTGAGAGGGGGCCTCTCCCCAAACTCAGTTTATGAGGCCGGAATCATCCTGATAACAAAACCTCACACAGACACAACAATAACAAAAACAACAGCAACAAACTTCAGGTTAATATCCTGCATGAACCTTGAGGCAAAACTCTTCAATAAAATACTTGCAAACAGAATTAAGCAGCACAGGAAAAAATAAATAAATAATCAACCACGATCAGATAGGCTTTATCCCTGAGATGCAAGTTTGTTTCAACATACACAAATCAATAAACATGATTCATCACATAAACAGAACTAAAGACCAAAACCAAATGATCACCTCAGTAAATTCAGAAAAGTCTTTGGTAAAATTCAGCATTCATTCATGTTACAAACTATCAATAAACTAGGTATTGAAGGAACACACCTCAAAATAATCAGAGCCATCTATGACAAACCCATAGCCAACATCATACTGAATGGGCAACAGCTGGAAGTATTCCTGTTGAAAATTGGCACAAGACAAGGATACCCTCTCTCACCACTCCAATTCTACATAGTATTGGAAGTCTTGGCCAGAGAGGTCAGGCAAGAGAAATAAATAAATGACATCCAAATACAAAGAGATGATGTTAAACTATCCCTGTTTGCAGATGACATGATTCTATATTTGGAAAACCCCATATAGTCTCAGCCAAAAATCTCCTTAAGCTGATAAACAACTTCAGCGAAATTTCAGGATACAAAATCAATACACAAAATTCACTAGCATTCCCATGCACCAATAACAGCCAATCAAAGAGCCAAATCAGGAATGCAGTTCTATTCACAAATTGCCACAAAATAAATAAAATACATAGGAATACAGCTAACTAGAGAGTTAAAAGATTTCTACAATGAGAATTACAAAACATTGCTCAAAGAAATCGGAGATTACAGAAACAAATGGAAAAATATTCCATGTTCAGTGTTAGGAATAATCAACGTCATCAAAATGACCATATTATCCAAAGCAATTTACTCATTCAATGCTATTCTTATTAAACCACAAATGACATTCTTCAGAGAATTAGAAAAAAATATATTTTAAAATATGGAACCAATAAAAAAAAAAGAGCCCGAATAGACAAGATAGTCCTAAGCAAAAAGAACAAAGCAGAAGGCATCATGCTAACTAACTTCAAACCATAGCATAGGACTAGCATAACAAAAACAGTATAGTACTGGCACTAAAGTAGATACATAGACAAATGGAACAAATTGGAGATCCTAGAAATAAAGCTGCACACATACAACCATTTGATCTTCTAAAGCTGACAAAAACAAGCAATGGAGAAAGGACTCCTGATTCCATAAATGTATAGCTATTCCATAGCAGGGATAACTGGCTAGTCATATGCAGAAAATTGAAATTGGACTCTTTGCTTACATCACATACAAAACTCAACTCAAGATGGGTTAAAGAGTTAAATGTAAAACTTATAAAATCCTGGAAGACAACCTAGGAAATACCATTTAGGGTACAGGACCTGGCAAAGGTTTCATGATGAAAGTGGCAAAGTTTTCATGATGAAGGTGCCAAAAGCAATTGCAACAAAAGCAAACATTGACAAATGAGTTCTAATTAAATTAAAAAGCTTCTGCATAGCAAAACAAATTATCAGCAGGGTAAACAGACAACCTACAGAATGGGAGAAAATTTTTGCAAACCCTGCATCTGACAAAGTTCTCATATCTGGCATCTATAAGGAACTTAAACACATTTACAAGAAAAAAAAAATCCCATTAAAAAGTGGACAAAGGATATCAACAGACACTTTTGGAAAGAAGGCATAGTTGTGGCCATCAAGCGTATGAAAAAAAGCTCAATGTCACTGATAATCACAGAAATGCAAATCAAAACCCCAATAAGATACCATCTCACACCAGTCAGAATGACTATGATTAAAAAGTCATAAAATAATAGATATTGGTGATATTGTGGAGAAGAGGGAATGTTCATACACTCTTGGGAGTGTAAATTAGTTCAACCATTGTGGAAAACAGTGTGGCAATTCCTCAGAGCTAAAAACAGAAATTTCATTCGACCTAGCAATCCCATTACTGGGTATATACCCAATGGAATATAAATCATTTTATTATAAAGACACATGCACAGAGATGTTCACTGCAGCACTATTCACAATAGCACAGACATGGAATTAACCTAAACGTTCATGAATGGAAGAACGAATAAAGATAACGTGGAACATATACATGGAATACTATGTGTCCACAAAAAATAACACAATCATGTCCTTGCAGGAACATGGACGGTGCTGGAGGTCATTATCCTTAGCAAACTAATACAGAAACAGGAAACCAAATACCATGCATTTTCACTTAAAAGTGAGAGCTAAATTATGAGAATACATGTACACATAGAGGGGAACAGCATACGCTGGGAGATGTCAGAGGGTGGAGGGTGAGAGGAGTTAGAGGAGCAGAAAAAATAACTACTAGGCTTAGTCCTGCATCACGAAATAATTTGTACAACAAAACCCCATAACACAAGTGTCCCTCTATAACAAATCTGCACACATATCCCTGAGCCTAAAATAATAGTTTCTTTTTATTCGTTTGTTTTTTGAGACAGACTCTCACTCTGTCACCCAGGCTGGTGTTCAATGGCAGGATCTCAGCTCACTGCAACCTCCCCTGATAATATTCTAAAACAAACAAACAAACAAACAAATAAAAAATCAGAAAGCTGAGCAAAACTGTCAGATGTAAATTGAATTGAATATTCCAAAGTGTCCAAAAGCACTTGGACATATTTAATAAATTTGTCTGAAGCACAAAAAAAGAGCTGCAATGTTCAAAAGTAGAAAATAAAAGCTTTAAGTAAGTACTCAATAGCACATAAAATAACTTCTACAGTACAAAATCAAAATTGTTGTGATAAAAAACACAATTTACTCTTCTGAGATATATTAGAACATTAAATACACAAGAACAATAACTAAATTGTGCCAAAATAAATACATAATCTTATTCAATAAAACCTAAATGCCTAGAGATATTCAACTTAGCATCATTAATAAGAGGAATTAGATCAATTGCTCAACAGAAAACTTATGAAGAGATAAATTGTTATTACTAATGTCTTAGTTGATTATTATGTAGATTTTCAAGACAATGTTAATATTTCAAACATGAAAAATGCTTTTGTTATGCTAGGTGACTTTAGTGAAATGTATTATACGAAGTTTGGCTTATCTGTTAAAAAGGAAAATGAAAAAAAAAGAAAGGAAGGAACGAATTAAGGACTTAAACCCTTGGAATAATATGTTAGAAACGCAGGTAAGTTATATTTAATTCTTTGTTTTTTTTTTCTGTATTATCAAATTGTTATGAGCAGCATATATTGCTTTGGTAATGTGTTTTGAAATTGTATTTCTTGGAATCCTGCTTGCAATTTTTCACTTTGGTGCTCTTTTATAATTCTTATATCAAATTCTATTTTTTTAATTAAATTAAAATGAAATTATACCTGAAAACTTGAAAGCAACTTTTTCATAAATGGGATGGAGGAAACCATGAGGAGCCATTACCAACAGGAAGCATAGAAGCAAAAGCTTTGATATTAATCTATGATCAAAATCGTTCCTACTAAGAGCCATAAAACATATTATTGAAGCAGTTTAGGTCAGCTTATGGGAGAAACGAAACTTCTGTCCAGGTCCTTGGAGAGGGTCCCTACCACTCATACTTTCCCAAATAAAAGTGACCCCCTTAGACAAGCTTGCTTTAATTCAATGTAGTTACATAGGTACATACTTCCTTTTTGCAGTTTGAAGGGCAGATTTAATAATTAAATAGTTACTTTTATTATATAAGTAATTCAGATATCTAAGTGGTTGTGGTCAAAGATGCAGGTGGAGAACAAGAATGTGATTAGAGGGATTTGGCCAGACTAGCAAGGTAAAATAAATGTCTCTTTGTCAAAGACATCATGTTGTTGATTAATACTTTGTATGAAATTGTTTCTAATATAGTTGTTTTATACATTTATAGAAATATATTTACTTATTTATTTTTTACTCATACATACATAGTCCTCTTCTACCCCTTACCCCATGTTAATATTTAAGCTATTGATATAATCAAAGATACATAAAATATTGGCGTAGTTTGCAGGAACTTGTAATCACAAGCCTAAGTTTGTCATTAATTTATTTATACATCACTCATTTACAACACACTTTATATAAACTAAAAGTATGCTGGTTGATACAAACACAAGGTTTCAAATTTCTGTTCTTAAAAGTTTAGGCACATTGTAGAGGATAAGTTGTAAACCAATGATGGCATTTCTAGGTGTTTTCCTAGAATCCTGTGTTAAGGCAGAGAAGGACGAGATCATCATTAAGTCAGTTAGGGATGGCTTCACAAGAACATGCTTGAGTTGAGTTATGTGGGAATAAAAGATATCCATCAAAAATTAAAGAAGTACAGTATAGGCAGAGGACCCACATTACACAAAAATCTTGAATCTTAAAATTGAATGGCAAGTTCAGGGACGTGAAAATGCTTCCGTATGTAGGAGGATAGAAGAGCAACCATGAGTCAGAAGGAATTGATCCACAGAGGTCCTTAAGAATCAGATTTAGGAGGACCTTATGTGCCATAATAAGAAACTCAGTTTTATTCAGAGAGAAATGTGAAGTGATCTGTATATTCTGAATAATAGCTAATAATAATAACAAATGTAATATTTACTGTTAATTTAGTATCCAGCATTGACAAGAGCTTTTCTTTCTTCAATATCTTAATTGTCACAATAATCTTTCTTTTTTGTCTGATTCATCCAACATTTAATTATAAAAATGCTCAAACATACAACAAAGCTGAAAGAATTTTACAGTTAATCCCCATGTATATACCAACTTAATTATACCATTAAAATTTTAACATACTTGCTTTAACATATATCTGTCCATCTATTCATTCCTTTATCCATTAGTACACCTTATTTTTTTCTCCTTGCTAAAAACTTTAATAGCAAAAATGCAAATAACCTACTTCTAAGTAACACATAGTTCAAAGAAGAAATCATAATAGATAGAATTTATATATCTAGAAATTGCCTAAAAACATATAAAGCAAAAACTGACAAAACTAAAAATACAGGAAAATCCACAATCATAAAGTATTTAATAAGTATCTCTCAGTAGCTGATACACCATGCAGATTAAAAATCAGAAAGGCTATAGATAATTTAAACAAGATTAACAAAATTTATCCTTTTACCACATGCAGAGCACTGCATCCAATACTACAGAAAATGTATTATTTCTTCTTTTTTTTTAAATTATACTGTAAGTTCTAGGGTACATGTGCATAGCGTGCAGGTTTGTTACATATAGTATACTTGTGCCATGTTGGTGTGCTGCACCCATCAACTCGTCAGCACCCATCAATTCATCATTTATATCAGGTATAACTCCCAATGCAATCCCT